>NC_086319.1:121370526-121685526 GCF_036172605.1 Pelobates fuscus
GGGAGTACAAAGTTGTAGAAAACAGTATACTATAAGGCTACATTAAAGGCTTACCTGGCCGTCCACTCAGTCCCTCCCCCCTACCGCAGTCTAATTAAAGAGGTGGGTGTTACACTTCTGTAACACCCACTTCTTTTCTGCCCGCTCCCCTCTGTTCTTTTTTGAATTGCCCTGCTTGGGGACACTTTCTCATGCAGGGCTAAGCTCCTCCATATTTTCTCACATGCACTATAGTGAAACCTAGTAATAGCATTGCTACACACAGATTTGTATACACAAATACTAACAGCAATAATGCACAAGCACTATTATTATTATTATTTTATTATTTATATAGCGCCAGCAAATTCCGTAGCGCTGTACAATAGGTGGACTAAAAGACACGTCATTGTAACCAGACAAATGGACACGCAGGAACAGAGGTGTTGAGGGCCCTGCTCAATGAGCTTACACACTATCAACCCTTTCCCCTGGCAACAGTAGATTTCTTTATTTCATACTTTCTCATACTGGATACACGTAACATGAGAAGAATTTAAGTTTATAAACTGACACAATTACTGTAAAAACCCATATAAAATGTACTACATAAACTGCTTCATAATAAGATACAGAAGGAAACATTTGCATCTGAATTTTTTATTGAAAACAGAAGTACATTTTATGAGCTTCACTTAGTAATCCCATTTGATCACCTTACATGAACCTCAGTGTAATTTTTCGGTTTATACCAGTTGCTGAAAGGTTGGTAGTGACCTCTATTATTAATATAGTAATTTTTTATAATTATTATTTTGCACACAAAAAAAAAAATCACAATTTTCATTGAGATTTCATGGTGTTGTATATTGAATTGTATAAATCTTTTTTTAAACTCTCAGGGATTTTGTTTGTAAAAAGGGGAAAATTAGAAATGTGTGGAGTTTAATACTGTCCCAAAGTCCAGATGAAAAAGGTTTTTATGCCCAACAAACCACGGGACTTGGAGTCTTACACACAAATAATGTTGTGGCAGTAACATCCTCAAATTAATAAATCTATTATTAAAGTAGTATTGTAAGTTTGTTAGGGATGCTGCAAGAACTCACACATGCTAGGTTGTAGTTAGTTAAACTTGGTGTTTTTTTTTTTATTAATTGCTTTTATTTATTTTTTATGAATAGTTTTGCTCAAAAATATTACACATTTGACTCCTCCCTTGCACCTTGCAGTGTTTTCCTTTTTGGGCCAATAACATATGTCAACAAATGCTGATTTATTATCCTGCATAGAAGGGGTTTTGGGTAATTGTAGTTCACATAAAGCACGATATGAACATCTTACACACATTCACTGAAGGAGATACAATTCCTCAAGATTTTGCAAATATAGACATTTCAAATGTTAGTATCTTTTTATTCTTTAACACACTTGGATTTTTGCATTAAATACAGTATCTCTATAATGCATTAAAAAGGGTGTGTTAGCACAGCTTGTCCAATAACTGCAATGATTTACTAAAATGGCTGCAGCTATTACACTGCAACCCCCCTCCACTAACTCAAAGGAGGAATTTAACACCCATGCCCTACCCAAAGTCAACTTGTGCATGCTGAGTGACTGCTCGACATGCACTTCCCTCCTTTCTGCAGTGAACAGCTGAAATTGGCTGAGAGTGCAGAACCTATGTTTTTGTTAAACCACTCTCAAAATGGCTTAGCAAAGAACCTGGTGATGGAGGCCAAAGAGTTTTGAAAATATAACCCCCGTATTGAGATGTGTCACTTTAAGGGTCCTTTGAAGAAAATAACAGTGAAAACATTAATTATAAAGGAAAGAGTAATATGATTAGCTTGTTTTATTGCTTGTGCTGTATTTTTTTTTGTTTTTTTTATGTATATTTTTTTTTCAAGAAAGCTGGTAGTGAGAGCATAAAATGAATAAAGTGAAATAGTAATCAAGTATTTAGATTAAAACAAAATATATTGTAACGTAAAAATGTCTGATAGAATGTTTTTCCAATCAGCAAAGATTTACTAACGACTCCTGTACCAATGAAATTAGACAATTGACCCACAATCCAATATTTTAGAGTGCATAGATAACTCACAAAAGAAAATGTATCTGAAATCAATACATTTTTTGGTGTGTTTATTGGTTAGCAGATATACTTGCTCAATGCTGACAAACTGTTTTTATCGACAGCAAGTATGTATTTCAGTTTGCTTATTTTCTATGTTGTTTAACTAACATTAATCATCTTTTATCAAATCTGCATGTGGTAGCTTATTAGTCTCATTAGTAAATAGTTTCAAATAGAATGGTTATGTTATGTATTCACTAGTTATAAGAAATATTGTTTAACAAGCTTTGGGTGTGAATGGTCAAATACTTTTCCTGTAACACTACTGGAGGCCATTTCTTTGTAGGCAGTATAAAGACTACATACAGAGCAAACAAATACCACCATTGTGTGAATGCAGCAGGTAAACAATACAGTTTTGCCCTCTTCAGAGTAAACTACTGATTATGTGTGGACATGCAGGTTATATGATTCTGAGCTGACAGGGCCAATCTGGCAGGACAGACTTGATTTGGGACTAAGGCCCCACTATCAGTATGGCAAGGTGGGTACGTGGGCATTTGCCCACCAGGCCACTAGTAAAGAGATATGTGTGGGCTGTTGCAATACTGCACAATACAAAATATATTTTATATCTATATTATTTTATTATATTGTATCCTTCTTATTGCAGCATTCATATATATAAATGAGTTTTTCTATTATTATGTATTGTAAAAAATTTCACAGTTAATTAAACTTAAGCTGAATAAATCTCGATAGTGATGATGCTTATGTCATTTAACTCTTTGTTACATTTAAGCCAAATAGGAAACAAACCTTTTAGTATGAAAGTGCAATATGCCCACAAGCCAAATCTATCAGTGACATATTTAGTATACCGTTGCACCTAGAAGGATATCAGCCATACTTCACTAATGATTCATATTCAAAAGTGGAAGAATCTTCTAGAAGAGTTGTCCTTGAAAGCAGAGTCCTAGCCTCATAACCACTAGAGCTCACTGTAGTTCTTATGGTGCAGGACTGTCTTGGTTCCGTCCCATGGTAAGTAGTCAGAATGTTTAGGTACAGTTTGACAACTTACCTGAGTGCCAGTGGATGTGTGGCCACAAGCTTTGCGTCCAATTTTCTCCTTTAAGAAAGTCTGCTTAGCTCTGCAGAGCTAAGCAGTGCCATGCATGACCACAGTCATTGGCTGAGAGCTGGTGGCCAGGCTTTACTCTGCATTGACATTCGGCTTGTCATACAGTAGAAGACTTGTTGCAATTCAGTTACTCGGAGGACCCTGGTAAGTTGTCAGACTGTAGTAAAACAGTTTGGCAACTTAATGTGGGATGGCACCAGAGCACTCCTGACACTGTTATCACTACAACGGGCTGTAGAGGCAATGGTGGTTAGAGTGTTTCTTTAATGACTGTTCCTAAAGCAATGTCAATGTGTCCCCAGGGATTAGGACACGCATAATGTGTATTACAACATTTCTTTGTGCAATGGAGCTTATTTTTTCACAATTAAACAAGTTTTATGGATGTGTTTTTTGTAGAATTCATTAGGGTTACAATGGACGAATTGGTCACTGGTCTATTTTTTTTTTTATGTGAAGAATGGATCACCACACCAGGCTAATGCCATGTACATCATTTGGGAAAAAAAGTTAAGAATTACTGAAAGTATATTTGCTTGTCATTCTTATTCAAGAGTGCCCAAGTGCCCTTATGTAGTGTACTAGTATGATATGCTCATGAAAAAATTATGTAATGTCAAAAATTACCCAAAAACATGTTTGAGATTCTCGCAAGTGGGCATCATTAATTGTTTATTGTCATTATACAAGATATTGTATTATACTTAATTAAATATATAGAGAAATTACCGGTACTACCATTTAAACTCCAGATACCAGCATATACATACATGTTATCTTAAATGGTTCAAAGGCTCTTTTACTTTAGCTGCACTCCTTTGTTTCACAATTAAAAAAAAAATTATCCTCCTATAATTCCCTGCTTTACAAGTGTAAAACAGACAGTTGTCCCTTTAAAATCCATTAGAATTAGAATTGATATCTCAACCATTACCTGTTTTATCTGTATATCGCAGTAAAATTATTAGAACCTGGAGAAGTACTGCAAGAGAATTATGAGCAGAAATAATCTTTTAAATTAATTATTCTATCATGCTTCATAACGAATGTAAATTCATCATTGTGCGAGTCCTCTTTTAATGGGGCGATTTAGTAAAAAGCTGCAACTGAAAAAAATTGCTGTTAAAATGAACGGTGTGAACAAAACTTATACATACAAATATTCCTATTCGATTTTCTATTATTTGTTCTTTTGACCCAAAGATCAATAAAGTATACATCATAGCAATATATCACATGCTCGAAATAGAGTGTTATTGAGACACTTTAGCATTTATTTTAAAATGGTCAGTCAAAGTTTTCTAATTTGTAAATATATTTGCATAGTAAATTTCTTTATTTTTTTATTTATAAAATATTTTACCAGGAAAGATACAGTGAGATTTCTCTCGTTTTCAAGTATGTCCTGGGAAGTATGTCCTAGAGCAACTCAAAATTTGTTTTGGTAATTACACCAAAATGAATAAAAAAAGTAATTAGTTCTTATTGCCTAATTTTATGTTTGTAAATTCTACAGGCCTCCCAATATGTTCTGATGTTCTGTTTTGTAACATATTTGCTTTACAGAACAAAAGGCAGAATATTACTAAGGTTCAAAATATCGTCCAATTTAGTGAAACCTCAGCAATTTGTCCCTATAATGTGCAATATTTTGGACATTTTCAAATCAAATAGCTGCTTAGTGAATAAGCCTCATATTTTTCTGAAATTCATACAATTGCATTTAAAAAAATATACACCCTGTCTAATCGTGTAACTCATCTTTCCTGTTCAGCAACATAGAACAACACCTAGAGAAGCGACATTATTATATACAAAATTGTGCTATACCCACTAATGCCTAACTACTGTCATGCTATGTTGAAAAATGCTTACCTTAGTTGTTGTGGCATTGTAAGCCAGATGTGAATTTTCTATGCACAAATAAAATAAAGAATTAAAAAAAAAAAAAATATATACACCGACAAACTTAAAAAGCGTGAAAGGCTGAGAATTCGAAGGGATTTTTATATTTTAGGCCAGAGTAGCTGAATTGGAAAAAATCTCCAAGTTAACTATGTTTTGTGGTTCAGCTATTTTGGTCTCAAGTTTAAAATAGATTTTGAATCACTTTTGAATTCCAGACAACTCACACATTAGTGAATAACTCTGTCTGGGTTAGCTCCTGAATGGTCAAACTAATTAATTTTACTGAAAATGAACTGAGAAAAGCTGAATGTTGAAATAGTCAAGAACGCTATATGCTGCAAGCACAGTTGTCTGTAGTTTTTTATCTTTGTGGCCTGCTGCCCCAGGAATGCATGAGCCTGATAAATGGTTAACTAGGTTGTTTTCTTTTTATGACCCAGATGAATGATTAGTCCAGCCTTTACAGAAGGATTTGTGCATTCCAGGCATAGCCTGCTGTGGTATGTGTTCTGCTTTGACCACAGATTTCTGTCTGCTGGGGGTATAGAATAAAATGTATTGCTTCTCCCAAATGCAGCAAATGCAATAAGTCATTTTTTTTCCTGCTGATTCACAGGAATTGTAGAAATGGGTTAAACTTTCCTTTCATATAAACTTTCCTATATTTGAATGAAGTTACAATTTAGAGCATACGCAAGTCATTTGTGTTCATTTCCGTGTCTATCAGATTATCCATAAACTCTGGTATGTGCTCTGCGGTGGCATTGCAATAGGGACTAAAAAAGGTGCAGTTGTGAAGAATCCCCATAAGATTCCTACAAGCTCTTTGCTTGCCTATGTTCTACCGCTCAAGAATGTTTTGATTTGGGCCTACTCTTTCACTTTTCTCTTATTATCTAGTGAAGGTGAGACATCAAATAGTTACATAGGCTGAAAAGAGACGGGAGTCCATCAAGTTCAGCCTTTCGCACATCTGCCTTTGCTGTTGATCCAAACGAAGACAAAAAACAGTTTGAAGCACTTTCCAATTTTGCAACAAACTATGAACAAATTCCTTCTTGACCCCAGAATGGCAGTCAAGAAGCTGTTGCCCCACAAAATAAAAATGATATCCCTGATTATGTTTTTGTAAGTATGCATCCAGTTGCTTTTTAAACATGTGTGCAGACTCTGGTAAAACCAGGCAGAAAATTTCACATCCTTATTGTTCTTACTGTAAAAAAAACAAAAACCTTTATTTTGCCTTAAAGTAAATCTGCTTTTTTTCCCAAGTCTAAACGTGTGACCTCATGTCCTATGTAAAGACCTGTTAATTAATATATTTCCAGACAATGAGTTGCATTGGTCATGAATGTATTTGTTTGATTCAATCATATCCCCTCTTAGGCACCATTTTTCTTAACTAACATTTAAATTTGTTTACCTTTCTTCCATAACTAAAATGTTCCACTCCTTTAATAATTTTGTAGCCTGCAACTGCACTTTTTATAGCGCCTTAATCTCCTTTTTTAGAAGAGATGCCAAAACAGAACCCTGAGGGACACCACTTACCACTTTTGTCCATCTAGAATTTACCATTAATGACAAACCTCTGTACACTATCTTTAAGCCAGTGTTCTACCCAAGAATAAGAGTGATCATCTAGACCAGGGGTTCCCAACCCAGTCCTCAGGTAACCCCCACCAGTCCAGGATTTAGGGATTACCCTGTTGTGTCTAAAGGTTTTTTTTCTTCTTCTAAAAACACCTTAGACACAATTGGGTAATCCCTAAATCCTGGACTGTTAGGACTGGGTTGGGAACCACTGATTTAGGCCAACTTCTTTTAGTTTAAACACTAACCTATTGTGCGGAACCGTATCAAATGCCTTGGCAAAATACAAATAGATCACATCACTGCAACATCCTGAGCTATACTTCTACCTACTTCTTCATAGAATGCAACTAAGTTTGTTTGACATGACCTATATTTCATAAAACCTGCTGATTTTTAACAATGTTCTTCCCAATGAATTCCTGAATATTGTCCTTCAGTTACCCTTCAAATACTTTCTCAGCCACAAAAGTTTAAGTTCACATGAAATAATTTTGAGCCCATTTTGAATATAGAACCCACATCTGCATTCCTCTTATTTAGGATGAAATCATAAATAAGTTAACAAAAAGTAAAAAAAAATTCAAAGTCCTTGATCTCACCTGTGAGAAGATGGTAAAAAAAAAGACGTAATAAGGTCAGGAATTACCCTAGGTGAGTTCTTGTTTTCTCTTCCAATTCTCCTTATTTGAGTGGGAAAAAAAACCAGTGATATTAGTGGACACATGAAAGATGAAACAGTCTCTTCCTGCTGTTTGATCAGCTACCTGTCTTTAAATTTTCTCTATATGAAATAAACAAGTAAATAAATAGTCATGTTGAGCTAGAGGGTCTCTAAGCGTTATGGGAATTGCTGTAATTCGGAGTCAGGGTTCGACTGAGAAAAGGGAAGAAAGGAAAGTCAATTTAGAGAGAAAATAACTATATGAGATACTGTTTAGAGGAGCATTTATATAAAGCACTTTATGGAGGCCTTAGCATTATATAGTATTTGGTTTAGTAGTAAATTTTCCACATGATGAATAAAAAAAAAACTTTAAAAAGCCCAGTCCAAAGAGTTGTGGCATTTCAGTGCATCGGCATTGAAAAACAGCATGTTAGTCTTCTATCATATAATGATGCTGTGACCGTAACATGTGGAGAGGAACACAGCATGCACATAGGTAGATAATATAAAATATGTGGGGGTGGGGGTTTTCTTTTTATTCATTTTTTAATTTAGTTACGGGCCAGAAAAGTTTATTTTAAAATTATATAGGGCAGACATGTGAGTATACATGCAGAACTGTTGACTAATCTTTGTATTAAGAGGAAAATAGTGTGCTTCTCTTAGATTTTGTTTAATGTAACCCAGTATGCAATATTGATTCTAAAATAAACTTTGCTTGACTGGTATCAATGCTGAAGGTGACTTTGCACATTCATGCTGAGTTGTGTGGATGAATTGGTCCAGTCAGCAACAGCCAATAAGCAACAGCAGCAGCTTTCAGACTGCGGAGGAACACTGACGGCCTAGCCAATCAGCAACCACCAGAAGGCTGAATGAGTAATGTGGCAGTCTTAACAATTAGCAGTAGCAGCCATAAGGCATTCACTTGTGATCAATGTTACTGCAATGAAACAGCCCAAGCAGGGTCATTGCTAGGTTCCAGAAACACCTGAAAAATACATTTTAATAAACCCCACTAATATCCAGCTGCACCCTCCACCAACTATAGCGATCAGTGTTTAAAGAACCCCACACCCAGGGGTCAACCCCCAACGCCTATAATTCCAGGCCATTTATTTCCATATATAAAAAAATCTCTTTCTGCGGGTAGCTGTGAGCGACTGCAGAACACTAGAACACAAACATAAGTCCTGCGCTCAGACTCCCACTACTTCTGGGCGGCAGCAGTGACCATTGAACACATGAACCCCAACACACACAATAAAAACCAAAGAAACCAGTAACCTCGCAGTACCCCATTTCTCTATGCATATTTAGACAAATGGAGGTTTTACACGTACACAAGAACAGCCTGCATATTTCATACTGAAGCAAAGAGAATGTTTAAACTTCAAAACCTTATCTCATACATGCCTAGCCCCCCATATGAAGTGTATTTAAAAAAAATATATGTTTAGTAAAAGGACATTTAAATTTTATAAATCCCCAGCATATTCATCAGTGCCTTACAATGGGTAATGGAAATATATATGTAATTGTGAATAAACAAATATGTACTTCAGGATAAAGAAATAATGACGTCTATGAACATACAGGGAAGGGAAGTGTAATATAATTACACACAAATCTGACAGATAAGAGTTCGATTTATCCAGTAGGAAATATTGATTTCCAGCATTTATTTATATTACATCATGTTCTGAGTTTTCACAAATTGATTGAATGGTGATACTCCTTTAAAGCAAAAGGGTATGCAATGTTATAGTTATTATATTAACACATGGATTAGCAAGAGTGAAATGACTATTGTTCCTCTAACATTTCGTAATTCTCTCATCTATTGTTAAAGTTCCCCCATTTATAATTTTGTTAAGCACTTGCAGAATATGTTGGTGCTATATAAATAATTATGCAACACTTCAATTGCAGAATTTTATCTGTTTTATAATGTCAGTAAGAATAGTTGTGAATTCCATTGCAGGGAGTCAGACAATAAAATGATTTGTGAGCACATACCTTTAAAGGAAGGTCTTACAGTTCACAAAAGGCTGGTTTGACCCACTCACAACAGGACTTGCAAACCTGAAGTTTGAACAATAACTTAGTCGAAGATTTGATTGCCAGAAAGGTTATCACAGCCTTTCTTGTAGCGAAGGTCAGTAAAATATTTACCACTCAGTGTAAGTAAGACATGTGATAATGAGGGGATGTGGTGAGATGAATGGAGAATGATCCCTCGGTTATGACCATAGCTTACTGTTTTCAGCAAAATTGAGAAAAAAGAAAATAATTCATGACTTATTTTCGTCACAAAGCTTTTAGCATAATATTTCAACAAGGATGTGCAAAATAAATACATGAATATTGAAAAACCTCAAATATATAGTAAATATATTATTTGGTACAATAATAGTGCCTGTTGGATCAATAAAACATTGCTCTGGATTTTGTTTTGATGTTTTGAGAAAGTGAGAAAAGGTGTGTTTTTTTTGTGAGGAAGTCTGAGGTCAAGTTGCTAAACAGGCAATGAAAATCTATAACACATTCTTTATTTTCAAATCTTAAATATTTCTCTATAAAGGAGAAACATTTACCTTCATACTTTTTTATATTTATCAGAAAAAATTACGCTGGTTTTACCCCACGATTTGGGGGTAAAAAACTGCTTACATCCTATATGTTGAATGTATATATGTAGTGGATATCAAAGATCTCCCTCACACAGTCAGTACAGGCTTCTTATGCAGGAGAGAGAGCCCAGGAGATTTTCAGTCTGCAACTCTCCTTGGTGCAGACTGAGAGTATTCCTCCCCTGATCCCTGGCCCATAAGACTATTTCCACATAATAAAGCTCCAATACTACATGGTGTGGGGCTTGTAAGACGAGTCTGCACCGAGCAGAGGTGAAGGTTAAAGGATCACTATAGTGTCAGGAAAACAAACTCGTTTTCCTGACACTATATAACCATTAGGTCCCTCCCACCCTCAGGGCCCCCCTCCCTTGGTGCTAAAGGGGTTAAAATCCCTTCAGTTACTTACTTTAATCCAGCGCTGGGCTCCCTCGGCACTGGTGACCTCTCCTCCCACTCCGGCGTGAGCTCCCGAGTGGAGCGAAATCCGCATGCGCGGCCAGAGCCACGCGCACATTAAAAACGCCTATAGGACGATCTGCACGCTGAATGTGATTTTCGCATTCAGCGTCGCAAAAGCACCTCTAGCGCCTGTCAGGAAGACAGCCATTAGAGGCTGGAATAACCCTGCAATGTAAACATAGCAGTTTCTCTGAAAATGCTATGTTTACATCTGAACGGTTAGAACCTGTGGGACCTGGCACCCAGACCATTTCATTGAGTGGTCCTTTAAAGTCACAAGGTTTCCTTGGCGAAAGGTATGATGCAGGTAGGGGTAATAATAATAAAAAAATGTAAAAGTGCCCATTTTCCCAAAGAACACACCCCGTATCCCACCCCACAAATTCACACACACACACAGCATTCACTATACGCACACACAAATCCCTTACACACATATTGCATCCCCAACATTTTGTAAATTCAGAACTGAGTAGGAGAAATAACTTGTGACGATAGTCACCATCACCTGGACCTTCAGACAGACTATTTATATAGGTTGCAGGTCTTTTCTTATGTTTTAGTCACCCTGTACCCATTATAGGTGCAGGGTGTGTGTAATGTTATTGTTTAGTGTTAAATGTTAGTGTGCTCTCCCGTATTGCTAATGCTTGCAATCAACTAGGTCGATTGGGCTGTAGAGCACCACCTGTTCATTGCAAGGATCTAGCAACCACTGTATGCACTACCTGAATAGCAAGGATTGCTAATTTTCATATTTTGGTAGATTTGCATATTGCTATTTCTGCAAGCAGGAGAGATGTTTTGTGTTAATTATTGTCTTTCCCACCCCTTTATAAATATGTTATTATGTTATTATAAGTTCCTGTATGTTGTCTAATGTGATTTGAGTGTTTGTATTTTTATTGAGTTGTCCCAGTAAGCTTAATGTTATCATCATATGGGTTAGTCCCAAGAAAAACAATGCTTTGGATGTCAGTTCCTTTTGGAACCTTTGTCCTGGGTGGATTTCAGTGACAGAGTCTTCGGACCTGTTTGCTGGTTGCAGGATCCCTTCAGCTCTGGAATAAAGTAAGAGAGACAGGCCTGAGAGCTTTTTAAAGACAAGAGCTATAACATTGCAGGCAGATGTGGATACCTGCCAGGAAGAAGGGCTGCAGTGGAAGAGGCCGAGGGCACTAAAGCTGCCTGGAAGCAGGGTTGCAGTGTATGAGGCAGATGGGACGATACCTACCTGGAAGGAGAGCTGCAGTCTGGTTGGGTGTAAAAGCTCCAGAATGCCCCCAGTCAAACTTTTCGCGACTGGGGCTGAAGTGTTCCAGGGTCCCTGCAAGTGGCTAGGAAGCAGACTGGGCAGAGGTACTCGGTCGGGCTAGGAAGCAGACTGGGCGGAGGTACTCCCATACAAAGTACACACTCACCAGCATCTGCCAGGATCTCACTGGCTGGTGTTGTGACAGCTCTTACGATCCCTTGTTTCACCATTCTTATCCCTCCCATATTCTTATTTTATCTTTCCCCAGCATGTACCTTATACACCTTCTTAAGATTTACCCTGATGATATATTGCTGTGAGCAGGTGGGTGTCTGCCTTTATCGGCACTAGCCTATTTTTACAATTCTGCTTAAAGTATAAAGGGGGCTTCCGATAGCTCCAAACCTGGGGCCCTTCAAATACTAGTACTAAACCAACTGCACACTATATTAGGCTTGCCTACACAAAGCATCCACTATACAAGTATATAGTTATAGGGTTAGTCTCTGCATACGTAGGCCCACATTGAGTCAGTCACAGTACTGTGCCTGTTCTGCTTCCTCTCCCTCTATCCCTGTACACCAGGAGGAAGTAAGTTTAACAGCTTCCTCTCAGCACAATGGGGGTATAGCACAACCAAGTTGCCAGGTGTGCAGAACATGTCTCAGGGCCTGGTTTTGCCAGACAGTTTTCACACACTGCATTCACTACACACACACACACACACATGGGCGTAGGAACCGGGGGGGATAGGGGGGACGCATCCCCCCCAGCAAATCATGCGCGGGGGGGACAGGTAATGGGGAAATCCCCCCCAGCTCCGCCGGCCCCCCCTTTTGCTGCAGCCGCCCGAGCGCTCTGTAGAGAGCCTCAGGCGGCTGCAGCTCTGCCCGGGCTGGTGCGTCAATGAGGGCGCACCGCCCGGGCGCAGCCAGAGGAGAGGGCTGACAGGAGGGAAGCGCTCAGCCTCCCTCCTGTCACTCCCTCAATGTAGCGTGGCCGAGCCCTGTATAGTCCGCCGGTACAGGGAGAATCTGTCTCCTGTAACCCGGCCGGACTAACAGGAAGTGAACACTGAGTGTGCACTTCCTGTTAGTCCGCCGGATACAGGAAACAAAAGCTCCCTGTACCCGCGGACAGTACACAGCTCGGCCACGCTACAGCACAGGTAGGGAGGGGGGGAAGAAAGAAACAAGGAGGGGGGATAAAGAAACAGGGAGGGAGGGGGGGAAATAGAGAAACAGGGAGGGAGGGGGAGAAACAGGGAGGGGGGATAAAGAAACAGGGATGGGGGGATAAAGAAACAGGGAGGGAGGGGGGAGAAAGAAACAGGGAGGGAGGGGGGAGAAAGAAACAGGGAGGGAGGGGAGGGAGGGGGGGGAGAAAGAAACAGGGAGGGGGTGGAGAAAGAAACAGGGAGGGGGTGGAGAAAGAAACAGGGAGGGAGGGAGGGGGGAGAAAGAAACAGGGAGGGAGGGAGGGGGGGAGAAAGAAACAGGGAGGGAGGGGGGAGAAAGAAACAGGGAGGGAGGGAGGGGGGGAGAAAGAAACAGGGAGGGAGGGAGGGGGGGAGAAAGAAACAGGGAGGGAGGGAGGGGGGGAAAGAAACAGGGAGGGAGGGAGGGGGGGGAGAAAGAAACAGGGAGGGAGGGAGGGGGGGGAGAAAGAAACAGGGAGGGAGGGAGGGGGGGAGAAAGAAACAGGGAGGGAGGGAGGGGGGGAGAAAGAAACAGGGAGGGAGGGGGGGGGAGAAAGAAACAGGGAGGGAGGGGGGGGGGAGAAAGAAACAGGGAGGGAGGGGGGGAAAGAAACAGGGAGGGAGGGGGGAGAAAGAAACAGGGAGGGAGGGGGGGAGAAAGAAACAGGGAGGGGGGGGAGAAAGAAACGGGGAGGGAGGGGGGGAGAAAGAAACAGGGAGGGAGGGGGGGAGAAAGAAACAGGGAGGGGGGGGAGAAAGAAACAGGGAGGGAGGGGGGGAGAAAGAAACAGGGAGGGGGGGGAGAAAGAAACAGGGAGGGAGGGGGGGGAGAAAGAAACAGGGAGGGAGGGGGGGGAGAAAGAAACAGGGAGGGAGGGGGGAGAAAGAAACAGGGAGGGAGGGGGGAGAAAGAAACAGGGAGGGAGGGGGGGGAGAAAGAAACAGGGAGGGAGGGGGGGGAGAAAGAAACAGGGAGGGAGGGGGGGAGAAAGAAACAGGGAGGGAGGGGGGAGAAAGAAACAGGGAGGGAGGGGGGAGAAAGAAACAGGGAGGGAGGGGGGAGAAAGAAACAGGGAGGGAGGGGGGAGAAAGAAACAGGGAGGGAGGGGGGGGAGAAAGAAACAGGGAGGGAGGGGGGAGAAAGAAACAGGGAGGGAGGGGGGGAGAAAGAAACAGGGAGGGAGGGGGGGAGAAAGAAACAGGGAGGGAGGGGGGGAGAAAGAAACAGGGAGGGAGGGGGGGGGGAGAAAGAAACAGGGAGGGAGGGGGGAGAAAGAAACAGGGAGGGAGGGGGGAGAAAGAAGGAGGGAGGGGGGGAGAAAGAAACAGGGAGGGAGGGGGGGAGAAAGAAACAGGGAGGGAGGGGGGGAGAAAGAAACAGGGAGGGAGGGGGGAGAAAGAAACAGGGAGGGAGGGGGGGAGAAAGAAACAGGGAGGGAGGGGGGGAGAAAGAAACAGGGAGGGATGGGGGAGAAAGAAACAGGGAGGGAGGGGGGATAAAGAAACAGGGAGGGAGGGAGGGGGGGAAAGAAACAGGGAGGGGGGAGAAAGAAACAGGGAGGGAGAGGGGGAAAAAGAAACAGGGAGGGAGGGGGGAGAAAGAAACAGGGAGGGAGTAGGGGGGAGAAAGAAACAGGGAGGGGGAGAAAGAAACAGGGAGGGGGGAGAAAGAAACAGGGAGGGGGAGAAAGAAACAGGGAGGGAGGGGGGAGAAAGAAACAGGGAGGGAGGGGGGGAAGAAACAGGGAGGGGGAGAAAGAAACAGGGAGGGAGGGGGGAGAAAGAAACAGGGAGGGAGGGGGGGAAGAAACAGGGAGGGAGGGGGGAAGAAACAGGGAGGGGGGAAAGAAACAGGGAGGGAGGGGTGGGAGAAAGAAACAGGGAGGGAGGGGGGAGAAAGAAACAGGGAGGGAGGGGGGAGAAAGAAACAGGGAGGGAGGGGGGAGAAAGAAACAGGGAGCGAGGGGGGAGAAAGAAACAGGGAGGGAGAAAGAAACAGGGAGGGAGTAGGGGGGGAGAAAGAAACAGGGAGGGAGTAGGGGGGAGAAAGAAACAGGGAGGGAGGGGGGAGAAAGAAACAGGGAGGGAGGGGGGAGAAAAAAACAGGGAGGGAGGGGGGAGAAAGAAACAGGGAGGGGGGGAGAAAAAAACAGGGAGGGAGGGGGCAGAAACAGGGAGGGGGGAAACAGGGAGGGAGGGGGGGAAACAGGGAGGGAGGGGGGGAAACAGGGAGGGGGGAGAAAGTGAGTGACAAGGGGGGGACGGAGGTAGAGAGGGGGAGAAAGAGTGACAAGGGAGGGGGAGAGAGAGTGACAAGGGAGGGGGAGAGAGAGTGACAAGGGAGGGGGAGAAAGAGAGTGACAAGGGAGGGGGAGAAAGAGAGTGACAAGGGAGGGAGGGAGGGGAAGAAAGAGAGTGACGAGGGAGAGAGATTGACATCCATCACACACACACACACACACAATCACACAATCATGCAATCCTTACACACACAGAAACACACAATGCATTCCTTACACACACTCAATGCACCCCGTACACACACTCAATGCACCCCTTACAGACGCACACACTGCATCCCGTACATACACAGAATCACACCTTGCAGCCCTTACACATACAAACACAGATTCACACAATGCATTCCTTACACACATATCAGGACATCCCCTACACACTCCACCCCTTGTGAACAAACTCATTGGTGGAACGTGAAGGTGGACCCTGGGACCCAGACCTTGAGCTGTGTAAAGGGCCCCCAAAAAATGGAGCTGATTCCCGTTCTCACAGAACATTGATTTTTGGGACCACAGTTACAAACAGCCTCCAGAGAGCCTGTTCTACACCAGACCAGTGGAGCCAGACTGCAGCTAGAGCCCATCATCATCCTCATCTGGTTGTAAGTAGGAAATCTAGCATATTATTCGTGGCTCTAATCTCTAATTTACCTCACATTAAAGAAACACTATAGTCCCCAGAAGCACTGCAGCTTAATGTAGTGGTTCTGGTGTCTATAGCCTGTCCCTGCAGGCCGTTTAATGTAAACACAGCGGCACCCCAGCACTGGCGTTAGTTAACATGGCAGAAAAATAATTGGAAATGGTTAGGGGGGCTACTAATAAGGATAGGGGGAGAGGGGTAGGTAGAAAAATAATTGGAAGGGTTTAGGGGGGGCTACTAATATGGATGGGAGGAGGGGGGAGGTAGAAAAATTATTGGAAGGGGTTAGGGGAGTACTAATATGAATGGAAGAGGTAGGGTGGGTTATAATATGCATGGAAGGGGTTAGAGGGGGTACTAATATGCATGGAAGTGGTTAGGGGGGTACTAATATGCATGGAAGGGGTAGGGGGTTAATATGCGTGGAAGGGGTAGGTGGGGTTCTTTTGTGCATGGAAGGGGTATGGGTGGTTCTAATATTCATGGGAAGGGTAGGGGTGGTTCTAATCAGGAGGATCCCGGCGCTGTATCCGGGTAAGTAAAACCCCTTCCTTGTATACAAATAAGATAAATTGGCGCAAGATTCAACCTAATAGACAAAAAAAATATATTAAAATATTATATATGATATTATATACCAATACAATAAAATAAGCAGCACCAGCAATGTACCCTGGTAAAAAGGTACCACGTAATACAGAAAAGAGAAAAGTGCTAGTGCGCTGAGAAATTTATATAGAGACACCTATAAAATCATCCAGTGACTCTCCAAATGTAAAATAGTGTTTAAAACAGAGACCCAAAAGACAAATATGTGCACCCAAATCACTGACACACATATACTTATAGCCTTATAGCCTGTCAATGTTGGTGGCTGGGTCCTTGTAGTGACCCTTTAATGTTATTATTTAATCATTTATATAGCGACTGCAAATTCCGTAGCGCTGTACAATGGGATAAACAACTCCTAGTTTACGGAATAAGAATATACCCGGCGAGTAAAAATGCTATCCCCCCCAGATTTCTTTGGGTTCCTACGCCCATGACACACACACACACTGAATCCACTATACATACACTGCATCCCTTACACATAAACACACACACACACTGCATTCACTACACACACATACACTGCACCCACCATACACACACTGTATCCCTTACACACACATTACATACACTATATGCATATACACTGCATCCACTATACACGCATTGCATCCACTATATACACACACTGTACATCCACTCACAACACAGTCCACATTCACAGCTTACTGTAATTATGGTATTGGTTGTTTTGGTTTCTTTTTTTTTAACTATATAGGTGTGTCTTATATTCTAAAAAATACGGAAGAACCTTCCAAAAAACATCACACTACTCCACCTGCCACTTACAATCTTCCTAGCGATTGTATATCATTACTGTCTGTGCAAAATTATGGTTTTAATTATGATTTTTTGGGGTTGCTGGACTTTCTTCTCTACAACATTGTGGGGTTTCTATGTATTTAGGTTTCATTTTTGGAGGATAAATGAATTGGAGAGTTTGGCTTGGAGAGAGGGGGGTCAGGTTCATGACATAGAGTAAAGCAGAACTACAAAAAAAAAAAGACGCTTTTTTGACAGGTCTCAGGCATTTGAAGGAAATATATGGAGTTGGTTTAAACTGGTTAAATACTGCAAACAGCAATAGTTACTTTTTTCTATTTTGTTGTGTACAATGATGGCAAAAAACAAAGGAATAGTCTACCTCTTGCTCGTAATCTCGTAATACAGATTCTGACTGGGATAGAGCAGGGTTCGCGTCAACATGCCTCTCTAGTAGTAGTGATTATGGTGTCAAACCAGACAGTCAGTTGACAATAATTAGTGGATCTCTTGGCTTCCAAAACAGCACTCAAATTTGTGAAGCCAGGGCTGATGAAAAAGTATGGGATGGCAAACACAATAGCCACTAAAACATGCTGTAGTGATTATGGTGCTTAGAGTTTCCATTTACGAAAATATTTGAAGATGAAAACATCACCTTGAAATACATAGCATAGTGTATATTGTAAGCTGCTGCAGCTGAAACATTTAACATGAAATCTAGTAGATATATATCCTCATATTGACTAGAAGGCAGTTTATTAAAAGCAAGCTGGCGTAGTTTTACAGTCTGTTCACGGTTTCAGATTGTTGATGAAGCCTTCCCCCAGTCTCATTAAAATGATACCATGCTGTGCGATATACAGTGAACAAGAGTTTAACAGTATAACAGATTTTCTATCTATATACCAACAACACACAGAATATTTTAGGATAGCAAAGGCTCTTACTATGCTTGCGTGTGTGTGTGCATATATCTGTTGTATCGGTCTGTTCTTATTGTGTTTGTCTTTTTTTTGTGTGGAATTTGTTGGCGCTTTATAAATGCCAGTAATAATAATAATTATATATATATATATATATATATATATATATATATATATATATATATATATATATATATATATATATATATATATATATATATAGTAATAGAGTGTTTGTTGGTGTTTCCTTGACATTTGTTTTTTGTGAGTCTTAAAGGAAGGATTCAACATGCTTTTTTATGTAAATAATGCATTCAAATATATGTTTATATAAAATTTGAAGTTTCTGTATTTGCAGTAAAACTTCAGACTGTTCAGCTTCTACAGTGAGCTGGAACCAAGCCAGTGAGTTACTTACTATACTACTGCTCATGTTATGTCATGATATCACTTAGAGCAGGATTTTTCAAGCAAAAATTAAATACCGTAACCAAACTGAACCTACACATACAAGTCTAGGTGTCTGAAATGGTTTTAAGCTCATTTTCCAATATCCATTCATAGTTACTGCAACACATGCGGATCGGCAGGAAATCACTGTGTTTTAAATAAACCTAATTTTCGTTTCCAAAAGCCCTTATGATTGTGGCAGACATGCAAATTAGCTTTAAAGGGATACTCCAGACCCCGAAGCACTTTAGCTGGCTGAAGAGCTTTATGTGTGAAGAGTGTGTCCGCTTTTTGCATTTTACAAAAAAGGTGGAGATTGTAATAGAAATTGGATATAAATTACTATTGTTGCACCTCTCTTTCAATCAGATAATTGTTCTTGTTACTTCCTGGTTTGGTTAGTTCAGTAGAGCTAAACTCAAGAGGTAGCAATTGAGCTGCATTGGAAAGTCTGTGATTGGACAGCCAAAAAAGTCTGGGCAGTGTTAGCAGGGTAGGGATAGCAAAGACTGTAGACAAGAGGCCTCTGCAATCTATGTTAGATCTGAGGATACTCAGTATTTAATAAATGTATACATTAAGCAATTAAATCACCTTTAATTGGCCTCTTAAAGTGGTATCCTAAACACTATAATTTTACAATAGCATATGTATGGACCTTTTATTTGTTCCTAGTGCTCATGAAATAATGCTCTCTGCTTTGTTTGCCCTTAGTGTGCGGCCTGCTTGATTGACAGAGAGCTTGGCATGCATTCACATGAGGCTGACCTGCCAATTCTTGAGGTGAAATCATAGTAGGTCAGTGACTGGAATCGAGGCACTGGTCTGATCCTTCTATCCTGCTCATATGCCATTGGTGCATATGTGTAAATAACTTGTAGTGGAAGTAAAGTCATAGGAGCGAACCATAGATTGTAGGTTTAGCGTTAAAGCGAGCATGTTGCTTAAGTAGTGTGGAAGCTTTATGAACTAGACAGGACGGCAGTAGGGTCTGTCTGGATTTATATACAAGTGAGTTTTGATCACAATGACTGGCAATTAAAGGAACTGTTAAGTATACCTGTAAAAATACCTCAAATCTAGCTGTTACACCATTCTTTGCTGCAGCTCCACTCCACCAGAAGATGATCAAAACTGATGAGCTCCTGACTAACAGAATGCCTTTGCAGGGCACATTGCTTTCTGCTTTGCGCTAATGGCTTTCTGATTGACAGTTGGTAGGATGCAATTTAACTCCTTTATAAAGTGTGAAAGAGGGGACATTCTGCTGAAGGAGTTTAGGGTGTTCTGCAAGGTAAAATTGAATAATCTAAGAAAAGTTCCACTCTGGCTCTTTCCTCTGCAAAAGTAAATTACTTCAACACCCTCATAAGCACACTGTCCTGCCAACCCAAATGCCTATTTCACACTTTTAATGCTCTCCTTCGCTCTGTTGCTCCCCCTCCTCTTACCACCCTGTCTGCCTCAAACTTTCCAACTCACTTCACTGAGAAGATCTCTAACCTCTCTCCCTCCCCTTCCAATACATCACCCTACCCTACTCACTCCACTGTTCTATGCTCATTCGCACCTACTAAAACGTAAGAGGTTTCTGCTCTGCAAAGGTCCTCCTGCCCTACCACCTTTCCAGTCGATCCTATTCCCTCATATCTCATCCGCACTCTGTCTCCCTCTCTTGCTCTTCCTCTCACTAAAATTTTCAATCTCTTCCTGTCCTCTGGCACATTTCCTTCACTCTTCAAGTATGCAACCATAAAGGCAAAAGCCCAGCCTTGACCCCAACTCCCCATCCAACTACCGCCCTATATCGCTACTGCCGTTTGCCTCCAAGATTCTTGAGTATGCAAGATTGACAGACTTCCTCGAATCCAACTTTCCGCTTGAGTCGCTTCAGTCTGGATTGCGCGCTCGTCACTCTGGTGAAACAGCTGTGACCAAAGTATCCAACGATTTAAATGCTGCTAAATCTCACGGCCATTACTCTATCCTAATTCTCCTTGATCTTTCTGCTGCCTTTGACACTGTTGATCATCAACAGCTTCTTCTCATTCTTTGTAATCTCTGTCTACGAAATACTGCTCTCTCCTGGTGCTCCTCCTTCCTCTCCCAGTGCTTTTTCGGTGTTTCTCTCTCTGGCTGTGCCTCTTCTCCCCAACCCCTCTTTATTGGCATTCCGCAAGGTTCTGTCCTTAGTCCCCTACTGTTCTCCATCTATACTGTAAACTCATCAGCTCCTTTGGCTTCCATTATTATTTATATGCAGATGACACACAAATCTACCTGTCCTCTCCTGATCTCTCTCGGCCCATCTTGACTCGTGTCTCTTACTGTCTCTCCGCAATTTACAACTGGATGGCTGCTCACTTCCTTAAACTCAACCTGTCCAAAACAGAACTTCTGGTGTTTCCCCCACTCAAGTATTGCTACTTCCATGTCTGCCTCCAAGTCAATGGCGCCACCATCACCTCTACCTCACAGGCCTGCTGCCTAGGTGTTCTCTTTGACTCTGACCTCTCCTTCACTACTCATGTCCAGTCGATCTCCAAATCCTGCCGCTTCCATCTCAAAAACATAGCTCATCCGCCCCTATTTAACACCAAACACGGCTAAGGTGCTGGTCCATGCAGTTGTTCTTTCATGCCTTGACTACTGCAATTCCCTTCTCAGTGGCCTTACATGTTCCCAGATTGCACCGCTACAATCTATAATAAATGCAGCGGCAAAGCTCATTTTCCTGTCCGCCCGCACCTCCCACACCTCCCCCTCTGTCAGTCCCTACATTGGCTTCCAGTTAGATAATGGGCTCCATTTAAGATTCTGGTGCTTGTTTACAAGTCCCTACATAATGCTGCTCCAACCTACCTATCCTCCCTAATACACTAATGTCCCGTTGAGGTCCCTGCGCACTGCTGAAGACCTACGTCTATCCTCTGTCCATACTCCCACATCTTATGCTCGCCTCCAAGACTGCTCGAGGGTTGCACCTTTTCTGTGGAACTCCCTTCCCTTCTCTGTTAGACTTTCACCCAGTCTCCACTCCTTTGTAAAATCTTTGAAAACACACTTCTTCAGGAAAGAATATCATTTAAACTGTTAGCAGGTTTTTATTCATCCCTCCCCCCTCCATAACTCCTCTCGTGCAACTGTAAAAAATAACCTAATACTTTTCTAGCAACCTATTTCATTACCCCTAGATATACCTTTTGTGTCACTATACCCCACTCCCTCTAGCATGTAAGCTCATTAATAAGGGCCCCTCAACCCCTCTGTTCCTGTGCATCCATTTGTCTGGTTACAATTACATGTCTATTAGTCCTCCCATTGTACAGCGCTATGGAATTTGCTGGCGCTATATAAATAATAAAATAATAATAAAAAAAATATATATTCTATCCCATATTTCAAGTAATATTTAATTTTTAATTTAAAGGAATGCTATAGTGTCAGGAATACAAATGTATATTCTTGACACTATAGGTCTAAATAGCTGTTTAGGTAACCCTCCCCCCCCCCCCCCCCCCCCCGGTTAAAAATGAGATTTTCTCACCTGTTTCCTGAGCCATGCAAATCCTTGCGCTTCTGGCCCCGCCACCCGCTCCGCATGATCTGAGATCATCAAACTTGATGAAAGCATTAGGAGGCAATCGCGCATGTAAAACACCATGCTGCGTCAATCATCTCCTGTGAATGTCAGTGCTGCACTCAGGAAGCACCTCAAGTGGCCATCTGAGTGACTGCCACTGGGGGTGTCCCTAGGCAGTAATATAAACACTGCATTTTCTTTGACAAGACAGTTTTTACATTAAAAGCCTGCAGGTACATACTCACCAGAACAACTATATAAAGCTGTAGTTGTTCTGGTGATTATAGTGTCCCTTTAAAAAAATTAAACACTCAGTAGGAAAGGGGTTAACATAGCACAGGTTGTACACCAGCGATATCATTATGCAGCATCAGGTGATTTAATAAGAAATGGCGGGAGGAGAGGGGGAGAGTCCAGCCCCACAGTCCCTCCTACACATTCATTCCAGATCAATACAATTTTTTAAACAAATAAACCTGCCCTTTACATTGTCTGTTTGCCATGACTTCATAATGTTCACAATATCACATTCCTTTTAGACTAAAAACAACATAAGCTATTTTTTTCTTCCTCATAATTTTAGAGAACTGACTGAACCACATACCTTTAGAGAATATTTACTACCTAGAATTAGGGCATTAAAAATATCTTTGTAAATGTGTGATTAAAGAACCACCTAAAGTACCCAGAATATTTCTCAATAAAGTGGTGTAGTGGTCCTGTGCTTTTAACCCTCTTATGTAAAACATTTCCGGTTTGTAAAATGTTTACCTTAAAGGGTTAAACAAGCTTCTAGTGGCTACAGACACCATAGTTGCTTCCATCTCCATAACCAAGTCAAATTCGTTCACGCTGATAGCAGCATTTGATTGGAGGGGCACAGCGTTTTGCAGTGCGTGTTGTCTCCAATCCAATGCTTCTTTGTGGGTAGCATTGGATTGGACGACATCTCAAGTGAGATCAGCATGCTTGCTGACATCACCGGAGGCGGAGATGAAGTCCCAGCACTGGAAATAAGACTATTAATTATTTTTTTAGAATCAATTTTACAGGGCAAAGGGGGACAGAGGGATCAGTGCGATTAGGAAGTTTATAGTCCCAAAATAATAGTACCCTCAACCCACAGTTTATATTTATTTTATTTAAAAAAACACTTCAGCTATAAGACAGTCCCTTTAAAGTGTATCTTGTGTGAAGACTGTTCTCATTTTATTTCTGTTCATCTTGCACGTTTTTTCATCTTTCAGGTTTATTAAAGAGGAACTGTTGCTTCCCGGGGTTTTTAATACTTTGTTTACTTCTCCTCTATGTTTAACAAATATCAATTTGTAATGTGTTAGGAACAAAATGAAATGTAATTAACCCTGCACCTCCCTCTCCATTATTGTTATAAGCTCCGTCCTTGGCACCTGGCAGTCAGCATAGAGAAAGTATACAGACAGGGCCGGTGCAAGGATTTTTGCCGCCCTAGGCAAAAAATTTTTTGCCGCCCCCCCATATGTCCAGCCCACCATGTGACATCACAATGCCCCGCCCATATGCTCTGCCATATGGGCCAACGCCAGTCTTCACAAAGTGTCTTATCTGAAAAGACAGTGTGTTTACATTAGAAAGCCTACAGGCACAGGCTATAGACACCAGAATCACTACATTATGCTGTAGTGCTTCTGGTGACTATAGTATCCATTTAATGTGAGGTAAATTAGAGATTAGTGCCACTAATAATATATTGGATTTCCTACTTACCACCAGATGAGGACAAGAGGCTGATGATGGGCTCAGTCTGGCTCCACAGGTCTGGTGTAGAAGAGGCTCTCTGGAGACTGTTTTTAACAGTGCTCACAACAATTAACGAACAGGAAGCAGCTCCATTTTTAGGGCCCCTTACACAGCTCAAGGTCTGGGCCCCCAGGGGGCATACGCCTACAATGCCCACCCATAAATCCACCTACATGGCCCATCCATGAGTTGGGGATGTTTTATGTGTGCAATTTGTGTAAGGGATGTAGTGTGTTTATAGGGGATGTAGTGTGTGTTTGCGTGTAAGGAATGCATTGTATGTTTCTGTGTGTGTGTGTGTAAGGGGTGCAAGGTTTGTTTCTGTGTATGTAATTGAATGCAGTGTGTGTCTGTAAGGGGTGCATTAATTATGTAAGAGAACGTAAGGGATGAATTGTGTGTTTCGGGTGTGTCTGTGTGTGAGTAGGAATGCATTGTATGTTTCTGTGTGTGTGTGGGGGGATGCATTGTGTATGTGTGTAGTGTAAAAGAGAGGGTTTGTGGGGTAGGATAGGGACTGAGATGGGAACAGCTTTCTTTTAAAAAAAAAAAAAAAATTCATAGTGCTCTCCCCTCAATTATTGATTTCCCCTTCCCTTCTGTCCCTCCGTGTTCTCCCCTTCTGTCACTTAGTGCTCTCCCTTGGCCCCCTGTCCCTCTGCAGTCCCCCTTGGTGGTCTTCTCACTCCCCCCTCCCCCCTTAGTGGTCCTCCCTCTCCCAAACCCCTTAGTGGTCCTCCCTCTCCCAAACCCCTTAGTAGACATTCCCCTACTCCCCCCACCCCCTTAGTGGTAATCACCCTCCTCCCCTCTCCTTAGTAGTCCTCCCTCCTTACCCCCCTTTGGTGGTCCTTCCCCCCATTAGTGGTCCTTATCCCCCCTCCCCTAGTGGTCCTTATCCCCCCCCAACCTCCCATAGTGGTTCTTATCCCCCCTCCCTCCCTCCCCTAGTGGTCCTTATCCCCCCTCCCCTAGTGGTCCTTATCCCCCCTCCCCTAGTGGTCCTTATCCCCCCCTCCCCTAGTGGTCCTTATCCCCCCTCCCCTAGTGGTCCTTATCCCCCCCAACCTCCCTTAGTGGTCCTTATACCCCCCCTCCCTTAGTGGTCCTTATACCCCCCTCCCTTAGTGGTCCTTATACCCCCCCTTAGTGGTCCTTATACCCCCCCTCCCTTAGTGGTCCTTATACCCCCTCCCTCCCTTAGTGGTCCTTATACCCCCCCCTCCCTTAGTGGTCCTTATACCCCCCTCCCTTAGTGGTCCTTATACCCCCCCTTAGTGGTCCTTATACCCCCCCCTCCCTTAGTGGTCCTTATACCCCCTCCCTCCCTTAGTGGTCCTTATACCCCCTCCCTCCCTTAGTGGTCCTTATACCACCCCCCCCCCTTTAGTGGTCCTTATACCCCCCCCCTCTCCCTTAGTGGTCCTTATACCCCCCCTCCTCTCCCTTAGTGGTCCTTAAACCCCCTCCCCCTTAGTGGTCCTTAACCCCCCCTCCCTTAGTGGTCCTTATACCCCCCCCTCCTCTCCCTTAGTGGTCCTTAACCCCCCCCCCCTTAGTGGTCCTTAACCCCCCCCCTCTCCCTTAGTGGTCCTTAACCCCCCCCCTCCCTTAGTGGTCCTTAACCCCCCCCCTCCCTTAGTGGTCCTTAACCCCCCCTTCCCCCCCTTAGTGGTCCTTACCCTTCCCTCCTGCCCATGTAGCGTGGTCGGGCGGCGCGGAACGCGAGACAGGAACCTTTGTTTCCTGTACCCGGCCACCGGCGGAATGACAGGAAATGCTCACTGAGTGAGCACTTCCTGTCATTCCGCCGGCGGCCGGGTACAGGAAACAAAGGTTCCTGTCTCGCGTTCCGCGCCGCCCGGCCACGCTACATGGAGAGACCGGCAGGAGGGAGCGCTCTGCGCTTCCCTCCTGCCGGTCATAAACCCGGCCGCCCTCCAGGCAGCAGTGCTGCGCCGCCTGGGGCTTGCTAAAGCGCTCAGGCGGCGCAGCATGAGGAGCCACAGCGGGGACAGGGATCCGGCGCCCCCTGGTAAGTTGCGCCCTAGGCGGCTGCCTAGGTCGCCTTACAGGTGGCGCCGGCCCTGTATACAGAAAAGTGCAGAAATGAAATCCATAAAAATTAACGAAGCAGCTTTAATGCCAAAATGATATTGGGTTTTCTGCGCAAATATTTTCATTCATCTGCGCCTTAAATATCCTGTTAGTGCCATTCTTAACAGTTTGATCCCGAGCATATTTTAGATGTTTTAAATTGTGCTGTGGGTGTTTAATAATGAGACACAAGACTGTGCCTCTTTTTGTGTCATATTTTGTGACAATTAAGCAACTTTCACATTCTTACTTTTTGTTTACGGACTAAAATATCCTTTAGATTGAGAATGTGTCTGTTTATTCCTAGTAATACTAGTAATTTGTCTCATTTTGTGAATGTAGTCACTGGTAAAAAATCATCAGGCAAACTAGGAGCAAACAATTTCAAAGAGAAATAAAAAGTGGTGAAACTACAGATTGAAATTAAACATTCACACAAAACTAGTGAAAAGTTTTTCAAACATAACCTTTTGGCTTTTCATTTGTAATGGCTTTGCCTTGCATGAATTGGATTCTGATATCATTTTCTAAATCTTTAATATAAATGTAAAATACAGGTGGTCCTCACTTTATGACCTACCTGTTTTACGACGGCTCGCACTTACGACCAGCTCTCTAGCGTGGGGATTCAAGGGATTCCCCCCGTTAGAGAGCTGGTCTATGTTCGTGGAATTTTCCCCGAACATAGATTAGAGGGATTCCCTGCTCTGGTGCGTATGTCTAGGTTCGGGGAAACTTCCCCAAACATAGACAAGCACTGGTGCGCATGCTCTGTAGCGCATCCTCACTTACAGACCAATTCGTTTTACGACCGGGTCGTAAGAACGGAGCCCGTATAGTAAGTGAGGAGTAGCTGTAAGTTCCTGTAACACAAAGCATCTCATGACAGACGCTTAACAGGAGTAATAGGTGATATCTAATGGTGACAGAGAATTGATAGTTCTCCTTTAAAGGGACACTTCAGGCACCCTAAATGCTTTATCTCATTTAAGTAGTTATAGTGTCTAGAATCCGATGCCTGAGCAGCAATGATTGGCGATATTTTGATAATTAATAGACTTAATGTAAGCAGAATAGATGCACTTAATTTATATTAGTCAGCATCAATGCATCCAACTAGAGTTACCAGAGCCGCCGTGTTTTCTGGACAAACATAAATTATTCATGTTGATGCGATACTAGAGCATTGCTGTCCAGCAGTATGTAAAATTTCTAAGCAACAGGATTTCTCATTGATTGCTTAGAAATTTTCACATTCTTAAAGGAACACTCCACACACATTATTATTATGCTCAATATTATAAAGAGGGAAATTTAACTGTAAGTATAAGACAATTACAAAATTACAGGAACAATAGGCTGATGAGGACTCTGCTCAAACGAGCTTACAATCTAGCTGATGTGCTTCATGTGTGAGGATCCTGTCCTCTTAAATATAGGTTTTAAAAGTGTATATTTTTACTTTGATAAGTAACTTCAGAAATATTCAGACAGCCAATGAAGTTTCCTTCCTGTTTTCGACAGCGCACCTTTCTTCTCTAACGTAAAAGTTTGTCTGTCACCGCATGTAAGTGCACTGACGCACAATGCCCACTTTAGTCCTCTGTTCATGGACCCCCTAGCTTTGAGCCTCAAGAACTTGGCTTAAACCTACTCATGCGCGCTTGCAGCTCAAAATTGCAGGCTTCACAGACTGGGGAAAAAGGGGAGGGCTTGTATAGACCAGACAGAAGATGGGCAATGTGTACACTTTGTTTTAGATATAGACCCAGTGAAAAAAGTACACATGTGTTCATTGGGGCTTTAGCTACTAAATTGTAAAAAAAACACATTTTTTTCGACTGGAGTGTTCCTTTAAAACCCTAAGCCATAAAACATATTATCTATATTTGGATTTCTGCACAAAACAGTGAGATGTGTCATTGTGAAGTTAATAAACAAAATTAAATTATTGACAAGCATTATGCAAAGTTATGCTGATCGCACTTAGATCGCAGTAGAAACGTCAATTTGTCTAGCTAATGAGATTTTTCATTTCACATTCATTTCCCTTTAAGTTTTAGTTTAATAAAAGAACATTACAAGCTACATAGCAGTGCTCTGTCGTCGTTATGGTGCCTGGCGTACCCTAGCACCCATCAGGAGAAGGATACGAGCATGATTACTTATTTAAAAATTATTTATTGTAATTTAATACAGTGTCACAATTCAGACTCTTTCCATTATATATCAGTTCAGTGTGTAGTAATATTTACATGGGTCTTTACTTTAGTTGATGGATTGCGTTCCTGGTAATTCCCTATTAGGTTAAAGAGATTTGTTTAATTTGTTTAGTTTGTGTGCATTTAGCACTGGGAGATAACTTACAGAAATTATGCCAATAGTGCAATTTAAAGTTAGACGCATCTGGTGAGAACACAGCAGTTCTAAGAAATTAGAGAATTTAGATGACCTGACCGAGGCTAGGGGTTACTTAAAGGCTATTTTCTTTCACTTACAAATCCTTTAATAATTGATACTAGAGTGATATTCAGTTACTTGCATACTATCTTCTTCTTTTTGTTTAACTCATGCACTGCAACTAAGAGCTTTTTCCACTATTACAACTCTGCTGTTAAAGGATCACTATAGTGTCAGGAAAACAAACCCGTTTTCCTGACACTATGTCATCCTTGGGGGACCCTCACCCTCAGGGTACCTGTCCCGTGGCTCTGAAGGGGTTAAAACCCCTTAAGCAGTTTACCTTAATCCAGCGCCCGGCTCCCTAGGCACTGGTGACCTCTCCTCCCCCGCCGACGTCAGCTCCCCAGTGGAGCGGAATGCGCATTCTAACAGTCTAACATTTCTCAATGCTTTCCTATGGACGTTCTGCACGCTGGATGCGAATTTCACATCCAGCGTCGCAGAAACGCCTCTAGAGGCTGTCAGGAAGACAGCCACTAGAGGTTGCATTAACCCTGCAATGTAAACACAGAAGATTCTCTGAAACTGCTATGTTTACATGTGAGGGGTTAAAACCTGAGGGACCTGGCACCCAGACCACTTCATTGAGATGAAGTAGTCTGGGTGACTATAGTGTCCCTTTAGGAGAAACAATGTGTACTAGGAATTCACTGGAAAGATGTGTGTAAGCTTGCTACAGAGTGTTTAATGCATTAATGTCTAAATGCGCCCAGTCCGGATTAGCAAGAATAAACTGATACCATGCAGACATTGTTCTGAAGATTTATCAGTGTCTAGAGTTTTGGAATACAGCCTCCAAATGACAGAGATGCACAGAGATGGATGTTTGAAATCTGTATGGAGTATTTAAAATATGCATCCAAATAATACTAACAGAGTGTTTAACCAGGAAAGGTACATTCAGATTACTCTGGTTTCCAAGTTCGTCCTGGAGATGTTACTTTTGCTCAACAGCCAAGGGATGTTACTATGCTCAAATGCAGTGTTAATTAAACAGAAGTGACAGATTTCTGCTTGCCAGTTTCATTCAGCCAAATTTGATGAAATTGAATTAGCAAGCAGACAGCTGACAGTTCCAATACAAAGCAACATTACAAAAAGCTGTACTGGACTGCAGAACAAGGCACATTGTTAATCATAAGGAAGTGACTACCTTGAAACTGTGTGCAGGGTACTCACGTTTTGTAAGTATCTGTAAAGGTTACTTTGACAGGACATTTTACACAAATGACTCCAATCCTTAAAGCGGCACTCCGGTAACCATAACAACTTTATCTAAATTAAGTTATGGTGCGAGGAGGTCCCCAGGTGCACTTTTACCGTAAGGGAAGAACGGTTTAACTCCATAGTGAGTCTCAGTCGATCCTCAGGTCCCCCAGGCAGCATCTGTCTTCTGAATCTTAGTTTCAGGAGGCGCCACAGCGGTCAGTGGACGCTCTCAGGCAATCAGTGACTCCCCATTGATAAAACTGACTTGAAAAGAAACACATTTTCAGCCCACCGCTCTCAGCCAATCAGCAGCGCCCCTACCCAATGACACTCCGCACTTCCTAAAACCGAGATTCAGAAGCGGGATGCCACCTGGGGGACATGAGGATCAGCACTGTAAGCTCACTTTGGGGTTACCCCTTAAGGTAGGTGTGCACCCGGGGCCTCCTAGCACCATAACAACTTAAATTATATGAATCATTAAATAGTCAAATACAACACTGTCTTTTCTAACAAAGTTGCCAATTAACTAAAAACCTCCATTTGTTTAAAAATACATAGGGATGTGGAAAGAGCGCAGGTAACTTTTTTTCTTTGGTTTTTACTATATGTATTTTGGCTGATGTGTACTATGGTCATTGCTACCGCCCAGGAGTAATGGGAGTTGGAGCGCAGGACTAGTTTCTTTGTAATTAAATAAATATATATATATATATGATTACTCAATTTTTTTGACAAAAATACTCTTTTTAAAAATAGTTTTTAGTATTGCAGCAAGTTATCTGGAGAGGAGCTTGTTCAAGTGTAATCCTCAAATGATACACCAGTATAAAAAAACTGGGAAATTTACGGTCTAAATAGCTGAACCTGAAAAATTCTAGTCATCTAAGCTTCCAATTTGGCTAGTTTGGCTTTAGTGAATAAACATGGAAGGTTACAATGCATTCAATGCTTTATTTTAAATATAAATAAAAAAAAACTCATGGCAGTTCCCTGCAGAATCCAAATCAGAATTCATATTATTTTGTAATGTTTATTTCTGCTGCTAGTGACCAGGGGCGGACTGACCGGTCGGGCACTTCGGACATGGTCCGAGGGCCCGGCCGGGAGGGGGGCCTGCCATCAGGGGGCCCGGCCGCCCCTTTAAATGCTGCAGCCGCCTGAGCGCTCTCTTAAGAGCCTCAGGCGGCTGCAGCTTCTCGCCTCCCCTCCCCTGTAGCTGTGCGGTCCGCGGTGCCCGGCCGGAGTGATAGGAAGGTGCTCAGTGTGCACCTTCCTGTCAGTCCGGCCGGGTACAGGAAACAGAAACTTCTGTTCCGCGCGGAACAGGAGTTTCTGTTTCCTGTACCCGGCCGGACTGACAGGAAGGTGCACACTCAGTGTGCACCTTCCTATCACTCCGGCCGGGCACCGCGGACCGCACAGCAGCTCGGCCACGCTACAGGGGAGGGGGTCAAAAGAGAGTGGGGGAGGGGGGATGTTAAAAAGAGAGTGGGAGGGGGGGTTAAAAAGAGAGTGGGGGGGTTAAAAAGAGAGTGGGAGGGGGGGTTTAAAAAGAGAGTGGGAGGGGGTGTTAAAAAGAGAGTGGGAGGGGGGGTTAAAAAGAGAGTGGGGGGGGTTAAAAAGAGAGTGGGAGGGGGGGTTAAAAAGAGAGTGGGAGGGGGAGTTAAAAAGAGAGTGGGAGGGGGGGTTTAAAAAGAGAGTGGGAGGGGGGGTTAAAAAGAGAGTGGGAGGGGGGGTTAAAAAGAGAGTGGGAGGGGGGGTTAAAAAGAGAGTGGGAGGGGGGGTTAAAAAGAGAGTGGGAGGGGGGGTTAAAAAGAGAGTGGGGGGGTAAAAAGAGAGTGGGAGGGGGGTAAAAAGAGAGTGGGAGGGGGTAAAAAGAGAGAGGGGGGGTAAAAAGAGAGAGAGGGGGGTAAAAATAGAGAGGGAGGGGTAAGAAGAGAGGGTGGGTAAGAAGAGAGGGAGGGGGGTAAAAAGAGAGGGAGGGGGAGTAAGAAGAGAGGGAGGGGGAGTAAGAAGAGGGGGGAGTAAGAAGAGTAGGGAGGGGGGTAAGAAGAGAGGGGGGAGTAAGAAGGGGGTAAGAAGAGGGGGAGGGGGGGAGTAAGAAGAGGGGGAGGGGGGAGTAAAAAGAGGAAGGGGGGAGTAAGAAGAGTGGGGAGCGGGGTAAGAAGAGGGGGAGCGGGGTAAGAAGAGGGGGAGGGGGGGTAAGAAGAGAGGGGGTAAGAAGAGGGGGAGGGGGGGTAAGAAGAGGGAGGAGTTAGAAGAGGTGGGAGTAAGAAGAGGGGGAGGGGGAGAGTAAGAAGGGGGTAAGAAGAGAGTGAGTAAGAAGAGGGTGGGAGTAAGAGGGGGAGGGGGGTAAGAAGAGGGGGAGGGGGGAGTAAGAGGAGGGCAATTGCCCCCTCCCCTGTCCGCAGGCACCGTGCGGGCAGCCGGCAGGGGAGGGAGGAAGAGAGGACCCGGGAGCTCAGCCTGCAGCTCCTCTGGGTCCTTCTTGCGCGAGCACAGATCGTTGCCGCGGTTACCACGGCAACGTTACGGCTCTTGCGAGAGTAAACTCTAGCCCTGGAGCTACGGGCTAGAGTTCACTCTCAACACTGTGAGCGGTGGTGAGAGTGAACTCTAGCCCCATAAACACACTGCCCCCACACACCATACACATTCACACACTGCCCCCCATACACACACACACTGCCCCCACACACACCATACACATTTACACACATTGCCTCACACATACACATACACTGCCCACCCATACACACACAGCCCCCCATACTAACATTGCCACACACATACACAGCCCCCTCATACACACATTGCCCCACACACCCTACACATTCACACACTACACCCACTCACACACACTGAACCTTTCACACACACTGCACCCCTTACACATTGCACCACTGCTCCTATACCCTACTACAGCCTCATATCCCAGCAGACCCCAGGTAAGTTGTCAAACTGTTCTTAAACGGTTTGACTACTTACTCTAGGAGGGGGGCCCGGCCCTCCTGGCACCATAACGACTACACAGAGCAGTAGTGGTTATTGTGCATGGATTATTTCTTTAAATAATCTACAAGTGCCCCAGTAGCCAGCAAGCCAGCCAGCCCGCCGGCCAGCCAGCCAGCCAGCCCACAGGCTGGTCAGTAGCCAGCCAGCCCACAGGTCACCAGTTAGGCTTACAGCCAGCAAGCCCACAGCCTGCCAACCGCAGCCAGCAAGCCACAGCCTGTCAGCCAGCAAGCCACAGCCTGCCAGCCAGCAAGCCACAGCCAGCAAACCACAGCCTGGCAGCCGCAGCCAGCAAGCCCACAGCCTGCCAGCCGCAGCCAGCAAGCCCACAGCCTGCCGGCAGTAGCCAGCAAGCCCACAGCCTGCCAGCCGCAGCCAGTAAGCCCACAGCCTTCCAGCAAGCCCACAGACTGCCAGCCAGCAACAGTAATTAAGGTAAGAGGAGCCAACTTGGCCTAGGTATCAGCGAGCTATGTTGTGTTGCTATATTGTGAATAGGAACCAGAGTGTTGGAGACCCCCCTCCAGGCCCCATTAGACTCCATTGTAGTCTCTAATGGGACCTGGATGAAATTCTTTCTAACACACTTTCTAAAGGACACTGAGATAGCCTCTGCTAGAATGCCCCCCCCCCCCCCCTCCATGGCCCATTAGCCCTCAATTGTAGTCTCTACTGGGGCCTGGAGGCGACTGTTTCCAGCAGGGACACTGAGATGGCCTCTGTTAGAAAGACCCACTTCCAAGCCTATTAGACTCCATTGTAGTCTCTAATAGGGCCTGGAGGGGATTCTTTCTAACTCACTCTCTAAAGGACACTGAGATAGCCTCTGCTAGAAAGACCCCCCTCCATGGCCCATTAGCCCTCAATTGTAGTCTCTACTGGAGCCTTGAAGGGATTATTGCACTTTGTTCCTTGTGTCTAAAGATTGTGTAGGGTGTGGCTCGAGGCGGTGCATGGAGGCGGGACATGGGTGGCGCTTGCTGCGGAGTATAGGTGGGGCCTGTAAGGGGGACCTTGATTTATTTTGCCCGTGGGCCCTGAGGGTTCTCAGTCCGCCCCTGCTAGTGACATAACTTTTATCACGGACCACCGTGACCTCTTAATTCAAACTGTGCAAGGTGTTACAGGATAATAACCGAATAACAGAGCAATGAATGACAAAAGATTTCCGCAGCAAGGGTTTCAGTTCTGTATTGCTTCTCCTCCAGGGAAAATAGGCATGACATTTCAGATTTTTCCAGCTCATATTTAATAGCCGCATGTCTTGCAGGCCCATTGGCTTTTACTGATATATTGTAGGCTCTGCAGATTAAGATGTGTTCAGTGATTCTTAGTTAAATGAGTTGTTTAATATAATAATTGCTGGTAACAATAAATTAGTACTTAATGGAAATCTCTCTGGAGGGTTTAATATTTTTTATGATTATTACGTTATAGAGTTACCTTGATTTTCTAGACAGCTGCAAATTCTCTTTTAGCTGCCAGGTTGACAACGATTAGAGGAGCTTCCACAGGTATAACTGAGTTAAACTTGGGTTATAGCTCAAATGACTCTACTAGAGAGCTGTTGATTGGTGTGCCACGGATTGCCATTGCCAAGCACGTGCACTAGCCTTTAAATGCTTCCTTATGGAGAAGCATAGGATTATCTGAGATTATCAATCTCTCAATTTTGAAGCCACAGGATGTAAGGTAGGTAAATCTTACCATTTAAACCCCTGCAAGGATGGGGTAAACACCTATGTATGTAGAGGAACACTATATTGTTACAAATACATATGTTATAGTGTTCACTGAAATCACTGCTTAGATCCCTTAGAATCCACCTTAATTCATTAATTGATTTTCTATGACCTTTTACAAATTCCACATACTACTTACTGGCAGCTTCAAGTGGATTTTTTTTGGTGCGTATTTTTTCAGTTTTGCATTGTATATAGACAAACCAAATTTTTGGTGTAGAGCAATTGAGCCACGATTGTTGTAAAATATAACTTATTAAAATATAATTGCTGGAGATAAGATACACCTGAAAGAAGGAACAGGAAAAAAAGGGTGTGCATGGGAATGATAGATATGAAAATTGGGTGTGCATAAAGAGTATGGCCCCCAAATGTGAGTTTTCTGGCAGGAAGTTAGATCATGAATTAGAGTTACTCAAGTTTGGGGGTGGGGTTTGGCTATGGGAACTATCAATATAGTATAGCTATGACTTCACATATAAATTATAATATTATAGCCAAACCGGATGCTTTACTGGACAAGGGGCAGATTTATTCCTTTTCCTGTTTAAAAAAATAATGAAGATTTATCTTAATGATTATGTGGCATATGTCATGTATATGTGCATAGAGCTTTAAAATTACCTAGGCATCTTATCCCTGTTACACCACTAGGCCTCAATTTAATAAGCATTTCAAATGATTCAATACTATTAGAAAAACGTTCCATATTTTTTTTTTTTTTTAAAGAAGTCACAATTAAATTATCTGGGAATTTGTATAGATAAATCATTTGGAAAGTTTGTCTAACAGTATTATTGAATCATTTGGAAGCTTAATAAACCAAGGCCTACATCCTTAAACCCTTTAAATGATTAATTATTTCCTTGAGTCAAGAAGTGAGCATTTAACACCACTAGAACATAATAGACAGTAGGTAGGTCACATTCATAAAACTATACCTTCCATTCAATTTACTGTTGGGTTGAGCAAGCTTAACCCTGAGTCTATATCTCTTCTTTTGTTATTTCTATATATTTTTTGAAATATTTTTTACTTGACTTGGTAAGGACCCTGAAGATCTTCATGACCCACTTTTTAGTGTAACCAAAATGTGGCATATGGTGTTTTTATTGAAGGACCATCTGGATACTAGTTACAATCCGACTATGATGGGATCAGAGCTTGAATTGAAAGACACAAACCTTTTTGGATTTGAAAAACAGCCCAGTCAGCATTAGGCTTTAATTTGAATTAGAAACTTATTCAAACACATTGCTCCATATTTTATTCATGGTAATTACCATTTTTTTGGGAGGAATAAATATACATATATTTTTTTTTTTTTACAGAATATTTTATGCCAGATAACAATGAAACATATATTGTTTAAACCAGGGATCTCTAACTCTGGCTCCCAGTTGTTGGTGGCCTACCAAATTCTTTGAATGCAATACATGGCCAGAGAATCATGGGAGTGGTAGTTGAGAAACATCTAGGGAGTTGAGTTTTAGATTCCTGGTTTTAAATTGATCTGTTTGAATATCTTCTAATCTCATACCCCATTAGCGTGAAAGGAAAGTAAGCGGGCCTGTCCGAAGAATTGGCAAGTCAGTCTGGCGTATATGCACACCAGGCTGCCTGCCAATCGGACAGAGCTTCAGCACTCTATGCATGGCCCTACTGCCTTGTGCATGGCATTAGCACATCTAATGATGCACTTGAGCAACATTTTATTGGGACAGTTCCCTAGTGTCCCCAAAAGTGGTAATCAGGGAACAAAGTTAATGCAGGACAGCACCCTAGAATAGGGTCCTCCCAACCATCCGTTATCAGGTCTGTAACCAGGACAATTACAGACCTCACAACCATTTGAAATCAGGCCTGTAATCAGGGCGCTAACAGGCCTGATTTCAGATGGTTGAGAGGCCTGTAATTGTCCTAGTCCAGTCTATCTGTCTGTAGATGTATACCCACAACATAGAACAAGCCCTGCTCCCCTGTCTGCTAAAATATATCACCTTGGACATGTATTCATCTTAATTTGGACTTAGCTGAGATAGGCATACTTCCTGATGTTTTATGACAGTTGCATTCAGGTGAATTGATTTCTAAGGTTAAACTGAAACTGTCACTTCACACCGTATGACATATCTACTAACATGATGGCACTTAGGAGGAAGGCACGTATACGTGTCCTTCTTCTCTCAATGCTGCCGTCTACTTCTTCAACCTTTTCTTTAGCTCTTGGCAGCTTCATTTGCCAGAAGTTGCATTACTATTGTATTAATTTGTGCACATGCACAACAGTATAAAACAAGGGGTTATGGCCTAATATCTGCAAGGCGACTGAATCCACTCCACCAATAGTGGGACAAGACACCTCTTCCCACCAGCTGTTGCAAACACATAGAAAGATGTGGGAGATGAAAACAGTACAGTCCCATTTTATGATTTGTCGGATATAATTTCTATCACAGTTTTAGTTTTTTATGAAGATTTTATATTTACGAACATAATCAAAGTGATTGCAATGCTTTAAATTACCAATTGTCAAATTTCTTTATACACTTCACTCTATTTGATTCCACTTAAAGGGACACTATAAGCACCATCACAACTACAGCTGTCTACAGCATTTGATCAATATTATTAATGTAATTATAATGGATACACTTGAAAAAGCATAAATATCATCGTTATAGTATGCTAGCAAAATGCTAGCAAATCTAGAACTACTAAAATAGTAGTTATGGTTCCTGGAGTGTTCTTCCAAATAAATGTATAATCAATCCTAAAGCAAATGAATGTATTACAGGAATAGCAAAGGGGGGATGCAGAGTGGGACATTGTCACTATGGACTTCCCTTTTATCTCTGGCATCCAGGGCAGACTAAGAGCTGTGACTCTGTCCGATATTGGCAACGGATGAGGAGTAATATGTGATTCTGTTGCATTAAAAAATTGAACCTGTTGGTAAGGACTGATCTAGAGACATTCTCCAATTCAACTCTTTTCAAATTGGCTCTGTTGGTCGAGATATTGCAATTCCCTTCTTAATTTACCTCTTTTTAGTGAATAAACCCCTTAAAATTCTAGCCTACCCATATAGAGCATATATTTTGGTATTTAATTGAAAGGGTCCATCGACACCTTATTTTTTATTATTATTGGTATTGTTATTATAAACAAAATTCCAGGCAAGGAAACAACAATCTGTCGTTAGTAAGTAAGGAAGTATGGGTTATAACTGCAGTTCCCAAACTGTATGCCACAGCGCCCTGGTGTGCAGCGACGAGCACCCAGGGTTGCCGTGGAATGTTTCCCCGGTGCTATGATTATAGCACCGGGGAAACATTACTACTGAACAGGGGCAGGGTCAGGTGCCGCTGTCCTTTAAGACCGCGACTGGATCCCTGTAATGTTGGCCGGCTGGGAGGAAATGACAGCCTGTCACTTCCTCCCAGCATCCTGCAGGGAGGCAGCGTGGGAAAAGGCAGCTGCATTGTGAGGGGAGAGGAGCACAAAGAGCCCCAGACCCCTCACTCCCACCAGCAGCAGGACTCCAGGCCACTGTCCTGGCACATAAGGTAAGCTGACAGGAGGGTGGCACATTTGAATGTGTGTGAGTATGAGTTTGTGTGTGAATGTGTGTGAGTGTGTGTATGAGTTTGAGTGTGTGTGTGTTTGTGAGTATGAATGTGTGTATGTGTGAGTGAGTATAAGTGTGTGTGTGTGTCAGGGTGATTGTGAGTGTGTGTGTGTATATATATATATATATATATATATATACATGTCAGTGTGCTTCTGTGTCTGCACACACATCTGAGAATGTGTGCCTGTGTGTCAGGGTGTGTTTTTATGTCAGTGTTTGTATCTCTGACATGGTGTGGGCCATTATCAATGTTTGTGTGTGACAGGGTGCATGTGTATATGTCAGTGTGTATCTATGTGTGTGTATGTGTCTGTGTGTATGTATATGTGTGTATGTGTCGGTGTCTATATGAATTTGTGTGTATTTGTCGGTGTAATGCATCTGTGTGTTAATGTGCATGAATATCTGTGTAAGTATGTATGTACGTGGTAGTGTAAATGCATACATCCAAGCAGTCACACACCAGCACCACATACAAGCACACTCCGGCAATCTAACTCAAATATTACATACACACACCCCTGCATTGAAACTTAAAAAATAAATATATAAACACACCCCTTCACTCAAACACAAATACTTCATACAAATGTACATCCGCATTTAAAAGTGAACATTACATTCAGACACACCCCTGCAATCAGATGCAAACATTAAATACAAACACACCCCCTGTATTAAAACACAATAACTATATACAAGCACCCCTTCAAACACAAACACTGTACATTACACTATAGCGCCAGTAAATGCCGCAGCGCTGTACAGATATGCAACCTAGAAATTTTGACTTGTTGTGCCCTGAACCCAAAAAGTTTGGGAACCACTAGGTTATAAGGTACAAATAAAGGCTCGGCTATGGGCGCTTTCTTAATCTTGCTACACCTCTAAATTATATATGTACTGCTTTAAAGGGAAACTCCAGTGCCAGGAAAACGATCCGTTTTCCTGGCACTGGAGGTTCCCTCTCCCTCCCACCCCCCAATCCCCAGTTGCTGAAGGGGTGAAAACCCCTTCAGTGACTTACCAGAGGCAGCGACATGTCCCACGTAGCTGCTTCCTCCTCCCCCGCCGCTCCTCCTTCTCCTTACGACGGCCGGTGGGCGAGACTGATCCCGCCCACCGGCCGAGGAGACCTAATGCGCATGCACGGCCCATAGGAAAGCATTGAAAAGGAATTTCAATGCTTCCCTATGGGGAATAGAGCGACGCTATAGAGCAGGAAGTTCCCTCTAGTGGCTGCCTAATAGACAGCCACTAGGGGAGGACTTAACCCTGCAAGGTAATTATTGCAGTTTAAAAAAAACTGCAATAATTACACTTGCAGGGTTAAGGGTAGTGGGAGTTGGCACCCAGACCACTCCAATGGGCAGAAGTGGTCTGGGTGCCTGGAGTGTCCCTTTAAGAATTATTCTCACGTAATTTGAATTTCTGACATTAAATTATGGTTAATTTGAATTCTACAGGACCTGAAATGAGTCCAACATCACTGAATTTTCCATGTGCTTAATGCCCATTTCTAAATATAAGATTTTGTAAAAAGCACACTAGAAAGTTGAATACTATTGCATGTAATTTATACACAGCTTGTTCTGATGAGTTAGTCATACCTCCTAACACTGGGAAGTATGGAATCTTGACAGGTGGATGGACCTTCAGGAAATTGAGACTGTTAGTAGCCCAGCATTGTTCTGTGGCCTAATACACATATATGCGATCATCTACTTTTACATTTGATCAGATATAGCTTTTATGGTAAGATAAGATATATATTTCAACTAATAGCCGTATTAGTCCAGTGATGCAGATGAAAAACAAATTATCGTAGTATTTAGTAACACTGTACCTTTATTATTTGACTAACCGAATTTGAGAATGATAACCTAGATCTCCCAAATTTCATAATTGTGTTAGTCAAATAATATGTACATACATATCTTGTAAAAGGCCCAGGTTGGGCTGAAACATTATTCAAGGCCGTAAACTGCATATTTTTGTATTAAATTGGTACTATGTGTACATCAATCTTTTAAGCATTTTTTTTGTGTGCATATAGCACTGGTAAGCACCTAGACAGAATTCTGGTATTATTTCTGTCGCTATATATATATATTGGGAAATCCGACCAAACAACTGATGGGCCGCTATGGCCATGGGCAGATGCTGACATTTAGAGAGAGAAGGGGCTCAAAGATTTCCCTCACCGGTCAGCCCATACCAATGGCGTTGGAGGAAAGTAGTCAGATATTGAATCTCCGGCGAATGCAGAGTAGACCAATATCCCTGCCCTGACTTCTGTATAAGAACATTGCTTGGGTCACCACTGCAACGCTCTCATATTTATCATGGCACAGGCAGGAAGTAGCTGACTGCACCTGCTGGATGTCCAGACAAGGTCCAGACAACGTGCCCTTCCCATTAGACCACCAGTGTACAGCATACCCTCTCCTGGCCCAAGGTAAGACACAGGGACTAGAGAATGAATTTTTGGTCTTTTGAAATTAAATTAAATTTTACTATCCCATTTCTACTGAACCCCACTAAACATTGGCCCCTATAGCGCCCTAATAATGACCATTAACTGCTATAACACTTCAAAACTAAGACTGCTAAATCTAACCTAAAAGTGTCATGTCACATAAAGAGGTACATATAGAGTAAAGCATGTATTGGGGTTAATTAAGAGTTCATCTTTATGTATTTCAAGAGATTCTTCCTTTATCAAGTCACAGCATTTGATGGAGACAGATACAAAAATAGATATATAAATCTATATTTGTATTTTTGTTTCATCTAGGGAAATAATGCATTTTCCGTTCTGGTTACAGTGAACGCATTAAGGGAATTCATTCTCATTGCTGTGTGAAAGTTGCTGTAATCAGCACTTTGGGGAGTATTTGATTCAAAGGGAAGAATTACATATATGAATAATTTGTACAACAAACAATGAATGCCAAATAAAACCAGAAGTACCGTATTGATTCACATCAGCCACAGCCAATAACATTGTCATATAGGTTAGGAAGAAAACAATAGTGCTTCTAATTTTGTATAGAGTGCTTTTCCAAATATCTATGCATGCGTGTGGTTGTTCCCTCTGTTACAGACTCTTAGAATATATAATGTCGTAAAATTCATTATTAGGGCCTGTAGCAAGCAGAAGTTCATCCTGACAAAGGAAGGTTATTTGCTCATAAAATATGTTAAACAAGGTTCTTCTTTAGTTGATTCTGCATTGTGCACATTATATAGCATAGAACAAAAATAGGATAAAAATCTATATAAAAACAAAACTTAATAGTATTTAAATATAAAGTATATGTGACAGTTTAGGTGTTCTTGGACATTTTAATATTCTGAAGAAATCCACACTAGCACCCTCATATTTTCTATTCTAAAATCAAAATTTAAAAAGTTGATATTGGCATTTAGCAACTATTGCAAACGAAAGCAACAGTGCACTTCAGCCTTTTTTTTTAATTTTACTTGATGAAGGGAGTACTCCAAAAAGCTGATCATGGGGGGGCGGGGCCTGGCTACTAACCTAAACGGACGCATTCAGAGTGTGCTCCGTATGAAAATCTTCAAAAGTGCCTAAGTTTCGAATTTTATCTCATCAAAATCGGATACCTGAAGACTGGAAAAAAGCTGACTTCATCTCCGCAACACCAGGCAACTTTTTGGACGCAAACCAAGCAACATGGCCTCGATGCACAACTGCGGCCTACATAGGGGGGCTAGCGTAGAGGAAGCGGCCGATCTTCCTGCTGGCCACCCTGCTGTTAAACGTGAACGCAGCAGGGTTTCCCGTTTCCCCCCCTTGCCGGCGGGGGTTATCCCGGCTCCAGCACCCACACCATACTCCCAACCACCCACTGTCCCAAAGACCCAGCAAACGTTCATGAGGGACGAATCGGCGGGAGCCAAGATGGCAGGCGCAAGTCCTAACAACACGCCACAAGGCCCGAGGGAAGAGACCCCCACAAAGCTGGATGCAATATTCATGGAATTCTGGCGCAAGCTTGAAGAGAGGCAACGGAGGGCCAGCAGGCAAGACTACTCCTCTCCGACGGCTGATTCAAAGCGGCAAAACAAGCTTGCACCGTGAGCCCATAGACAGGTAATCTCCATACAGTGACCACACGCCACTGGGGTCTCCCGTCCCTCGACTGCCGCACAATCACTGACTCACACTAAGAAACGAAGAACAGCCTGTAATACAGCTGTAACGGTCCCACATCGAGGCAGCCGTGGGAGCAGAACCACTACAGCACAGCCGACTCACATAAAGTGCCACATCCAGCTGCAGCCCAATAGGCGAATCATCATAATAATGCTGAAAGCAAAGAGGTCGGCTGGATGCCGCCGACTCGTACTGGCTGCATCCCACCGCCATCAGCACAACACGCACCCCTTGAGAGTTCCTGTACAACACAAGGCAAAACACCAAAAAGGAGGGTCGCTGTCCCAGGCTATGATCAATGCCACACCACAAGCTTGCACTCACCTGAGCTCACCAGGGACAGACGAAGCCTTACACCTCCCCTGCCTGACTGGACATTTCACTAAACGGGACTGTGTAGACTCACTGAGGGGCATCGGTTAGCGGTAAATACAGGGCCTTGCTCTGCCACAGACCTCTCGCCACGCTAGACCACACACAGCAGCACCTAAATTAGCTAGCTTAGCTCGACATCAAACACACATGGCTGAGCAGTAACCCAGTGCCAATAGTACGCTCCATTGTTTTATAGTGTTTTTACCTTGTTTTTCTGTTAATCACACGGCGTAGCACCAATAGAATTCTCCCTCTAACACAGTTAGCCAAGGCTGTCTAATAGGTGACAGGGGCCAGTGGCATACTATCACATGCCCTCTCAGGTGTGGATCCATAGTTCAACATGTTTAATCAAACCCATAGAATCGTGCACTCTCCTCATAGGCTATGATACTATTTAGATATATGTTCCTAGAACGACGATTGCTGCCAACAAGGCATCTCAAACCTGTGAAAAACTAGCCTACAATACTCTCTACTATTATACTAACCTTTTTTATGTGAAGCCTGTTTCTCATTTTATTCATAATCAGTTTGGATATAACTCTGTGTCAAGCGTTAATAACCCCCAAAAAATGTTTTCCACTGCCTAATTAATGCAAATCTATGTTTGACTCTGCAGCTCTAGCTGTTGTGGCAGGGCGCGCTATATGTGTTTTTCCATGCACGAATAAAATAAAGAATTAAAAAAAAAAAAGCAAATCTGTCAGATACAATCTTTATGGCATATTTAATGGCCGCCAAGACCATGGCAGGGTTTCAAGTAACTATAACTCACCTTTCACCCAGTGGAGCAGTTACCCTCGTGGGTCTGCAAATTATGCAAAAACCCCAGACAGTGACAGAGCCACTTTAACGTCATTAAAGGACCACTATAGGCACCCAGACCACTTCAGCTCAATGAAGCGATCTGGGTGCCAGGTCCACCTAGTTTTAACCCTGCAGCTGAAAACATAGCAGTTTCACCTGAAAACACTGCAGGGTGTCTGTGTCTATATAAATTTGTGTGTATTTGTCGGTGTATTTATATGCATCTGTGTGTTAATCCAGCCTCTAGTGGCTGTCTCCCTGACAGCCACTAGAGGCGCTTCTGCGATTTACAATGAGTAAATCACACTTATTTGATGCTGGACATCCTCATAGTGTCCAGTGTCAAATAAGATCCCCATAGGAAAGTATTGACTAATGCTTTCCTATGGCCGGGTTTGAATGCGCGCATCTCTGGCAGCTCATGCACGTTCGGCTCCACTGGGGGGGCTGATGTCGATGGAGAAGGAGAGGTCAACAATGCAGAGAGAGTCTGGCACTAGATTAAGGTAAGCAAATAAATGGTTATTTAACCATTTATTCGCTGCGGAACCGGGCCCTAGTCACCGTTAAGGTGATTAGGGCTCTACAGCGTTAGGAATACATATTTGTATTCCTAACGCTTTAGTGTTCCTGTCAGTTATTTTAAAGCACCATCTGTGGGTGTTCCTGAATTAACCCCTTCTCTTTCCATACCACTTTGTCTGCTCTGAAAGGCTGGCAGAACATCATGAGATGGGACATTTGTAGTTCACAAAGATATATGTAGGCTCCGAAATCAGCAAACATCTGCTGACATTTCAATTAGTATTTGGATAGCGAAAAGGATTACGATATGCGCCCTAACCAACCACTACACCTTATTGGCTGCCCCCCCTTCTTCCTTGTTTATCAAACTGTTTTGGAGTGATTTATAAAATAAAAAAAAAGGATCTTACAGCACACTCAGATTCCTAACAGTCCCGGATTTGCTGTGACAGTCCCATATTTTGCGAAAAAACTGGTCACCGGACTTGCCGTATTTCACATTCCAACTAGGGCATTTAAAGGGATGCCCTATCTGCACCAACCCCTCCTAAATTGAATACGTGAGAACGCTTATGCATTGTGGGCAGTGGTTATGGTGCTTTAAGTGTTCCTTTAGGTGAGTGCAACACCCACAAAAGCTACCTTGTACTTGCTGTTTCATTTGCTGGTGCACATTGATTGCATTTATACCCAGCTAAAAGTGAGAAGTACAGTCTTTTGAATAACGCTTGTATACAGCTTTTATTTACTCACCTGTTCCAGGCTCGATTGTTCATCCTCTCTAATGACACATATCACAAATGTTTGTCTTTCTGCAATAGTAAATAATAATCTTTATATATGTGACAGCACTGCATGAAATAGGTATATAATTAACTATATTTTATATTACCTTGATATAAAGAAAGAAATGGTAGAGATTTAACCTGAGAGATATATCATTTTTTACAATTTCTTCTGTTCGTTACATAACAATGTAAAACATATAAATAGGAAAGTAACATATTAAATTGGTTTTACAAATTACATATACTGAAATATGAAGGCGTTAAACATGTCTAAACCAGAGGAATTCAAATTCACTTTGAATTCCCACCAATTCTCACTAAACACTCTTAATGTACCCTTGTGGCTAATGGTTTACTGATGTTTTGTTGATGTCTGGAGTGTCCTTTTAACAATAGCTGCCCTTGTGTAGAATTCCTGTTTCAGAACACCTTAAAGGGTAACTGTTACTTCCCAGAAATAAAATAAAGTATCTCTTGACTAAAGGTTAAACACCTAAAGCACTTTAGCTTGCTGAAGTGCTTTATGTGTGAAGACTATGTCCTAATTTTTCATTTTACCCAAAGTACAGATTTCAATGGAGTCAGACAGCCTGGTTTCAGTCAGGCAGTTCTGTTACTTCCTGGTTTGCTTAGCTCAGCGGAGTTAAACTCAGGAGGCAAGCAATTTTATGTCAAGACACGGAGGCTCATATTGCTGTCTTTACTGTCCACCAATAGCAGCAAAGAACACAAATAGAAAAAATAGAACATATACAGTGAGACACCAGCCAATCCCCATCCAAGTCCCAGTATAACAGCAAGCACCACCGCTTCCGCTTTCTTTGCTGCTCCACAGTCAAGATAAGTACCAAAATGTTTAATCTTAGCATTATCTGTCTTTAATTGCTTTGTATATGCTTTGGTTATTTCATAGTTGCTTCTATCTTGTTATTCTACGTTATTGTAGTACTTTATATGGTTAATGTTATTTACCTTTGAGCCCAGGGTTCCAAATCATCCTTTGGGGTTTTCTTGCATGTGTTTCTCCCCTCTCTTTTGACTTTGCCTAGTTGCTCCTGTCCCTTGGGTGGTCCCTTGGGGTTTGCCTCCTTTTTTCGTCTTTATTTTTTTTAATCCTCCCTTGTTTTCTCTATCTTTCTTGGGTCTCCCCCTTCTTCCAGGCTGCTTGGCGCCATTTTGCACCTGTTTTTCACGTCTTCTGTATGGCTGTTTCACGACAGACTTGGGCCTTTCGTCTGAATTTCCCGCAAATTCGTGCCGTTCGGGAGTTTGGCTGTGAATGGTATTGTTCAGCAATTTTGCCGCAAACGATCTCGTTCTACTACTTTTTCCACGAATGGTTTCTTTTTTTGGAAGTTTTTTGCCACAAATGACCGTTCACTAGTTTGTTCAATTAATTTGTCCTGTTCGCCGAGTTTCGGTTTGCAAATTGGACGTGTTCACGGGATTTTTTTTACGCGAGTCACGTGGGACTGGCGGCGGCCATTTTCTGATTTTAACCGTCCTACCGGCTCTGTCTTTGCCTTGTGTCTACCCTGTCTGCTGGTCTGGGCCCTGGTGAGCTCCTCTCTCTTCTTCTCTGGTGTGACTAGTTTGGGTGATTAACCCCTAGTTTGGGTGTTTAACTTTTTGTCATGAAATAGTAAAATCATGTAATTACCCAGAGCACCTGTCTTGCAAAGACTTTTTATTGAGCTTCATTGTGAAGTCTGTGATTGGACAGCCACAGAACTTCTGGGAGGGGTTAGAAGAGGAAGTCTTACAAAACTGCAGACAAGAGATCTTCACTTTTTGCAAACTGCTTTTAAATCTACCCCCAATTTAAAAAAAAATCATAAATAAATGCATGCATATATTTGTTTTGGGTATATCTACTAATTAACAAAAGTTATAGATGATTTTATTTAATGGTGACAATTCCCTTTTAATGTAGTTTAAAAGTGATGTCTCAGCACATCATAACAGTAGTAGTTAATAATCACAAGTTGCAGCTGCTGAACACCATCATATCTATATGAGGACACAGCAATTGTCATACTGCCACAGAGTCCTTTTTGATTTTAAAAGGGATCAACGTATAATTGTGTGTGATTCCACTCTAAGAAATGATCCTTCCATGTATTTTTTATTTTTTAATGTCTGCATTGAATAAAACTGAAGGGCGAGAGTCTGTCTACACCAGAGGGAAAGATTATTATTTCAGAATTTTATAAATCAATACAAGTGTAAGTCAATAACAATGTGTCAAAATGCATATTTTTCCTATACATCTTCTTTAGATTTCAGAGTGAAAATGGAAAGCCTTGCACTATTGTCATAATGTCAGGCTAAACAATGTTGCTGATTTGACAGTTTTATTTGCTGATCTGTGACCCTTCTTTAGTAAAGGGAATGGGAATCTAAGCCAGTGTAGTTTGTTTGCACAATGGTTATCTAACCATGCAACTGAGGTGTAAAAGAGAGAAATGTTTATATTACACGGTATTCACCAGTCTGATGGTTATTCCATTTTGTGGGGTTTAAGGGAAATAAGCGAACAGGAAAACAAAATCCTGGACAAAATGTATCATAATGTATAAAATTCAATATTAAACCTAAATCTGGTACAAATATGCTTTCAGTTTAACTCAATAGGAACTTGATGTGATCTTAGTTAAAGTCAATGGGTACTGTGACTTGGTGCTTTTTGAATAACCGATTAGTAATGATATCAAATGCACCATTTTAAAAGAAGCACTATAGTCACCAGAACAACTACAGCCTAATGTAGTTGTTCTGGTGAGTATAATAGCTCCCTTCAGGCATTTTCATGCAAACGCTGCCTTTTCATGCAAACACTGTCCCCTAGGGACACCTCCAAGTGGCCACTCCTCAGATGGTCACTGCATGTGCTTCCAGGGGCAGTGCTGCACAGTAGGCAGCACTGCCGTTCAGCATCTCGATGCTCTGCATGGAGACGCAGAATTTTCCTCATAGAGATGCATTGAATCAGGAGTTGCTAATTGGCTAAACCGGCATTTGCCCCCTCTCACCCCTCCCATCCCGCCTCTTTGCCGGTTTCAGACAATCCAATGCTATGAGAAAGCATTTGATTGGCTAAAAATCGGCCGTTCTGATGATGTCACCAAGAAGGCGGATCTGGGGTGGGGCCAGCATTGGCAGACCCGCGCAGAGCTGGAAATAAGGTGAGTTTTCACCTTTTCTACCGGGTTTAAGGGGGGGGGGGCAAGCCACCTAAATGGTGGCTTAAACAGTATAGGGTCAGGAATACCTGTTGGTGTTCCTGACCCTATAGTGATCCTTTAACCCCTTAAGGATACATGACATGTGTGACATGTCACGATTCCCTTTTATTCCAGTAGTTTGTTCCTTAAGGGGTTAAGCCAGCGGTTTTCAACCCAGTCCTCAAGTACCCCCTACCAGTCCAGGATTTAGGGACTATACAATTGTGTCTAAGTTGTTTTTAGAAAAAAAAAATTAAAATAAAAAACACTTCAGACACAACAGGGTGATCACTAAATCCTGGACTGGTAGGGGATACTTGAGGACTGGGTTGGGAACCCCTGCTTTAAGCTAATGCTGTGCTTGATCGGTACAGATGCATGAAAGGCGCTGCATGTACTATGACATCCAATAACATGCACAGAGAGTTTAGTTTGAGATCTAGTGATATGTTGTGTGACAACAGTGGGACATGGGCAAATCAAAGCACAAACACTATGTTTCTTATTCTCAAGCCAGCTATGATATTAGAATTATGATCTGCAGACATACACAGCATTGAATGACAGGAGGAGAAGTCACTGTGATATCACATGCTGCAGGCTTTTTCATTTTGAACACAAAGAATGATAAATTGGCATAGCAATGGATCAACACTGTGGGATTTTATTGGCACTCCAGGCATGGCAGCAGCCCTCGATATGGTAATAATGATTGTACCATATAAAGTTTCCAGGAAGAACCTTTACAGTAGCCTTCTGTGAGATATCCATTAAGAGATGGTGGCTTTGAAACTTTCCTGGACTCTTTGTTTGTGTAGGAGTTATTATTGTGTTCAGCACTATGTGTTTGATTTAGAATTTTTTTTTAGCACTTTGGCCTTTTTCATAGATCTAGCCACTATTTCAAATATATTTTGAGCCATTCAGGAATTCACACTTCAATGAAAATAGAACCCGTTGAAAGAAAGGACATTAGTGTGCATTCAATCTAATTATTATTTTCCTATTTATCATTCCAAATGTCAGAATTAAGCTTGAACAGCTGTGAATATCCCACTCTGATGCCTGCTGCTAGTGTTTTGTATGTATATAAATATATTCTTTTTTTTCTTCTTTTAATGGTTTGAGCAATAGCTACCTACTTTCTTTGTAAATATTTAACTGCTTCAGTGTTACTTAGTACTTTATGCAAAAGGCCAAACATGTCATCCGAATAAACATGTCATCCTATAACCATGACCACTTCTAAAAGCAGAAGTGGTCATGGTGGCTGGAGTTACCCTTTAAAGAGGTTGCAGAAACTAAAGTGAAAATTCTGCACTTGATGGCATTGAGTCTTTCAGCCTTGTATCTACATGTAACCAAGTAGCTATTAATGGCTTGTGTTGTCATAACAATCTGGTCCCTATATACCAAACTCAGACATGGAATGCCATGCTAATTTAGCATTCAGAGGGCTCAATGGGGTTGTTGGTGGCAAATTTAGAACAATCCATGCAGTCACAGGGGATTTAAGTGCCATATTGTGACAATAGACATAGACATGGATTGTTATTGTGATATAGGCTTAAAGAGGAACTTTCTCTTCTCTAAAAGTGTAAACAGTATTGACATGCTCACTGGAGTGTGTAATGCAGCAAAGCCAAGTAAAGAAAACTTCCCTGCAGCTGTAGGAGTGGCTCACCCTTATGGGTGCATACTATTTCTCTGCTTCCATAATGCTGTATGAGCACCATAGGGGTTAGATTCATGTTCATATTATTATTGGAAAAATTGTATTATTTCTGTGGCAAGTACATAAGAGGAGATAGAACTTAAACTTTCCATTTTGGATTGATGCTGGTCGGGAACACAAGGAGGTGGTCACTTATTGTTCCATAGGTGCACCTTATCTCCACCTCTAGGCCAGGCTTGGTAATCCACAGGGTATATATCTAATGAGTCTGAAATGTGCTTGTGCTTGTACTTGCTTGGGGGCCAGAATCTAATTCTGAGTGAGTCAACATTTTTCTTACCAGAGAGCCCCTGGGCAGAAGTTTTACTTTGAAAACCTCAGTAAGTGATTAGGACTTCTATTATTTTATCCCTTTTGTTTTTATCCATTGTTGGTTTAACTAATTTGATTGTCATCTATATTTTTGTATACACTGTGACCATTTTTTTGCTCATAATAAATATTCCTTTATTAAGTTCTACCTTTGTCTGGTAAAGAATCACGTTATCTGAAGAGACTAATTAGTGTTTTGCAATTGCTTAACTAAGTTGTATGCTAAGTTGTATTTGGTTGTATGCTAAGTTGTATTTGGTGGGTTTTTAATATTAATTTACCCGGGGGACCAAGGCACCCCATTTCTAAATTGTCTAATATTTATATTATTATGGTTAAGTGTGGGTGGTGTTAAGGGGGATTTTTCTCATTAATTCCGGTCTAGTGCAGACTAATAGTGAACTTTAACCCTTTTACCACCACAACTACGTCACACACATTCTTGAAGTAGGGTGCATCCATGACAATGTATATAGAGTTACATACTTTTCGTGAGATCAAGATAATCAATGGGTATAACATGCACTATTGTGCTGCAAGTGCGGAGGTTGAAAGAGTGTATAATATACAAGTCCATATGGGAAAATCACTATTTTTGAAGGCATTCCTTTCTGTTTCTGCTGCTGTGCTATACCACTTCCTTACATTTACTATCTGCCAGCAGGAACTCCCAGGGTGCCAGCCTCTAATAGAAGCACTAAATAATTGTTAACCACGTATCTCCCAAGGCATGTATACACGAGTTAACTAGACATGTGCAATTCGTTTCGGTCCGAATGTGAATTCAGACGAATTTTGGGCAATTCGGACATTCGGGTACTTCCGAATGTCCGCATAGATGAATTGCCGAATTGTCAAAGTTCCGAAATTACAGAATTTCCAAAGTGCCGAAGTTCCGAAGTGCTGAAGTGCCGAAGTTGCCGAAGTGTCGAAGTTCCGAAGCACAGTATTTCCTAAGAACTAATATACTTACCCAGTGGAAGAATGAAGAATGTTACACTGTATACAATTTTAAATAAAAAGTATACAAACATAGCTAGGATTCAGCTGTAAGCATTTGCAACACTTACAACAATCAAGTAACATACATTCATATCAAATGTAAGTTACTTAGCCAGTCAATTTAATGACAGGAATGAATAAGTAGATAACTCCCTAATTCCCACGGTATTAGGGAGCTAGCTACTTAAAGATTGCTCACTGTTTAATAGACATGCCCCTACTCGCGGTATAGCAAGTATGGGCAAAATTTACTAATACTAATAGTAATTTTTAGTGAGTATTAGTAAATTTGGCTGAAAGACCAATTTAGGTCTTTCAGCCTTTTGGTAGATAACTCCCTAATACCATGGGAATTAGGGAGTTATCTACTAAGCGGCTGCAAGAGAAGTCCCAAAATTCCAAAATGTCGAAGTGCCGAAGTTCCAAAGTGCCGAATTGCTGTAGTCCCGAATTGCAGAAGTCCCAAATTTCGGAATGCCGAACCGAACCGAAAATTTTCCCCATGCACATGTCTAGAGTTAACATTTGTTATCCACCATTAGGTTTAGCTTGTAACACTCCATATACCTTCCTTTTGTTCTAGTTCCAGAAATTGTGTACATTTAGCGCTTTGTGTTATTACAGATATTTATGTTATATACAAATTTCAATACATTTTAGAAAAATGTATACCTTTCTGTTCAATGTGCAGTCCAGGGACGTATCTTACACGAGGCAAACAAGGCATCTGCCTTGGGTGGCACTCTGCAGGCCGCCCCCAAATGCCCAGGCAGATCCCTTGCTTGCCTCATGTCCTGGGGGGGCTTAAGAGCTGGCCACTTTTGAGCCCCCCCCCCCAGGCGGGCAGCGGGGGTGCATACTCACCTGAGCTCTTCCTGCTCAGCTCCCTTTGCGCCGCTTAATGAAGCCGGGAGCCGGAATATGACTTGAGACCAGCTCCCTGCATCACTAAGCAGCACGCGAGGGAGCTGAGCAGGAAAATTAAAGCTCCCTCGCCGCCAATTCAGCCTGTCCACCCCCTGCCTGCCCGACCAGCAGCCACACGAGACCACAGGTAAGCAATCCACTCCAGCTCTCCCAGGGAGGCTGGGCGGATTTAAAATAAAATGAAATAATAATAATTAATAATAATTACAATAATAATTAGTAAATGTTGGGGGAAATGTATGTGTTTGTGTGTGTCTGTGAGTGAATGTGTGTGTGTCTGTGAGTGGATGTGTGTGTGTCTGTGAGTTAATGTGTGTGTGTGTCTGTAAGTGTGTGTGTCTGTAAGTGTCTGTGTGTCGGTCTGTCAGTGAGAGTGTGCGTCTGTCAGTGAGAGTGAGTCTATCAGTGTGTCCCCGAGTAATAGTGTGTGTCTGTCTATCAGCTTGACAAAGAACGTGTAGGTCGAAACGTTGCGATGGAGTGGGTTCAATAAAATTGCCTGATTTGTACCTTGGAGTGCCTCGACTTTTCTAGTTTGTCTATCAGTGTGTCAAATCAGTGAGTGTGTGTGTATGTCATTGTTTGTCAGTGTATATGAGAGTGTGTCTGTCAATGAGTGTATGCATCTGTCAGTGAGTGTGCGTCTGTCAGTCAAAGAGCGGCCTTGACAAATTTTAATTGGGGGTGGAGGGGTGCCTGAGCACTGTCCTGCCTAGGGCAGCACAAATCCTAAATACACCACTGGTGCAGTCTACGCTACCCTAATTCAAATGATTGTTTATTGGTATCACAACCCTTTAGTGGGACGTTATAAAACTTTGGGAAATGATCTAAAACTTCTTTGCCAGGTTGTGGGAATTGTAGTCCACCAGAAGCCGTGTTGCTGTAGATTTTGTGTTGGTGCTATATCTTATTAATTACGATAATGAATCCAGAATGCAAGCTTTAACATACAAAAAGGATATTGATATAATTTTGATGTGTATACTTTTAAGAACCAGCTATACAAAATCTGGATACATTTTCCCAGTTCTAGAAGGGACGCTCTAAACACCAAAACCACTTCATCTTAATGAAGTAGTTTTAGTGAAGACATGCTGTTCTGATGTGATGTGTGCCAATGTAAAACATTGTCCTTTTGGAGAAATAGCAATGTTTACATTGAACTATAACTACATCTCTAGTAGTTGTCTGAGTTACAACCTTTAAAAATATTTCCCATACCTGCAGCCTGATGCCAGAAACTGCAAATTCTTCTCATAGAGAAACATGGGATTCATTGAATAACTATGAAAAGCATCTGAGAAGCATTGGATTGGACTAGGAATAAAGTCACTGGTATTGTCTGGAGACTTTTTATTTGTGATCTTGAATCTTTACCTCTTTGTCTTGACTTTTAAGAAGTTACATTCCATATGTATAGTGGTCTCTGTGAAGGAGAACGTTTTAAATTTTTTTAGAGCAGTTTTTTTGTGTCTGATAGAAAAGATAAAGCTTGAGGCCTTTTTTTAAAATGCAATAAAAGAGAGTTAAGTAAACCTCTGGGGCAATATGTTTGACGATTGACACTTTCTATATGTAAATGGTTAAGGTGGTTTTAGCAAACCATAAGGTTTATGGCTGAACCTGACCTTTCTAAAAGCAATCTTTAACATTATAAACCATTTACAATGTGATTTGCTGTAATTTATAGGCTCCTGAACATATCTTCTGTCAGAACCTAATGACATGAACAGATAACTGAGTGTTGCTTTTTGAAGGCAGTATTTCTTCTTTGGCATACCTGTAGTGAATCACTTTGCATTGACCTACATTTTTTACCTAGTGCTTCAAAGAGTAGATTCCTTATCTTGCCTTTTATGCTTCTCCTTAGTCAAGACCCTGAATTATTTATGAGGTTTTGAATTTATGTCAAAACAAAAGAGAAAAGTATGAATATTAATTATCTTTTCCAGTCTCCAGTTTTGTTTTGTTTTGTTTTTTTCAAAAAAGAAATATATTGAAATACATTTTTGTTCAAGTACGATAGGCTCAGTCAAACAGTTGTAGCCTTTTCTTTGGTAGAAGAATATGATCCGCACTACCTCTAGAATGTAAACTCGTTTGAGCAGGGCCCTCAATAGCCTCTGTTCCTGTGTGTCCAACTTGTCTTGTTACAAACAGGGGTCAAGTCCTGGGGAAAAAAGTGTGGGAACCCCCCCCCCCCAAAAAAAACCCCCACTCGTATGCATATATAAACGCGTGCACACACATACACTCACAGACACACACATGCACTCAGACACTCACAGACACACATACTCAGACACTCACACAGTGGTGTATTTTAATTTTGTGCTGCCCTAAGCATGACTATACCTGAGCACCCCCTAATCTAAATTTACCACCCCTTCCTGTCAAGGGCGCACCGCTTCCTGATTAAGAACCCACCCCATCCTCTTTAGACTCCACCTTTTCCTGCTCCTTTTAAAGAAATACTATAGTGCCAGGAAAACAAAGCTGTTTTCCTGGCACTATAATCCCCTATAGTGCCCCCCCCCCCCCTCCCTCATGTCCTCCCCTCCCCCACTCGACACTGATGGGGTTAAAATCCTATGGGTATTTAGCAGATGCTGGATGTCCTCATGCACAGGTTGAGGACGTCCAGCATCAGTTAGGCGACTTTTGGTCACCTAACCACCCGAAAGTCCCTCAAGTGGCTGTCTGGTAGACAGCCACTAGAGGTGGAGTTACCCCTCAAGGTAATTATTGCAGTTTCTGAGAAACCGCAATAATTACACTTGCAGGTTTAAGGGGACTGGGACACTGCACCCAGACCACTTCAATGAGCTGAAGTTGCCTGGGTGCCTATAGTGTCCCTCTAAGCACACTCTCTGACAGACACCCACACTGGCAGATACACACTGACAGTAACACACACACTCAGTGACAAACACACAGACGTCACTGATTTGACACACACACACATTCACTGACACACACTCATTCATTGACACACACAAACACACTGACAGACACACACTAATAGTCACACACACACTAAATTACAAACAGACTCTCACCGATTTGACAGACACTTACAAACATACACTAACAGAAGCACATACACGCAAACATGTGCATACACTAACAGAAGCACATACACTCATACGCACACACACGTGCATACACTAACAGAAGCACATACACGCAAACATGCATACAGTAACAGAAGCACATACACTCATACACACACACGTACATATGCTAACACACGTAAATACACTCATACATACACACTCTGACACAAACACACACATACACTAACAGACATGAACTAACATACACACACATACATAGACTAACAGACATACACACATAAACTAACAGACATAAACTAACAGACATGCACACACACTAACAGACATACACACACACATACACTAGCAGACATACACACACATACATACACATACACTAACAGACATACACACATACACTAACAGACATACACACACACATACACTAGCAGACATACACACATACATGCACATACACTAACAGACATACACACACATACATAGACTAACAGACATACATATACAAATTATTAAAATTAACATTGCCCACCCACCCAGCCTCCCTACCTTTTAGGAAAGCTGGCATGGATGGGTCCCTGGGGTCCAGTGGGGCTGCAGTGAGGCGGGCTGCTCTCTCCCTGTCATGGGGGGGGGCACCTGATTGCCCCCCCGGCGGGCTGCTCTCTCCCTGTCACACGCGGCGAGGGAGCTGTGTCCTCTCTGCTCCCTCTCGCCGCGTGGGTTGTCTTCTGATGCAGGGAGCCGGAATATGACGTCATATTCCGTCTCCCTGCATCAGAAAACGGCGCGCGGCGAGAGGGAGCAGAGAGGACACAGCTCCCTCGCCGCGTGTGACAGGGAGAGAGCAGCCCGCCGGGGGGGCAATCAGGTGCCCCCCCCCCCCAATGACAGGGAGAGAGCAGCCCGCATTTTTTGCCGCCCCTGAGTGCCTGCAGGGGGAACGGCGTTCCTCCTGTGAAAAAAGTGCAGGAACGCCGTTCCCACGCGTTCCTGCAGGACTCGAGCCCTGGTTACAAATACTTGTCTGTTAGTCCACCCATTGTACAGCGCTGCAGAATTTGTTGGCTTTATAAATAATAATAGGTAATGCTGAGCTTTCATGTTCATACCTATAATAATAAGATTGCAAAAATAATAAAAGAGGTATGCAAGTACACCAAGGTGACTATGCCTCCTCTGCCTGGAGATAATGGTAGAACGACATGTTAAATCAAAAGTGAGTAAAAAAAATAAGGTGCCGGGGGAGGAGCCTAACCTCAAGCCGGAGCGGTCGCCATCTCCCAACGCTCCGTTCCCAACACGGAAAAACTGCCGATTCTCGGGGGATTCACCCCACATTGGAGCATAGAAACACCGGCTCTACCAGAGGAGCCCACCAAGAGGCGTCCTATGCCATTCCTACAAGCCGCCAAACCGAAACGCCAGAAGCGGAGACCTGGGGCCTACAGACCGCACACAGGCCTAGACCTGTCGACGCTGCTTCACGGCCTTGAACCCCTTGCCGACTCAGACTCTGAAGCTTTCCTGCCCACCACGCCACCTACCCAGACACCGACTATGGGGCGTCGGACGCAGAGGCAGAACCCAGAGGCACCCACGGGGTCCAGCTCCAACGGCAGCCACTGACAAAAATGGCGACAAGGGAGCCTGAAGTCGAGCAGGCCATAACGGATGGGATACAGCCTGACCCGGCCCCTTACCAGGTACTTCACCCTGCAGGGGACACAGAGGGATCAGCCGCGGTCACACAACGCGACTTCCGTAACCTGGTCGCAGAGATAAAAGGCCTATTAGCAGCCGATGTGGCAGGGATAAAGACCTACCTACAAGCGGTAAACAGGGTGGCAGTGTCAGAGGGCGACATCACCGACCTCCGTAGGGATCTGTCTGCCCTATCGGACACTGTTTCCAACATGTACGCGACTCAACAAGCCCTGGCACTCCACTTCACAGCACTGGATGATAGGTCAAGACGCAATCATCTTAAAATTCGGGGCATACCAGACCCAATCACGCCCGACGAACTCCCACATTATCTCCGGAGGCTGGTGGCCTCGGTGCTCCCACCAAGCCAGGCAAAGAAGTTTTCCCTAGACGGAACCTACCGCCTGCCGTTACCGAGCAACGCACGTTTGCCAGGGACAAGAGATGTCATAGTCCGCTGTTCAACCGCGCAAGATAAGCAAAGCCTGCTGACAGCACTACGAGGAAAGACACCGCTAGCATTTGAAGGCTCCACACTCTCCTTGAATCAAGACCTTACCAGGTCAACTCTGCAGTGGAGAAGATCTCTGAATCCTGTTACCAGCCAGCTGCGAACAGCCGGGATGGAATATCACTGGAGATCACCTAGGTTCCTTGTGGTATCTCACGAAGGGACGGTACATAAAATATCTACTCCGGCAGAAGCACCACAATTCCTGCGGAAACTGGGCTTAATGGCACCGAAGACAACCCCTGCTCAACGATCAAACATTCAGGCACGGGACCCACAGAGCACTGATCCCTCCACCTCAAGGAGGCCTCAGACCCCCTCATCGGGGACTTGAATATAGAGGACAATGACAATCACGAAGATGTAGTCTGAACTCTTTGTGATTAGTGCCACAGCGCACACAGTCTGTCTCCCATGTTTTTCTAGCAAGTTTTATTGGACTATAGTTTGACCAGAAATAGCTCCATTGGCCACCCCAGTCCAGAACGCTCAAAGGAGCCTAAACACCCCCCCACCCATAGTGAGAAGCTCCGGCTCCCCGAGGCTAGAGTGCCCACCCGTATGGTGGGGCGCACTCCCACACTAAAATATCCCCCGCTCTCCCCCCCGCTGCCCCCTAGGGGCACATTTAGAAGGCTGCTGAACCACTCATTGGATCCTTAGTCACAAAACCGTAGACACGGACTATGCCGCTGCTCTCCCTAAGCTATATTACTCTCATGTCAAAATGTCAATGTATGGTTGTTGTTTATTACTCTTTTCACCCAATTGTCTTTTCATGGCATATGTTGTCTCATGTAACGTATTATGCACCCTACCCCTCTTTTATTTTTGTATCCAACCAAACGCTGACATAACAAAAAGAAAACCTTCAATAAAAATTGATTGACAAAAAAAAAAAAAATAAGGTGCCCAGTGAAAAAGTGAACACCCAGAGCTTCAAACTCCCCTATCTGATTTTTCTTATATGGACATAGGAATTAACCCTATATGGTTATGACTACACAGACCTGGTGTGTTTCATAGCTTGCAATTCTCTAGTTACATATTGCTATATACCTTTTTTTTATTATTTTTGTTCTCTTTTTAGCTATATATGCTCTATATAATCTTCAACTGACTTTTTTGTGTACTTGCATACCTCTTTTCTTATTTTTGAAACGTTGGGGCTAGTGGGTTAAGCCCTTAGAGAGAACCCTGGAATCTCTAATTGATGCTCTGTTAGTTTGGACCACTGAGACATAACCTATTTATGGTCTGTCACAGTTGATCCACACTGATTATTTTCCCTACCTATAATAATACTAATAATAGGTAATGTTGAGCTCTCATTATATTTGATGGGATATCGTAAATTAGCAGGAATATTAAATATCCTGCTACTTTACGATATCCAATCAAATATAACGGTGCAAATTCCAGAAAATTACAGTTCACCTTAAAGGTGAACTGTAATTTTCTGGAATTTGCATAGTTGAATAAAACGTTGAAAATCACTGGTGTTAAAGTGGCATGGTCACCCCAGTGGTGCTGTACAACTCTCAGAAAGCGACATTAACTGCAATGTAACAGTTTCATGTACAGAGATTCTAAGGTTTCCTATGTCTGGAAGAATTTCTTGATATACCCTTAACAGACTTGTACTTGAGACATTTCTTCTCTCCGTTTATATAACTTATTCGTTGGGGAGGTAATCCATTCCTTGATAATCATGTGCAAAGGAGGAAGAGATCTCCAAAACAATATTCTTAAAATTACTGAACAAAGGAACAGGATTTCACCACTAGGAAAGATTGGTTGCAAAGGGTACATTGATACCTTTCCTGTTGTCTTTACCGGAGGAGCACCGTTTGTTCCTCCCACGTTTGAACACAATAATCTTGTTTCTGTGCTTTCAGTAGTTATTCAAGAAAAGGGAACATTTAAAACAGACATCTATTTGAGATACCTACAACAAAGCATTCTTGTTTTACTGTGCAGGGAATCCTCTGGACACTGTACATATAAATGTTTTACTTTTAAATGTCCGTTAATTAAATGAAATATTTACCAATAAGTGTTATTTTGTGGAATTTATAGGAGCAAAATTTTTATTTATTTTAATACAATGATAATATGTTTGGCGAGAAGGTTCCACACAATGTAAAAAAAAAACAGACTTGCGATATTAAATAAATAGATTAATGAATATGTCACCCATCTAAAAGTCCCAAAATATATAGAAACCTTCCATAAATAGTCACTTTCTATTTGTTTGAATGGCATAAAAGATAAATAAAAGTTAACTGTAGACCGAGCTTTTTTAATTCAGTACAGTTGTTATGTATTTGATTTTGTTCTTAACGTACATGCACAGCAACAGTATACATTCAAATCAATTTAATGAGCACAGGCACATGTACAGCAGTACTGAATGTATGTTCAAGTATGGTAGCTTAGTACACTGAAACTCTATGGTTGCAAATGTGCTTTATTTTTACCTCCTACACTTCACAACTACCTCCTACACTTCAATAGTGTTTACTGGGTTAAGGGAATAAGGGAATGCCAGTTCCACTTTAAATTGCATAAAAGTTAACAGTTCATGGTTATTGGGGTTTTTTTATTGTTGTTTTTTTTTTGTTCTTCAAAATACTGAAAACTCATCATTTTGATTTCTTTGAATGTTAAAAATTCCAATTTTTGGTCAACGCTCAAATCATTAACATGGTTTAATCTCGTATTTAATCACCCTATTTAATGTGGTTAATTAACATATGAAATAAAGAAAGCGACATATTTCCAGCTTATCTGCTGTTCTAGACGGCTTTCTGAATCAGAATGATTGAGTTAGTTGCAGTGGTGAATCCGTTTTGGAAGCTCCCATTTAATTCAGCTTCTATTCATGCTTGATTAAGGCTCAGGCATTTCATTACAGAGAGTGTGTCAGGACCTGTCAGGGAAGTTGCTGGGAGACCTCTTGAAGCCGTTACTATGAGATAATGCAAGCTTCCCAGCCAGTGTACGGCTACACAATGAGCTAGTGATGGTGACGATGGTGATACAGATAATATGTGTAAAGAAAGCGAATAGCATTTCCCACATTCTATCATTTCTCATTGCTCCTCTTAAAGGGGCAGTACTGACTTAAAATCTCTTGTATGTAATGTGCCATAAAACCAGCGCAATGATTTACCGTGTTTGTTTAAACTCGTTCATTGAAAAAATTAATAATTTTCATTCCTCACCAGTATGCTGTGAATGATGATTGTACAGCTCTGTGGAAGCATGTCTACAACAAAAACAAATATGAGAACTCTGAGAACAGACAAAAGCTATAGAAACTCAGTAGCTTGCCCTTCAGTAAATCCCTACTCAGGTCTCAAAATAGTTTTTGCTCACTTGTGCCGTTACAGAGTGAACATATTCTGAAGCTGAGCAGACTGATCTCATCTGTAAGCACAGTCCAAAACCTACATACTAGCAAGTATGCATGAGAGATACAACAACCCTAGACAATCGTTTTGGCCTTCTTTGGGCCTCGTCAATAAGGTGTAGCAGAAAACCCTCTAGGCACGGGGAGCACAGGGTCCACGTCTGGATTACCCTTTTAACTTGTGGAGAGCCAAGTTTATGCATTGCAACAAAAACAAAGAATTTGAGAACTCTGAGAACTGACAAAAACATCTCTACACCCTTATAATTACTGAACAGAAATATTAATCTCACATGCATGCATACCATGTTTTATACAGAATATATTAGGCAGCCATTCATTAATGCTTTGTGAAAGGCTCACTGGCCACATGGCATTTGAGTTGTATTTCAGTTGGGCATTACTACCAAAATATGCTGACTTCTAGATTAGTAAAAAATACACGTAAGCACAACTTTTCTGCCGCACAGAAGGACATGCAGGTATAAAAGTCGAATCCAGCCGCTTTTTATGACATTAGTCTCCAAATGATGTATATTTTAAACAGGATAACACATCTTAGTTTGGGTACTTTCTTGAGTCTTCTCAATACAAGGTTCCCCATTGATTGCATCAGACTGTGCATCAAACGCCTGTGAGTTGGTAGATAATTAGAAAGTTTGGAGAATTAAAGGACCACTATAGTGCCAGGAAAACAAACTCGTTTTCCTGGCACTATAGTGCCCTGAGGGTGCCCCCACCCTCAGGGTCCTACTCCCGTGGCGCTGAGGGGGGAGGAAGGGGTTAATCCCTTACTTTTTTTTCCAGCGCCGGGTTCCCTCGGCGCTGGGACTCTCCTCCCTCTTCAGATGTCCGTGGCTGAATGCGCATGCGCGGCAAGAGCCACATGCGCATTCTCAATGCTTTCCTATGGATGCTGGCGTCTTCTCACTGTGAAAATCACAGTGAGAAGCGCCTCTAGCGGCTGTCAATAAGACAGCCACTAGAGGCTGGATTAACCCATTTGTAAACATAGCAGTTTCTCTGAAACTGCTATGTTTACAGCAAAAATGGTTAAACCTAGCTGGACCTGGTACCCAGACCACTTCATTAAGCTGAAGTGGTCTGGGTGCCTATAGTGGTCCTTTAAAGTAATTATCAGGGTCAGACAGGTCTGTTTGGTTACAGGGAGCATTCCTGGTAGACTGGGGCAGCGTGGTAGGCAGTGGTTATCTAAATATGTAATAGAGGGCCCAGCCATCAAAGGGAAACATGTGGAGTTAGGGTGGAAAGAAGTAATTTTCCATCTTCCCAACTTACATTTTTGGTAGCCACAAAGGAGCAAGACGTTCTGTGCCATGAAACAGCTTCAGAGCTAGAGGCCTTGCAGAGATGAGCGATGAGAGTGATCTGCTAGAGTCCCTTGATGAGGATGACTGCCCCACAGAAGGCCACATAAATTTCTGTGAACTCTAAAGCAATCGAGATCAGGCTGGCTAGTATTCAAGATTTATTCTGTAACCATTCGCTTTATCATGTGTATAGCCTTGTACATTCTACAGTGAAGCCAAGCTGACCTTTCCCTCTAACAGTAGTCCAGGCCCTGTTTGATTGAGATCCTTTTGAAATGTGGAGCTAGTTCACTAAAGCTTGCTAGCCTTTACTTGCAAACCAGAAGTATCAGAAAAAAACTGTGTTGATACAAATGTTTCTTAATTAGTCATTGCATAATAGTTCTAGTTTACTGTTACTGTATCCTATCCTATATTATAATACTATAATATTTTAATAACACAGTTACATATAAAACAATGACAATTTACTAATTATAAAACTATAATATTTCTATTGTTTTGCTCTTAGTACTTGTATGTTCTTGGGATGTCTTTTTTATTGTATATTTGACTTACTGTTGTTTATTGGTTTGTATAATTGATACAGGAGGAGTGTGGATACTTCTGAATAAATAAAAGAAAAACAAGTGTAGTAGACCTATGTAGACACTGCTTTTTATGTTTAACATTCTTAATTTTATGCTTTACTTTTTGTCTCCGCCATGGACTATATGTATTGTATTTTTGAATACTTAATTTTTACAAAGCAATAATAAAACAGAAGTGTTTAATAGTATGTAACATGGTCTATTGATCATACTTGGCAAAATTATACATTTTGCAGGCCCTGGAATTAGCACTTCATTGTCATACCTCTGTGTCTTCCTGCAGCCCCATACATTTTAATAACAGGATAATCTATTTAAAAATCAATCCTGTCCCCTCTCGTCCACAATTGCCTACTCTATTTCTGCAGGTTACATAAAAGAGGGTTTCTCCAGCAGTGGTGTATTTTGGATTTGCGCTGCCCTAGGCAGGACGAAACTCGGCACCACCTCCACCCTAAATTTGCATTTGCCCCACCCCTTTCTGTCAAGGCCAAATGCACTTTGACTGACAGACACTTTCTCACTGATGCATGCACTGACATACACTCACTGAAAAATATAGTCATTGGCATACACACTGTTGAACCAACACATACTTTCACTGACACACCCACTCACTAACAGGAACACAGTCTCAGATACACTGACATACAATGACATACACTCTCACTGATTTGACAAATTGACAGACACACACTATTACTTAGACACACACTGGCAGACGCACACACTCATTGACTGACACATACACTCACTGATTTGACACACACTATTACTCACACTCACTGACAGATACACGCACTCACTGACAGACACACGCACTCACTGATGTGATGATGTGACACACTGTTACTCATACACACACTGACGACTCACACACACACTCATTGACCAACACACACTCACTGATTTGACACACACTATTACTCAGACACACTGACTGACTCACACACACTCATTGACACACATACACACACACAAACACACACTCACTCACAGACACACTCACATGCATTAACTGACAGACACACACAGTCATACACATTTCCCCCAATACTCATAAATTATTATTATTTTTCAATTTGAATTTAAATCCACCCAGCCTACCTGGGAGAGCTGGAGAGAGAGCATTACTTACCTGGGGTCCAGTGGGTCTGCTGGGCTGGCTCTTGGGGATGCAGGTGTGCGTGCAGGCAGGGGTGGACAGGCATAGTAGGCGGCAAGGGAGCTCTGATCTTCCTAATGACATCATATTCATGAGGCTAACAAGGCATTTGGGGGCTGGCTTTTTTTCCCCCGACCCCTTCAAAGTGCCCCCAAGACAAATGCCTTGTTAGCCTCGCGGTGCATACACCACTGATCTCCAGGTCATTAACCCAAATGTTTCTATGAACAACAGTGATGACCAGCACCTTCCTAGGTATCTATACCATTCGGGGTCAATCTGTAATTTCAAACTAATCCCAGAGTGCCAGACAGTTGGAGGCCCTTTTAAAGCCTTGCAGTACCTGAACATGATTTGAATTAAAGTGACTAGAGAGAAATTATACAAAAATTAGTAATATTCCCTCCTTCATGGGGACCACAAACCCTTTTTAAAGCATTGGTTTTCTTCACAAAGTTTCTGGTGCCTCAATAAAGATTGTGGCCAAGGCAGACATTGATTTTGAGTTAAAGTGGCACTGTCACTCCCTATGCAAATTGAGTATTTCATAAAGATAGAATCATTGAAATTCCAGCTTATTTAAAAGATATACTGAGACAAAGAAGTCTCAGTATTTTCCTACGCTTGGCACTTCTAGACACTGGGTGAAACTAATGCTATCAGGAAGTGGCAATCCCCCAGCTGTCACCAGTGACGACTGCAGGGAACTGGCTCTATCTATGGAGGATCCTGCGGCCTTGCACTAACAATATGAAAGGAAGCAAGATGAATTGTTAGTGTAGGACCCACGTAAAAGGTTTGCCTTGACATGGCAGGTGGGCTTACACCTTGAGTGAAACAATAAACCTCCATTTGTCTAAATATACATAGAGATTTGGGGTAGTGCGCAAGTAAAATTATGTATTTCCCAATCAAAAAGTAATCTAGTTCCATTCCTTCTGGTGTGTTTGCTACACAGTAATGCTGAGAGATGTACTTTGGATGTAATAAATTGACTTTTCCAGCTTACTAGCTAGATAATCAGGCAGTTTTCCAATGCTTAATGTGCTGCACTAACTGAGGCAATCAGTCCTTGCCTTATCTTTGCACAGGAAAGTGTTTGTATGTTAGACAGCCAATTAAGTGTAAATAACACTGATGGGGTTTATTGGCTCCAAGGAATGTAACAGGTTGCTCTGGTATCCTAGATACATCAAGGGTGAAAATGTAAATACGTGCATGGACATACATTCTTAGCAAGAGGAGACAGAAATGAACTGCATGTGGTTGATTTTCTTTAAAAAAAAACAACAGGTTTATCTTGATGGGATGCAGAGACACTTACAATATTACTGATCATATACTAGTGATCAAATACGTTAAATTGTATTGTACTGCTATTATTTGAATTATAATTGGTACATGTTTTCAGTTGTAAAGTGATGTACAAGAGTACCATGCCACTTTGTAATTTAGGTTTTAATCTAAATATTGATTCTTTTAATAAGAAGAGATTTTGAAAGAATGTGTTCTATACAATATAACTATATTATAAGCATATGTTTAACCATTAAAGGGACAAAATAGGCATCCAGACCACTTCAGCTCATTGACGTTTTCTGGGTGTAATATTCCTTTCCTACTTTGCACTGCATTCTAAATCTTTGCAGTTTTCGAGAAACTGCAATGATTGCATTTCAGGACTAAGACTGCCTCTAGTGGCAGTTCCTGACTTTTGGTCACCTAACTGACGCTGGATGTCTGAATGAGGACATCCAGCATCAGTTAAATCCCCATAGGAAAGCATTGAAGCAATGCTTTCTTATGGCGAGAACCTAATGCGCTTGCGGTGTTTGCCGTGCACATGCATTAGCACCTTCCTGTTAAGGCAGTGCTCAGACCCCCCGCCAAAGGAGATCGGCACTGACTTTGGGCGGGGGGGGGAGGACTTTTTTTATCCTTACACTTTAGTATCTTTTTAACTCAAGGAGAGTAATGTCTCTGTGCAATAGAGGGCAAAAGAGTAGTTATTGTATCAATACAAAAATGTGGGAATACATTTGTGGATCTCAAAAGGGGTTTATTCACTTAACAGTAAACAAGTAACAGTGAGCTTTGGAAATATGCCCAGTGTGGCCATACCTTGCAACAAATATTGGCAAGAGATGCAAGAAGAAAGAATTCCTCAATGTTTCACATGGGTCCTCAATAACAGTTATTGGCTTGCTAATGTAAGCATTAATAAATCTATGAAGCATGGATGAAAATGAGTGTTTTAAATTGATATGCAGAACTATGATGATATTAACAAGGGCTGGCTTGAGTGGCTTATATGTGTAGATAGCCTCCCTGTCCACCCATGTGCAACACAGTCACACTGCTCTTTTCTGGGATCTTTATTATTATTTTTGTTGGGTGTCTGACATTGTAGGACGAGGATTTTAAATCAGGACAGCAGGATCTATATAGATGACTTTAAATCATTAAACAGTGCTTGTTGCTAGTTAAAGTGAGCCTATCATGACAGGTATAAGTTTGCAGTGTTCTAATCATCTGGCTTGACTCACGTTATACAATTAAATGTTTCTTACCTTAATAATATTCAAAGCTCATATTTCAACTTATTTAAATTACCTGTGTTGAGAGCGTCAATCTTGAAGAACCTGAGCGCTTTACCGCGCATGTGCGCGGAATGCGCGTTCGCGAGCTGAGCTGTCTGACTGACAGCTCAGCTCGCTTTCTAAAATTATCAATAAGGGGGGGGACCTACTGTCCCCCCCCGGCCCCCACCCCTGTGCGGCGGGTGGGGGCCCTAAAATTATCAATGAGGGGGGGGACCTACTGCCCCCCCCGGCCCCCACCCCTGAGCGGCGGGTGGGGGCCCTAAAATTATCAATAAGGGGGGGGACCTACTGTCCCCCCCCCGGCCCCCACCCCTGTGCGGCGGGTGGGGGCCCTAAAATTATCAATGAGGGGGGGACCTACTGTCCCCCCCCGGCCCCCACCCCTGAGCGGCGGGTGGGGGCCCTACAATTATCAATAAGGGGGGGGACCTACTGTCCCCCCCCGGCCCCCACCCCTGTGCGGCGGGTGGGGGCCCTAAAATTATCAATGAGGGGGGGGACCTACTGTCCCCCCCCCCGGCCCCCACCCCTAAGCGGCGGGTGGGGGCCCTACAATTATCAATAAGGGGGGGACCTACTGTCCCCCCCCCGGCCCCCACCCCTGTGCGGCGGGTGGGGGCCCTAAAATTATCAATGAGGGGGGGGACCTACTGTCCCCCCCCCCGGCCCCCACCCCTGAGCGGCGGGTGGGGGCCCTAAAATGATCAATAAGGGGGGGGACCTATTGTCCCCCCCCGGCCCCCACCCCTGAGCGGTGGGTGGGGGCCCTAAATACAAAGGGGGGGGGACCCTAGTTAACCCCCCCCCCCCCCAAAAAAAAAATATCTCCCTACCTACCCCCCTCACCCTAAAAATAATGAGGGGGGACCATTAACTAAAAACCTGTAAAAAAGAAAAAATGAGATAAAATCAACTTACCATTCGATGTTTTCTTTCTTCTAAAATCTTCTTTCTTCAGCCCCAAAAAAGGCCAAATAAAAATCCATAATAACCGACGCAATTAAAAAAAAAAAAAAAAAAACCGAGCGCAAAAAAAAATAATCCATCTTCACCCATGGAGGGCTCCGCGCAGACTGAGCTCCGCAGGGTGGGGAAGGCTTATAAAGCCTTGCCCCGCCCTGCAATTAGGCTAAGAACACTCTGATTGGTGGGTTTGAGCCAATCAGAGTGCTCTTTGTCATTTTACAAGCGTGGGAAAGTTCTTTGGAATTTTCCCACGCTTGTAAAATGACACAGAGCACTGTGATTGGATGGATTTCAAGCCATCCAATCACAGTGCTCTGTGTCATTTTACAAGCGTGGGAAAGTTCTTTGGAATTTTCCCACGCTTGTAAAATGACACAGAGCACTGTGATTGGATGGATTTCAAGCCATCCAATCACAGTGCTCTTTGTCATTTTACAAGCGTGGGAAAGTTCTTTGGAATTTCCCCACGCTTGTAAAATGACACAGAGCACTGTGATTGGATGGGTTTCAAGCCATCCAATCACAGTGCTCTGTGTCATTTTACAAGCGTGGGAAAATTCCAAAGAACTTTCCCACGCTTGTAAAATGACACAGAGCACTGTGATTGGATGGCTTGAAATCCATCCAATCACAGTGCTCTGTGTCATTTTACAAGCGTGGGAAAATTCCAAAGAACTTTCCCACGCTTGTAAAATGACAAAGAGCACTCTGATTGGTTTAAACCCACCAATCAGAGTGTTCTTAGCCTAATTGCAGGGCGGGGCAAGGCTTTATAAGCCTTCCCCACCCTGCGGAGCTCAGTCTGCGCGGAGCCCTCCATGGGTGAAGATGGATTATTTTTTTTGCGCTCGGTTTTTTATTTTTTTTATTTATTTTTTTTTAATTGCGTCGGTTATTATGGATTTTTATTTGGCCTTTTTTGGGCTGAAGAAAGAAGATTTTAGAAGAAAGAAAACATCGAATGGTAAGTTTTTTTTTATCTCTTTTTATTTTTTATTTTTTTTACAGGTTTTTAGTTAATGTTCCCCCCCTCATTATTTTTAGGGTGAGGGGGGTAGGTAGGGAGATAATTTTTTTTGGGGGGGGGAGGGTTAACTAGGGTCCCCCCCCCTTTGTTATTAGGGCCCCCACCCACCGCTCAGGGGTGGGGGCCGGGGGGGACAGTAGGTCCCCCCCTTATTGATCATTTTAGGGCCCCCACCCGCCGCACAGGGGTGGGGGCCGGGGGGGGACAGTAGGTCCCCCCCTTATTGATAATTTTAGGGCCCCCACCCGCCGCTCAGGGGTGGGGGCCGGGGGGGACAGTAGGTCCCCCCCTTATTGATCATTTTAGGGCTCCCACCCGCCGCACAGGGGTGGGGGCCGGGGGGGGACAGTAGGTCCCCCCCCTTATTGATAATTTTAGGGCCCCCACCCGCCGCTCAGGGGTGGGGGCCGGGGGGGACAGTAGGTCCCCCCCTTATTGATCATTTTAGGGCCCCCACCCGCCGCACAGGGGTGGGGGCCGGGGGGGGGGACAGTAGGTCCCCCCCCTTATTGATAATTTTAGGGCCCCCAACCGCCGCACAGCGGTGGGGGCCGGGGGGGGGGAAGGAGAGTAGGTCCCCCCCCCCCCTTCAACCACTATTGTGGACAGTAATCGTCCCTGTGGGTTCGGGCTTCAGCTGTCAGCTGAAGCCACGCCCACAGCAGTGCTGACAGGCTGTCAGCACACAAAGCGCGTTCACAGTGCTTTGTGTGCTGATAGCCCGTCTGATGCATTCACCCAGAATGCATCGGACGGGAGGCCTTTTTAGGGCCTCTGAACTCGGAAGTCCCTCTGGTGGCCGTCTGATTGACTGCAACAAGAGGTGTTCCAAGCTTCCAATGTAAACACTGCATTTTCTCAGAAAATACAGTGCTTACAAGAAAAAGGCTCCGGGTAGCTGTAGCACTCACCTGAACAACCTCATTAAGCTGGAGTTGTTCAGGTGACTATAGTGTCCCTTTAAAGGGACTCTCCACTGCAGGTCCCATCTCCCTCCCATCCCCCATCCCAAGTTGCTGAAGGTGTTAAAACCCCTTCAGTGACTTACCTGTATCCAGAGCCGATGTCCCTCGGCGCTGGGTCAGGGTCCGCCTACGCTCCTCCCCCCTAAAGACCTAATGACCTAACGTGCATTAGACTTCCCCATAGGAAAGCATTAAATAATGCTTTCACTGCTTTCCTATGGGGATTTCAGCGACGCTGGAGGTCCTCACATAGCGTGAGGACGTCCAGCGACGTTATAGCACACGGAAGTGTCCTCTAGTGGCTCTCTAGTAGACAGCCACTAGAGGAGGACTTAACCATTCAAGGTAAATATTGCAGTTTAGGAAAAGGGTTAAGGGTAGTGGGAGTTGGCACCCAGACCACTCCAATGGGCAGAAGTGGTCTGGGTGCCTGGAGTGTCCCTTTAAGTCTTCCATTGATGTAGTCGTTCCAAGCACTAACCACTTCAGCTCATGTTCAGTATGGTTTGATGACTTACCTGTGCCCCACAGGGCCCCACGTCCTCTTTTCTATCTAATGTCCCCTCTTTTCAAGGAGTTCCATGTTGTTGGTGTGCCGATAGTGTATTACAGAGCTCCACAGCAATCATTATTGTGGTTTTGTAACTTAAAACTGCAAATAATGCTTCAAAATCTACCTTTGCAAATAAGATACATTGTATTTTTCTAAATTACACTTTAGTTGCATACATTGTCATCGGTAAGTCTCGTAAAATTTCAAAAGCCATGCCCCTGGCCACACCCCTACTCACACCCCTAAAATGAAAGTGTCCCTCTTTGTCTATTTGAAGTGTTGTGAAGGTATGTTTGTTAATTTTCCACAATTCCAAGTTTAGTAAATACATTTTCACACAGGACTGCTAGATTGTTAGGCATACACCATTAATAACGCTGCATAATTTATACTTTAATTAATATGGCTGATTCTTAGAATAGAAACAACAGTCTAATTAATCACGTTATGCATTTATTCATTGTGAATCCCCTCCTGCAAACTCTTTTATCACACAATATTTCAGCCACATTCATGGTATCACTGGAGCAAAACCACTTGGCCATGAGCCGTCCTGCTCTGTTAGTTCTAGTTGCTAAACAAACCTCGCTATGCTTCGCTCAGCTGTGTAAATCTGCTCAGATCTTCACATTCTTCTATATGAATAACAAGCACTCAGCACTGAATTCATTTTTCCCCTCAATGACCTCTGGACCCATAGTGCTCACAATCTAATTTTAGATCTTAAAGGGGAACTGTCACTTCTGGAAAATACACCACTGAATAAAACATTGAAAGTCACCTATAACTTGAGTTAACCATGCTGCATGCAGTGTTTCATTGTGTTTTAAAGATACAGTGGAACCTCGGAATTCGAACTTAATCCATTCCAGAAGGTTGTTCGAGTTCCGATTCGTTCGAGTACCGAATCAACATTTCCCATAGGAATTAATGGAAATGTGATTAATCCATTCCAGACCCCCAAAATTACAGCATTAATAGATATGTTTAGAAAATGTACTATGCATTATGTAACAGAACAGCCCTGAATTCTAGCTGTGTCTTCATAGAACTTTTTTTAAGTTTCAAAAATGTTATTTATCCTTAACCTTTTTAAAATGGGATCAGAACCCCAGCCCTGCCATCAGACCCCTAGCCCTGCCATCACCCGGGATCAGACCCTTAGCCCTGCCATCACCCAGGATCAGCCCTGCCAGCACCCAAATTCAGAGCCCCCAGCCCTGCCAGCACCCGGGATCAGAGCTTCCAGCCTTGCCAGTACCTGGGATCAGACCCGCATGTGGGGCTAAGCAATGCGGTATTGAAAAGGTTAATGGTTTACCAACGAGATTACCATAGAGGTGAATGCCGCATGATATGTTCGGGTACCGAGGATTGTTCGCGTACCGAGACTTTTTTTCGCAAAACTTTAGTTCGACTTCCGAATTGTTCGTGAACAGGAACGTTCGACTTCCGAGGTTCCACTGTATATATATATAATAGGATATGAAGATCTCTTATACCAGTGTATATAAGTATTGATTATTTCATTTATCCTAGTGAATAGACTTGATGCAATACATAAGAACGCTGGTTTTGATGCACTTAAACTGCATAAGTGTAACACTATTTGTGGGGGGGGGAGTTTGGGGTGTTTAAGCACATATGCTAATGTTGAGTCTTTGCTGCTGATTTATCTTTTTGCACTACTTACCTAGCACTTTAGAAAGAACCAACTTGCACTTTATTGGGATTTATTGTTTTAAATATATGTTGAAAATGTAGCCATTTATTTAACAACAAAGTATGGCAATTATCATGGAAATCCATGGTGGCAATCAAATTCAATTTGTGGCTTTTTATGACACACTTCAGAACATGACACTGATGCATTTCTCCATTATTTCTGTTTCTCCTCACATTATGCTTCTTGTATGCAAAGAGCAGCATTTATAATTATGTAGGCCTCTCAACAGTCACGATTTCAGCATCCTGTTCTGCTTTAGTTTCTTAACGTGTCCTGCATCTGGGGACACCATGGATCTGTCCCTGAGCAGCACGAACATTAGATGTTTTTTGCTATGCTGCTGGCACTAGGACCATGCAGAGAATGCTTCAGTAGGATGTGGACCAGTCACGCAGCCTGTCAGTGGGTGTCCCTGCCTCTTTTCCAATTATGCTCACAGATTAAGGGCAACACTGGTGATGCCCCCTGAGGCCCCACCCACCCCGATTATTGGGTGGTAGGACTTACAGCATACCAAGATATGGAGGTGTTCAGTCCCGGCAAAGATGTAAATATAGAATGTACCATTTTCTACATTTAATTTATTTTTTTACACCTTGCAAATGCAATTTTGTTAAATATACGGTAGGTTAAACTTAATTTTAAAAGTCCTGGGATGGAACAATTTAATTATGCCCTACACCCACAGGCTACTGCTAGTAAAAGTAGTAGGTATCCCGCACAATTTATTTTGTTTGTACATTAAATTTTACAGTTTAACCTCGCAAGGCAGAGGTTATAAAACCCAGATTTATAAAATGTTATAGATAAATACAGATATTTTTGGAAGTGTAATGTCAACCAATTTTAAAGCACAGTGGCACTTGTTGGTATTTGAGAAATATATCATATTTATACACCTTGTGAATGCATCGCGTGACATTCTATCTAATTAATACGTTACAGTTTAAGGTAGTAATTGAGAGGTGAACAACTTTCGGCACTGCTGATGTTGTGGACTACATGTCCCATGATGCTCTTACAGCCATAATACTGACAAAGCATTAGAGAAGATGTAGTCCAAAACATCTGGAGTGCCAAAGGTTACCTATACCTGTAGTAGATGAAAAATTCCTTTATACCAAGTGTTCTACATTCCCGGGAAACAGGAACCCTAATGTAAACCTGGATTTAAATAAAAGTAGTAGGGGATGCTATTGTCACTTTTCTAATAAATTAAACTGGAATACTGGCATATTTTTTTTAAAGCTGGCATGTTCTAGTTTTTCTTGTAGATGTCATAGTTATTCTGAGAGGTCATGTCTATTCTGAGAAATCATTTTTAAAAAGTATGTTTTGGTTGAAAATCATATCCCTGGTTGTTAAAAAAAAATCCCTTTCATGTAACAAGTAAGGGTTTATTTCTTTAATGTTCTCAGAGTTAGAATGCCTGTTGGTAAGGGGGAATCAGTGGCATCATTAGCTGTATTGGATAGAATTTATTTGTGCCCCAAGCAACGGAAAATCATTTTCTTTTCCACTTTCAAAGTGTTTCAGTTAAAAAGCAGTATACTTCTTTTGAAGATTTCAGTTCTAAAGATGACCAGAAGTTTTATTTTTCATGCTGTGAATTGAGTTCTATAATCGTTATGTCCTAGTTGTTAAAATGCCACAAGCTGATTAAACAAAAGGGTATGAGTACATCTCCTGAGGATTAAATTGGATGTTTATCCAAACTAAACTTATCAGGTGTGCAGAAAATGCTTTCCTTAGAAAATATCTATCTTTTGTGGTTCACTGGCTTTGCATCTTTTCCTACGTTTGCTGTTGTATACAGCAAACACAGACTCAAAGGAATCCATGTTTAAAATGGAATGAGGAAAAATGTGATTCTTTGTTAAACTAATTTGCATATGCCCACCCAGAATCCTTTGCGGTAGTAACATCACTGCAAATTTGTGATTTCTGTGGGAAAAGCAAGTTGAATGGCTTGACTGGTGTGTAAATTTTTGTTTAACATTGTATAACTATCCACAGACTTCAGGTGGAAGGTCTTTTCAATCACAATTTTTTCCCCACCATAACCTTTTTGGGTTTTGCTTCTTATATATACATATATAGATCCTAAAAGCACAGTGTGGGAACCAAAAAAACAATATGCATGTATGTTACTATGGTAAATGCATAGATTTAAATCCTTAGTACACAAAAAAAACATGCTTTTTTAAAGGAACATTTTAAACATATAATCACTACAGTATGGTGTAGGGGTTATGGTACCACAAGTGCCCTGCAGTCCCTCCATGTAAATAGTCAAACCATTCTAGAACTTCTAACCTTGGCTCCACTGGGCACCACTCTCTGCTACCTCTCAGGAAGAGCCATAAGCTCCTACTTAGGAAATTCTGCTAGCTTTCCTGTGTTAAGCCATTCAGTGCAAAGCTAACTCATTTATTGAGGATGTCAACTAATTGCTCTCAGTCAATGAACTAAGCCCTGCACAGCCGGTGGAGGTGGGGAGTGGCGCTTAAATGGCTTGACTACTTACGATGAGGGATGCATCAGGGCACTTGTGGAACCAAAACCACTTCAGCATGCACTAGAATTTGTAGGATGAAATGGGTAATAGTGAAATATATGAATTAAACAAAAGTACACCCCCGTCTATCTATGTGTGTATCAGTGTGTCTATCTATGTGCATTTGTGTCAGTGTGTATTTGTTTTAGTATGTACGTGTATATGTCAGTATGCTGTGTATATCTTTGGGTGTGTTAGTATATGTGTGTGATTGTCCGTATGAGTATCTGTGTCAATATATGTGTGCATGTGTGTCGATGTGTATATGTATTTGTGTGTGGCAATTTAGTGTATATGCCTATGCATTCCAGCATTCAAGCACCAACACTACACAGAAATATACCCCTGCATTCAAACACCAACAGTGCACACAAATGCATGCCTGCAATCAAACGCCAACACTATAAACAAACACAACACTGCATTCAAGACATGTTTTAGGTGACAGTTTTCATTTGAAAACACCATCTTAGAGGAGGAAGACAAATTTGCAAGTACTACAAATCTTTTAAGCTTCACAATTGCTGTATATTTGGCCAGCACACTGTATGGATTCAGGGAAGGTGATCTTAATACACACATTTTTAAAGTGACCTGTATAAGTATCTGTTGCTCTTTAAGTAACTACAGTGGCAACTTCTGAAAATTGCAAATAATTCTGGTGCATTTTAACTAACCAAAGCAAAGGTTATTAGCTATAGAAGATAGATAGAGTGACAGAGGTCATGAGGCATTGGGTTTAATTACACATGGAAAGTTGTGTTTTTTTTTTATCTCCAGTTTTTATCTTTTTAATCTGTGAGAGAAAATGCAAGATCAGTTCAAAACATATTTTTAGGTTATGAAAAAATATGTATTTGCAGATTTCCACAAAATGGTTTCCTTTGTGCTAATTCACAGTATCTCATATGTATTTCAATATGATAAACACCAACACTAAGAATAATGCTTTCATCGGTTCAAATAAACAAGAGAAATTGTCAAGTTTAGGTTTTTAAATCCAATACAAAAAGTAGCAATTACCTGTGTTTATTTATGAAACAATAGCCTTATGGAAATACGTTGCCAGGGTAATGTTGTTTTACTGGGTTAGTTATACTTGTTAGAAAAACTTTAGCAAGACTCATAGGATTACACTTTACTTGTTTAAGACAAAGTGGGAATTAGATCAATTAGCGTTCAATTTGTTTTTTTGCATTTTTCACACACACACACCAAATACTAAAAAAGACTGGACATACCCCATTTGTAATACCTTGTGTTGTCTACTTTTGCAAATGGTATGCCACCGTGGGGGTAATTCTCATTCCTGGGCTACCATATGCTCTTAAAAGCAACATAACCAGTTTGGCAAATTTCAATGTGAAAAAACTGAAAAATTTAATGTGCTATATTTGACCCTGTAACTTTCCAAAACACCATAAAACCTGTACATTGGGGGTACTGATTTACTTGTGAGACATCGCTGAATACAAATATGTGTATTTTATTGCAGTAACAGCTAACAGTATTGTGACATTCAGAGTTAAAATGCCATGCAGAACTAAACATATTTCTAATTTTTTTTATATTTTATTCATATTAAATTATGTTTAATATACAAATATTTGATGTGACATAAAAGCTCTGTTTCTCCTAAACAAAATGATATATAATAAGTGTGGGTGCACATAATGTGAAAGAGGCGAATTATGCCTGAACAGACACAGCGCAAATTCAAGTTTTTGTTTACGTTTTGTTTTGAACACAACTTGTACAACTGCCTCAGTCCTTAAGGGGTTAAAAAACACGGTTGTAAATTTAAATCAATCTGAATTCTTAACAAGCATTTTGAAAAATGTGTATTTTTAGGTTTGAAGCTCATTTAGGCAAGGCCCTTTATATCCGTTGTGCTTATATATCAAACATGTTTTGTTAGAATTAAATTATTGTATTGTTTACCTATTGTACAGCACTGCTGAATATGTTGGTGCTATAACAAGAATTGCAATTGTAAATTCCTGCCATATAGAGCTTGGTGGAGGAATGTCAAAGACACTTATTGGGATAGCCAATTGGGATAGCCTTGCTTGTCTGAGAGCAAAACATTTGAATGATTCATTTATGGGGAACTTTCTTGGGGAATTTCTGCATAGAAGTGAGACATGCGTGCCCTCAAATTAGTTCAGTGCATGAGTCCATTCACTCATACACTCTGTAAATAAAATTTTCCTCACCCAAGAATGGCCTCTATTTATCCACCACAGTCTTGTTTCACCTGCACTACAATGAGCTTTCTGGTTTCTGTAGTGACTTGGCATATGTATTCTTGACCCTGTCTTCTTCTGATTCCTAAGATTATTCGTATTTCTAGTTCCCTGATTTTAGTTAACTTCACTTTACAAAATTAGTTACCAGATGTCTGGCAATCATTTTTTGCATATTGGCAGGTGCTAAAGTCTTCAACATCTTCTTACTTATATGTGCACTTTGTGATTAAAGGGACACTATAGTCACCCAGACCACTTCAGCTCAATGAAGTGGTCTGGGTGCCAGGTCCCCTAGGTTTTAACCCTTCACATGTAAACATAGCAGTTTCAGAGAAACTACTATGTTTACATTGCAGGGTTAATCCACCCTCTAGTGGCTGTCTTGCTGACAGCCGCTAGAGGCGCTTCTGCGACTCTGGAAGCAAAATTCGCATCCAGCGTGCAGAACGTCCATAGGAAAGCATTGAGAAATGGGGGCCCTGAGAGTGGGGGGGGGGGGGGGGGGCTCCTAACGATGCTATAGTGTCCGGAAAATGAATTTGTTTTCCTGACACTATAGTGATCATTTAAGTAGTCCCTGTGCTAAATTTTCATGGCATTCTAGCAGTGGTGATGGAATGTGATAATTCAAACTACTATTACAGTGAATATTTTTGTAAAAACTAACATGTTAGTGACTTCACAAATGCATACCTCCCAACTCCAGCAGTCCAAGACCTGGGATCATTTGAAAATCTTTTTCTACAATTTTAAATATCCAGATAACGTATACATAGTTGTCGGGGATTGTCTAATTTATTGAGTCATCTCCATACACACAGAGGAAGATCTACAGTCTGATCTTGGGACACTGCAGGATTGTTTGGTGGTGGCATTTTTCTTTTTCTTCCATGGTTTAATCATGTTTACTCCCTCCTATTATTTTCTGATCTCCCAATGATGTTATCTCTTTTGTAAATTGAGCTATTTCCTCTTCTCTTTATGTACTTTTACCTCTTCCCCTGTCTACCCCAGATACTAGTCCAGGAATAGGCAACCTTCGGCACCCCAGATGTTTTGGAATACACCTCCCATGATGCTTTCCTAGCCATGGGCGTAGGAACCGGGGGGGATGGGGGGGACGCATCCCCCCCAGCAAATCATGCGGGGGGGACAGGTATGGGGAAATCCCCCCCAGCTCCGCCGGCCCCCCTGATGCTGCAGCCGCCCGAGCGCTCTGTAGAGAGCCTCAGGCGGCTGCAGCTTTGCCCGGGCTGGTGCGTCCATGAGGGCGCACCGCCCGGGCGCAGCATGAAGAGAGGAGCTGACAGGAGGGAAGCTCCCTCCTGTCACTCCCTCAATGTAGCGTGGCCGAGCGCTGTATAGTCCGCCGGTACAGGGAGCATCTGTCTCCTGTACCCGGCCGGACTAACAGGAAGTGCACACTGAGTGTGCACTTCCTGTTAGTCCGCCGGGTACAGGAAACAAAAGCTCCCTGTACCGCGGACCATACAGAGCTCGGCCATGCTACATCATAGGTAGGGGAGGGGGGAAGAAAGAAACAGGGAGGGAGGGGGGAAGAAAGAAACAGGGAGGGAGGGGGGAAGAAAGAAACAGGGAGGGAGGGGAAATAAAGAAACAGGGAGGGAGGGGAAATAAAGAAACAGGGAGGGAGGGAGGGGAAATAAAGAAACAGGGAGGGAGGGAGGGAGGGGAGAAAGAAACAGGGAGGGAGGGAGGGAGGGGAGAAAGAAACAGGGAGGGAGGGGAGAAAGAAACAGGGAGGGGGAAAGAAACAGGGAGGGGGGAAAGAAACAGGGAGGGGGGAGAAAGAAACAGGGGGGGAGAAAGAAACAGGGAGGGGGGGGAGAAAGAAACAGGAAGGGGGGGAGAAAGAAACAGGGAGGGAGGGGGGAGAAAGAAACAGGGAGGGAGGGGGGAGAAAGAAACAGGGAGGGAGGGGGGGAGAAAGAAACAGGGAGGGAGGGGGGGAGAAAGAAACAGGGAGGAGGGGGGAGAAAGAAACAGGGAGGGAGGGGGGGAGAAAGAAACAGGGAGGGAGGGGGGGAGAAAGAAACAGGGAGGGAGGGGGGGAGAAAGAAACAGGGAGGGGGGGAGAAAGAAACAGGGAGGGGGGAGAAAGAAACAGGGAGGGCGGGGGGAGAAAGAAACAGGGAGGGGGGGGGAGAAAGAAACAGGGAGGGAGGGGGGGAGAAAGAAACAGGGAGGGAGGGGGGGGGAGAAAGAAACAGGGAGGGAGGGGGGGAGAAAGAAACAGGGAGGGGGGAGAAAGAAACAGGGAGGGAGGGGGAGAAAGAAACAGGGAGGGAGGGGGAGAAAGAAACAGGGAGGGAGGGGGGAGAAAGAAACAGGGAGGGAGGGGGGAGAAAGAAACAGGGAGGGAGGGGGGAGAAAGAAACAGGGAGGGGGGGGGAGAAAGAAACAAGGAGGGAGGGGGAGAAAGAAACAGGGAGGGATGGGGGGAGAAAGAAACAGGGCGGGATGGGGGGAGAAAGAAACAGGGAGGGAGGGGGAGAAAGAAACAGAGAGGGAGGGGGAGAAAGAAACTGACAGAGGGGAGGGAGGGGAAGAAAGAAACTGACAGGGGGAGGGAGGGGAAGAAAGAAACTGACAGGGGGAGGGAGGGGAAGAAAGAAACTGACAGGGGGAGGGAGGGGACAAAATAAACTGACAGGGGGGAGGGGGGACAAAATAAACTGACAGGGGGAGGGGGGACAAAATAAACTGACAGGGGGAGGGGGGGACAAAATAAAATGACAGGGGGAGGGGGGACAAAATAAACTGACAGGGGGGAAGAATGGCAAGGGAGGGAGGGGGAGAAAAAAGAGTGAGGAGGGAGGAAGGGAGGGGGAGAAAGAGTGACAAGGGAGGGAGGGAGGGGGAGAAAGAGTGACGAGGGGGAGAAAGAGAGTGACAAGGGAGGGAGAAAGAGAGTGACAAAGGAGGGAGGGGGAGAAAGGGAGTGACAAGGGAGGGAGAAAGAGAGTGACAAAGGAGGGAGCGGGAGAAAGGGAGTGACAAAGGTGGGAGAAAGAGAGTGACCAGGGAGGGAGGGGGAGAAAGTGAGTGACAAGGGGGGGCGGAGGGGGGGAAAGAGAGTGACATGGGAGGGAGGGAGGGAGGAAGGGGGAGAAAAAGTTACAAGGGAGGGGGAGAAAGAGTGACAAGGGAGGGAGGGAGGGAGGGAGGGGGAGAAAGAGAGTGACGAGGGAGGGAGGGGGAGAAAGAGAGTGACAAGGGAGGGAGAGAGATTGACATCCACCACACACACACACAATCACACAATCATACCACCCTTACACACACAGAAACACACAATTCATTCTTACACACACTCAATGCACCCCGTGCACACACACACACACACAATCACACAATCATGCAACCTTACACACACAGAAACACACAATGCATTCCTTACACACACTCAATGCACCCCGTACACACACTCAATGCACCCCTTACAGACGCACACACTGCATCCCGTACATACACAGAATCACACCTTGCAGCCCTTACACATACAAACACAGATTCACACAATGCATTCCTTACACATATATCAGGACATCCCCTACACACTCCACCCCCTGTGAACAAACTCATTGATGGAACATGAAGGTGGACCCTGGGATCCAGACCTTGAGCTGTGTAAAGGGCCCCCAAAAAATGGAGCTGCTTCCCGTTCTCACAGAACATTGATTTTTGTGACCACAATTACAAACAGCCTCCAGAGAGCCTGTTCTACACCAGACCAGTGGAGCCAGACTGCAGCTAGAGCCCATCATCATCCTCATCTGGTTGTAAGTAAGCAATCTAGCATATTATTCGTTGCACTTATCTCTAATTAACCTCACATTAAAGAAACACTATAGTCCCCAGAAGCACTGCAGCTTAATGTAGTGGTTCTGGTGTCTATAGCCTGTCCCTGCAGGCCTTTTAATGTAAACACGTCGGCACTCCAGCACTGGCGTTAGTTAACATGGCAGAAAAATTATTGGAAAGGGTTAGGGGGGCTACTAATAAGGATAGGGGAGAGGGGTAGGTAGAAAAATAATTGGAAGGGTTTAGGGGGGCTACTAATATGGATGGGAGGAGGGGGGAGGTAGAAAAATTATTGGAAGGGGTTAGGGGAGTACTAATATGAATGGAAGAGGTAGGGTGGGTTCTAATATGCATGGAAGGGGTTAGGGGGGTACTAATATGCATGGAAGGGGTAGGGGGTTAATATGCGTGGAAGGGGTAGGTGGGGTTCTTTTGTGCATGGAAGGGTTAGGGGTGGTTCTAATATTCATGGGAAGGGTAGGGGTGGTTCTAATCAGGAGGATCCCGGCACTGTATCCGGGTAAGTAAAACCCCTTCCCTGTAGTGACCCTTTAATGTTATTATTTAATCATTTATATAGCGACTGCAAATTCCGTAGCGCTGTACAATGGGATAAACAACTCCTAGTTTACGGAATAAGAATATACCCGGCGAGTAAAAATGCTATCCCCCCCAGATTTTTTTGGGTTCCTACGCCCATGTTCCTAGCATTATTAGTGTAAGAGTACTATGGGGGATGTAGTCCACAACATCTGGAGTGCCGAAGGTTGCTTATCCCTGTTAACTAGTCATAAATAGGTGATCAGAGTGCTGGGCGTTGAGTGCCTCGGGACACACATTTTTTCCTCACCACACTTCTTGACCAAGAACTGGATGGCACCAACCTCAGCTTAATGGCACTATAAACATTACATTGGCATATAGTAGTTTTGGTACCCATATTGCTTCTTTAACCCCTTAAAGACACATGACGTGTGACATGTCACGATTCCCTTTTATTCCAGAAGTTTGGTCCTTAAGGGGTTAATGGTCATGAAGCAGATCAATCAGAAAATAAACCACAACTACCATGTTTATCTTGAATGTCTAAAATACACTAGAATGTCTATGGTGGTCCATTGATGTAAAGGTGGGCTTTCATGTAGAATGTAGAATTTGGTATGACCAATTCCAATTATTTTTACTTGAGATGAGAGATCTCAAAAAAGGTTGAAAGATTTCAATTGTTGCATATTTCAGTTCTGCAGGGTTACTATGGTTACATATTATACATCTGAGTCCATTCATGCTTAGTAATGAATAATTCCACATTATAGAGACGTGTAAAGTAAATGCAGTTATAGGTCTTTTTGTGTAGCATCTTCTATTTCAATGTGTTTACACTAGGCTTCTTTCTATCAGTGGCGCCCCCTAACCCGTGGTTTTTTAGACACACACACACTAACAGACACACATGCACACACACATACACTAACAGACACACACACACTAACAGACACACACACACTAACAGACACACACACACACACTAACAGACACACACACACACACTAACAGACACATACACACACTAACAGACACATACACACACTAACAGACACACACACACTAACAGACATACATACACACTCTAACAGACATGCACACTAACAGACACACACACTAAGAGACATACATACACACACACTAACAGACACACACACACACTAACAGACACACACACACACATACACTAACAGACACACACACACACACTAACAGACACACACACACACACTAACAGACAGATACACACACTAACACACACACACACACACACTAACAGACACACACACACTAACAGACACACACACACTAACAGACACACACACACACTAACAGACACATACACACACTAACAGACATACATACACACACTAACAGACACGCACACTAACAGACACACACACTAACATTTTAAAAAAATAATAAAATATGGTGAAAAATTAAAAAAAAAAACATGTTTTTGGACTTTTACTTGAAAAATCTTTTACTTATCTACAAAAGCTAATGAAAAAAACTGCTAAATAGATTAAAAATTTTGTCCCGAGTTTAAAAACACCCAGTGTTTACATGCTTTATTGCTTTTTTTGCAAGTTATAGGCCTATAAATACAAGTAGGAAATTGCTGTTTCAATATATATATATTTTAAATGTATCAATAGTGACCTTGTAACACCGTTATCTGTCATAAATCCCCGAAACACACCTAACATGTACATATTTTTTTAAAGTAGACAACCCAGGGTATTCAAAATTGGGTATGTCCAGTTTTTTTTAGTAGCCACTTAGTCACAAACACTGGCCAAAGTTAGCATTTATATTTGTTTGTGTGTTAAAAATGCAAGAAACGCTAACTTTGGCCGGTGTTTGTGACTAAGTGGCTACTAAAAAAGGCTGAACATACCCCATTTGCAATACCTTGGGTTGTCTTCTTTTGCAAATGGTATGCCATCATGGGGCTAATTCTCATTCCTTGGCTACCATACGCTCTCAAAGGCAACCTAACCAATCCGACAAATTTCAATAAAAAAAAAAGTAAAATCAAGCCTTATATTTGACCCTGTAACTTTCACAAACACTATAAAACCTCTACATGTGGGGTACTGTTATACTCAGGAGACTTCGCTGAACACAAATATTAGTGTATCAGAACAGTAAAATGTATCACAGCAATAATATCCTCAGTGAAAGTGCTGTTTGTGTGTGAAAAATGCAAAAAACTTCACTTTCACTGACAATATCATCGCTGTGATATGTTTTACTGTTTTGAAACACTAATATTTGTGTTCAGCGAAGTCTCCCGAGTAAAACAGTACCCCCATGTACAGGTTTTAGGGTGTCATAGAAAGTTACAGGGTTAAACATAGTGCTAGCAAATTAAATTATCTGGACTTTCGGCCTGGGTTGGCAGGCAGGTCCCTCAAATTGCAATCATTAAAATTACTTAATTAGGTAAAAATATTACATAAATACACATGTAGAATTTTAATATATATACATATTTATATATTTGACGTCTACGTGTATATTTATGAAATTATTTATGTAATTATGTATATGGACATATGTATATTTCGTATTGTTTTTATTTATTTATTTATACATAGATATATATATCATTACATTCTAAGTATATTTTGATATAAATATATATATATATCAAAATACTGTTAGAATAAAATTGCATATATAAATATTTTTTTATAATTATTAAAAATTATTTTTATTTTTGTTATTTCTTTTTATTAACATATTATTTGTATTTTATAATAATATATATATACCATATATATAGCAATTATATATATTGTATATATTCGTGTGTAATTTAAATATAAGTGTATTTTTATATTAATATACGTATATATAAATATAAAAATACACTTAATATGACATTATATATATGATACATATACATATATTATATATAGATATAATACATGTATATATATCATATATATATATATATACACATATTATCTATTTTTTTTACACTGATTTTACACTGGTTTTTTTTAACTTTATTTTTTTGATTTTTCACTTGCAGGGAGACTGCCTGTCAGCACAGACAGTCCCCCTGCAGGCAGATACACAGACACCTATTGCGGTCATGTGATCGAGTGATCACATGGCCGTGGGGTCCTGATCTGCCGAGGGGGGACTGCCCGGGCAGACAGGCAACCCCCCTGGACCGGGTGGAGCACTGATCGCCGCCATGGGACCGACGGCGATCAGGTAAGTAGCCCCAGACCGTTATGACGGTTCAGGACCGTCAGCGGTCCAAACGCACGTTTTACCGCTGACGGTCCTGAACCGTCAGCGGTCCTGAAAGGGTTAAAGGCAGTGGCGTACACACAATCCAGGGGGCCCCGGTGCAAAACTGATCCATGGGGCCTCCCATAGCCCCCCCAGACACACACAGACAGACACACATACACACACACACATACAGACACACACAGATACAGACACATACATAGACACACACACATACATACATACAGACACACACATACACTAACACACACACATGCAAAATATTTTAGTCATCCTCCTATTACCTACCTTTTAGGTGCTGGAGGGTGACTTCCCTGGGGTCCAGTGGTGGCTCAGGTTGATGGGAGTCAGAGTTGCCACTCTGACTCCTTGTCCTTGCTCCTGCGCGGCTCCTGGTGGTTGCTGGGAGGAGTGACCGGGGCAGTCATTTCCTCCCAGCGTCTGACATCATCGCTGTTACCGGGCCCACTCTGATGATGATATTAATTTGCATCGGGTGGCCCTAACAGCATGGGCCACCCGATGGACCCCTTCACCTGCGGCCCCGGCAATTATACTGCACGGCCGGATGACGGGCCCAGTCGTAGCTGCAACCGCAGTATGTACGCCGCTGTTTAAAGGAATGCTAGAGCATTAGGAATATAAACATGTCTTTATTACACTATAGTTTTAATCTGTCTATAGTAGTTTTTAATTCCCAACTCATTCCCACAACCCTATGAGATTACTTACCCTTCAGTCCTCGCTGCCCCGGTCTCCATTAATATTATTATTATTTATACAGTGCCAGCAAATTCTGAAGTGCTGTGCAATGGGTGGACTAACAGACACTTAACTGTAACCAGACAAATGGACACACAGGAACAGCGGGGTTGAGGGCCCTGCTCAATGAGCTTACATGCTAGAGGGAGTGGGGCATAGTGACACAAGAGGTACCATCCTGCTGGCACGCCCCACGCCTCATTGGCTGAGATCATCCAGATTGATGATCTCAGCCAATCCAATTCTTTCCCATAGGAAAGCATTGGGAGGCTATTGCACATGCACTGCAACATTCAGCTCTGTGACAGATGCCTCTATGAAGTGGTTGAGGTGCCTATAGTGTCCCTTTAAATGTATGCACAGGATTAAGCCCATGTAAATAGTGATGGAAAGACACCTGCTACTTTGCTTACAGTCAGTCAACCATAGCACTAGTCTTTTCAGATCGGGCACATACATAAATACTTAGGCAACACTCCAATAGCTTTATGTCCTCTCAATATATATTTTTAATTGTTTTGCAATGTAACATTTAAATGGGCTGAACTAGAAAGTTTGAAATGTATTTAAACATGTTGCCGAAGAAAATAAATGGCAGTCCAGATGATATTAATCTATATTTCTAACTCTAATTTGCCAGCATTGTGTAATAATTAGGTTGATTGTGGAATTTGAGTTATGTTAAAAATGCATGTGAATTATTTCTGACCACAGGGAACAGTACGTTTGTTCAGGGGCGAACGAATGAACAACACATTCTATTCCTTTGATGGTATTTGTTTGTCTACAAACCCAATGTAAACATGCAGATACTGCTTGATCCTTGTGAGAATTAAACTTTAAATTCATTGCTTGTAAGCTGCAGTAAAATCTCACGTGTACATAATAACATTAATCTTTTCATCACATGACCTCATAATGATACTATACAATTAGGGTTTGTTAGAGGACATTCAGTTCCCACTGACAGGACTGATACCACCTTCCAAGTGTTTGCCAGTAGCCCAAAAACAAAAATAAAAATAAACGGTGGTACAAACTGTGTTATTCACTATAGTAAGAATTGCCAGGAAGTCAAAGTGAATTTAAAGTGAACATAGATTCAAGGCGAAATTACTTGTAAACTTCCAGTTTGACTACTGTGGCTTGAAGGGACACTGTAGTCACCAGAACAACAGTTTATTGTATTTGTTCTGGTGAGTATATGCATTCCCTTCAGGCTTTTTTGCAGTAAGCACTGTCTTTTTAACAGAAAAAGCAGTGTTACATTGCAGCCTAGGGAAGGGATACACCCACTGGCCACACCTCAGATTGCTACTAGAAGTGCTTCCTGGGGCAGTGCTGCACTCCTTAACCCTTTTGAAACGCCAATGCTTTCCTATGTGAAAGCATTGTGATTGGCTCAGATCACCACTTCTAATGATGTCAGCCGAGCAGGCAGATCAGGGGCAGCAGCAGACTGAAATAAAGGTAAGATTTTACTATAAAGGGAAACCAGGGGGGCTAGATTGTGTTTTTTACACTATAGGGTCAGGATTACATGTTAGTATTCCTGGCGCTATAGTGTTCTTTTAACCCCTTAAGGACCAAACTTCTGGAATAAAAGGGAATCATGACATGTCACACATGTCATGTGTCCTTAAGGGGTTAAATATGAAATTCACTTTGACATCTTACTTTGGTGCATAATCCTGAAAGTGTTACTACTTAATGAATATGTACAATATTTCTAAAATATATGTAGTTTTTCTATTGCAAAGAAATAACACCAGTGCTCCCTGCATCAGCTACCCTCAGTGGCCTGCCCTTAGAAGATTCACACCAGGCTGATTTGCCAGAAATTGAGCCGGTTCCATGTTCCGTGTATTCGGACGCTGGAGTTGTGTGGTATAAAATAAGAGAGCGGGGCAAATTATCCTAATTCACGATTTTGGTCGAAACTATTTCACTTCCCTGTCAGTTTCTAGCAATTCCACATTTGGTGAATAACTCTGTCAGGGTTATTTACTAAAATGAGAGTACAAAGCGAATTCCAAATTTAAGGCCTACGTGGGTGAACTGAAATCATAGCCAACTTGAAAATATTTCCATCTTGGCTACTTTGACCTTAAATTTGAAATTCTCTTTGAATTTTCACGTTAGTAAATAATAGGTAACTTCAGCAGTTCTGTATTAACAGGCACCCTTACATTTACTTTTAGTTCAACTTCTCTATTAGCACAATTATTCATTAAACTAAGAATTCAAAATGACTACAAAGTGAAGTTCAAATTTGAGGCCAAAGTAAGCATAGCTGAATGTTTTCAAATTGGCTATTATAACCTTGAATTTGTAATTCATTTTGAATTATCACTTAGTAAAAAAACAAAACCCTGAAAATCTTTTTTATAAATAAACATGCGGCTCCATCTTGATTTGGTCCTCATCAGCTTGATGAAAGACAACAGATTAAAGGACCACTATAGGCACCCAGACCACTTTAGCTCAATGAAGTGGTCTGGGGGCCAGGTCCATCTAGGGTTATCTCTGCCTGCTGTAAACATAGCAGTTTCAGAGAAACTGTATGTTTACTTTAGGGTTAATCCAGCCTCTAGTGGCTGTCTCATTGAGGCGCTTCCGCGCTTTTTGAGAATGCTTTCCTATAGACTGGCTGAATGCACGCGCGGCTCGTGCCGCGCATGCGCATTCAGCTGATGACGGGAAAGGAGGAGGAGAGTCCCCAGTGCCAAGGGAGCCCAGCGCTGGAAAAAAAGGTAAGGGATTAACCCATTCCTCACCCTAGAGCCCGGCGGGAGGGGGGCCCTGAGGGTGAGGGGGACCCAAGGACCCTATAGAGCCAGGAAAACGAGTTTGTTTTCCTGGCACTATAGTGGTCCTTTAACATAGCATTACCAATTACTGACTAATATACAAGGTTATTTTCTAAAGTAAGATTTTGGGGGAAATTCAAAGTAAATATATTTAAGGCCAAGTTGACATTGAATATTATTCCTTTTTGGCTATACATTTCTTCAACTATGTGTATTTGCACTTTGTAACAATCTCAGCCTCAGAAGAACACATAGTATATAAATCACAAATGTACTCGCAAAGAATGATGTGTGGGTATTTTTTTTATCAACTATTCACTGAAGCTAAATAATAACTTGCAAAGTAATACTTTTAGAACAATCCTGTTCTCTCCATCATGATATGACATCACAAATAAATGGGGATCCTTCTGAAATTAGACCACATGATGCTTCTTCTGTCTGTATGTAACATAGTGCCCCAGAGGGACACATTTAAATAGCTTGATTAACAAAGAAATGGTAATGTGAGCCACGTCTAGAGAGACATGATTGGATTCTGTTATTTTCCCTCAGTTGCTGCTTAGTTTATATGTGTAGATAGATAGTACATAGTAATTTGTTTGTTGGGTAAATCTTTGTCTTGACATCTTTGGTATGATTCACTTAAGGTTTCTGCCCTAATGAAATGAAGAATTGTAGCGATGTGTCTTGCTTTAAGTAACATGTATCACTGAGAAAGCACATGTTTCTTGAATGAAATTCTATCTAACCTAATTAAACCTTTTGTTCTCTTGTCCAGGATGTTACAATTGGAAAGGTCATCTAGTGTTAAGCCAGTTCGATATGAAATAGTCTGGCTCCTGTCAGGGCAGACAGGAGAATGTGATCCGGTTTGAGTGCGGGTCATTTTTTTTTTTTTCATTGTATAACGAATGAATGAATTAATTCATGCTTTTTGTAACCCCTTCACTACCAATTCCTAAAATTGTTTTAAAAAAACTAAAAAAGTTTTAAACAAACACATAGCATAAAATGTATTTGAAACATAAAATGCATAGCTACCACGTAAACCTAGGCCCAGTGAGCAGGGACCAATACATTCTAATTATGTACATTTACACAATTTAAAGTTTGAAAATATTTATTCTACTTATTATTACTATTTACTTTAGTTATAAAGTGCCAACGCATTCTGTAGTGCGGTACATGGGAGAGAATGGATGCAAGTACAATACGTCGGAGGCAAAATTACAAAATGTACAAAATATAATAAAAAATACAAAATTTAGCAAAAAGTGGGAGCTTAAAATCTAGATGATAGGAGAGGTGAGGAACAGGAGTTGAGGCTTTTAATAAAATTGAGCCCTGGGTCTTATCTCCATGATCAATGGTCACACAAGACAATAGTTTCATGCACATCAATTCTATTCTGGCTTCTGAAGTAAAATCATGCTATATATTCATGCACACACTACTTCATTTTAGAGTATATACTAAAGAGGACTCTGATCCTGGTACCACTGTGATAATTGAAAGATTGGTGCGCGAAATCAAACTTGACAAGTTGCAGAGAGAGAGATGTCCACAACTTCGGGACAGTCTCTATAGAATATTGCAGAGCCCACATTTACCTCCTGCCAGCCAAGGTTATTGGCGAAGGGATTGTGTCTAGGTGCAAACCTTCTGTTTCTCAAGTCTCAAGTCAGAAAACTGAACAGTGAGACTGTGGGACATGGTCTCTAAAGCAGTTGATTTATTAGGATAAAGTTGTTTTAGTGCTTATAGTACCCCTTAAATCTGACCACATGACTTATTGATGTAAGGTTATGACCCAGAAACCTATTGACCCAAGGTCTCTGAATGCCCTTGATCAGATCTTTACATGCTTCTTAAGAAAGATCTGAGTTTATATTGTTGCTACACGTACAACACCAGCTCTTACCAAGCATACTTTCTCATCACTATGAAAAAAGGTAGAATTTGTGAGAAACCTCATTCACTATGGACACCCAGAATGGTCCTTCCAAGATTGACTGTAGGCATGAAGAGCTTCTCCTACAAATCAAAAGTGTCCATCGGTCAACAAACTCTAGCGGAGATTGCAAACGCCAACTACTTGCTGTAAGGAATACTGCCTTAACTGCATGCTGCCGAATCCTGCTTGCATCATGCTACCTAATGGAATTGGAATGACTTGGCAAGCCAGTCGAACTGTATGCTTCATCTATGCAGACCTCATGGGTGGTTGGCTGGAACCCAAACTCCCCAGTTAATTTTTGCACCGCTCCATGAGACTTAGCATAGTATATGAATCCCTATGGTATTTTTGCATCACTCCAAAAGACTTGACAAATAAATCTACTGTGCGTACTACTAGTTTCTCTACTATTGAAGATTGGTTAAAGAGAAACTATCACGTGGACTGTATGAGATGTGATCTTCTAGGCTTGGTTTCTAACTACAGAGCAATGTTACATAGACCTGTTTTTAGAAACAAACACTGTCCTATTTTGCGGTGGGAATATTTTGTCCTGATTCGTGTCTGACTTAATTTGTCCTCCTTGGATCAAACCGGCTTTTTCCCCATATGCCATTTTTTTTAAATATGTATTGAGCCTCTCAATACATATTTGAATATGGAAGCGTACATGCACATGACAAAGTTAATTGAGGATGATGACTTGTGATTACAATAACAGTGTGTTTTGGTTGCAAACTACCTGCCAGAAGTATAAACATATATTTGAATAGGTGTAATACACAACCCTTCATGTGAGTTTTGTACTGTTTTTATTTGATACAGTATATAGATGTTTAATAAACACCACGCTTAGCATGATTTCATCTTTTAGATGTAATATGACAAAATTAACTTATGCCTCCACACCAATATAAGAAGGTATCTTGTCAGAACATGCAGACACTCATAAATTTGACTGCAATTTTAGAGTCTTATGCAATTGATTGCAATGGATGATGATAACATGAAATAATTGAGGCATTATTCTAATTATTTTTTTTACTATTAGCGTTTATATAGTGTCAACATATTCCGCAGTGCTTTACAATTATACACTGGGGTCATTTAAAGGAAAACTAATACAAACTAATACAAACATGTATTCCTAACACTGTCATTTTGGACTAGCTATTTAGGTCTCAAGGCCTCTCAGAATGTAGAATTTTTTTATATAAGCAGGTAGGTAATCACAAGGTATTTTCTCCAGGTGGTCTCCCCACGGCTGGTCCCCCCTTCATGGCTGAAATCATCATTCTTGACTATCTCAGCCAATCCAATGTTTTCCCATCGAAAAGCATTTGGAGGATATTGAATCAATGCATCTCTATGGGGAGCTTGACTGCCACTAGAGGTGTTACTAGGCAGCAATGTAGACATTGCCTATTCTTTGAAAAGGCAGTGTTTTCATTTCTGAACCTGCATTGATATGCTAGAGACACCAAAACCACTACATTATAGTGTTTGTTTAACAACAAATAATTTACAGATAAAGCACTTTCTGGATTAGCGAGAACTAGCAAATGCTGCAAATCCTGGAAACTTGCAGCAAATATGTGATCTTAAAGTGACTGTCGCATGACAATATCACTTCTGAAATACACATTTTTATGAAATACACATTTTTATGAAATACACATATTTTATGTGTTTGTCTATGTATGATCTGTTAAGGTAAAGATTAAGATAAGTATATCTCCATCTTCAGCCCTGAGCAGACATACATTAAGTTGGGAAGGCATGTTTGGGGGTCTCTGCTAAATATGTCAAGGTAACAGATTGGATTTAAAATGTATTCTTTTTTTGCTGACTGTGATTGGCTTTTCAGGTTTTTGAGTGAATCTCTAATATTTTTGCGCACCGCCGTCCTCTTATAGTATTGTGCAAAGATTACACAAAATGAAATGCATTTGAGCTCATCTTGTGAAGAAATATGTTTTTTATTAGTAAAATATTTCTGGCACTTTTACAATACTGCATTTTGGAGGTTGCCTGTTGGTCAGCATTTGACAAATATTCTGCTATCATATGAAAAGAATCTGTTGTTTATGTATTTGTCTGTGTATACATATTAAACATTGGATTCACTTCACAGACTGGTATAGAATACAATGTGTTTTTATCTATATAATTATTGCTCGTTCTGAAGATTGATGCTTTTGTTTTTTTTCTTTCTTTCTTGTAATTTCACATTTGCAAGCGTGGCAAAAATTTGTATAAACATTTGGCTGATTAATCACCAACGTTGTTCCCATCATAGAGACATTTTGATTGCTTAACCATGTAGTTAGTGTTTACTTAAAGAAACACTATGGGCACCATAACAATTTCATCAGAATGAAGATGTACTGGTGCGAGGAGGTCCCTGCCACAGGCTTACCTCAGGGGTTAAACCATTAATGAATGGTTAACTACAAATGGATAACCCATTAATGAATGGTTTAACTCCAAATTCTTTAGTCAGGCACTCCTGTTTGAGTTTAAGGCTTCAATCAGGAAGCGATTGGACGCTGCAGGTAGGCTAAGAACATCAGTTCACAGGTCAGGTACATCTGGTTTTCACTACGTTTTGTGAATGGAGATCTACCACTGAGAGTGTCAGTTGGCGTTACTTTCAGTCCAATAAATACCTCTTTGGTACTGGTTAAAATCTAAAAAAATAAAATTAAAAAAAGTAAGAAACGACAAGTAGTTAAACTTGAGTTAGATGTCTGTTTGAGCTCAATCTACATTACATTTCATGAGGATATCGTTTTGGAACTGATGTGGCAGGGAGTGGCTACATAATGAGATTTAACATGTACTATTCCATTGGCAAAGCAATCATGCAATGTTCAGTGGGCAAGTCCAACACTTAGTAGTCTGCTGCAAATTCCTATCAACTAACTTGGTCCCATGCCTACCAACATTCTTAAACTGGAACTCTGCAGTCAAACCCTGTACTTTTAAGAGGTAGAGATCACAGCAATATCCCACTTTCCAAATAAAGAATGGGACACACCTTAGCCTATCTACCCTAGCAAGTTTATTGCGTATATTTTAATAAAATCCTTTTGTACCTGGGTCTAAAAGATGGTCCTCACCATGACTCTCTCAGTGGATTTTTTTGTGAAGCTATGTTGACAAATTACCATGGAAATAGCAAGTAGATCACACAAATTTCTGCCAGATTGTCAAGCTTGTAAGAATGCAAATAAATGTTTAATGCTGTGGGGGTGGAGACGTACATGAAAAGCACTCCTCTATAATGTTACATTTATCATTGCATTAGATAGCTTAGTTAATTAATCACAGCTGTTCCTTGGGATCATTGAAGCAATTAATTATTTCAACTTATTTCACTCCTTGTAATGCTGTAATTAAATGTGATTGCAGATACATTGAAGCCAGTTCAGGAGGGGGTGGCACCAGTGTCGGGATGTGACATTCTTTCCAAAGTACTTGTACACCAACATGAAGGGCAAAACATGCAGACAGCGGTCCATGGATACCCACAGAGCAAGATTACTCGTAAGGCGCCAGGTTCAGACAAGGCGCTGCCTGAGCTGGCAATAAGATCAAAGGAGCCAGCACTTGTAGTCATTGACTTACCACTGGGACTGTGAGAGAGAGCATTAAAAGAGATATGTACCCAATAGAGGTTCATACCACAATTTTTCCCCACCAGACTACCAGGGATCCTGCTACCCAGCATGATCTCCACTTAGCCACTGGGTATATAACCTTCCCTCCTGTTGTTAAGCTTCTTGTACTTATGGAAGGGTCCAGGGCATGTATTAATAAACTAGCACAGAGAAAGTGGAACACCAGTGGAAAAAATGGAGGGACAGGGGCTCATAATTGTGACTGCCCTGCTAGATTTAGGAGAGGTGGCAGGAATGCAGACATACAGAGCATGATATTTTATTACCACAGTATTTAAAGTGGCTCTGTCATGGCCTGACCCTTGTTTGCTCCCTGCTCCACCAACTCTGCTAGTGTCCCTCTAATGTGTCTATTATAATATTGACTCCCTTAATCACCATTAGTTTCACTATCTTCAATTTACTGGCAGTAATGTACTGTCTGTGCCATTGTCTGCCCATAGTATGCAACGAGATCGAAATCCCATGCATAGAAATTAAGAAAGCAGAGATTGCGAGAATAAGGGGGATAAACTGAATATACTCAAAGGTGAGTATTATGAGACAATAATTCTTGGCAAAGGAAGTGGAGCTTCCTTAAGCTTCATCCTTTGTCAAGTTTGTCAAGTGCAGGAAAAATGAACAAGACAAAGTAGTCGTCTTTTGGTTTTTTAAACAGAAATAAATCCGAATAGAACAGATTGGGATAGAGGTATAAAAAGGGGAAACAATTGAAAAAAGGTACGCTTGGGGTGACAGAGAGGTTTTAGGATCATTGTAGAAACTGAGCTAGCAGAGTTAACATACACACATGCATTCCTTCATCTGTGTGTTTATGTATGTATAAAGTGTCTATTTAAGAAGTTGTAACATGTTTTGTTTTAAAATTGCTTTAAATGTTAACTCCTGTACGTTTGCTTCGTAAGCAATTCTTAACATTCATTGATTTTGCTCCCATACTGTACATGTACATATTTTAACATTGTGATTAATTATATAGAGTGACAGTGTATCTGTCTGTGCGTTGGTGTATATGTGTATTTCATTTTTACAGAACCTAAAAAAATTTTAATTGATGGTCCATAAAATGGACCTAGTATATATTTATTTTCTCGACAAGATTTCGAAGTCCGTAATATTATCATGTCTAATTAAACAAAGTCAAAGCATAGGTTCAGCAAGCAAAATGTATACCAATTAATAAATGTGAATCTTTTTTTTGTGTGTCTCTGATTAAGACTTACAAAGTGTACTTCACAAACTAGACCAAGCTGTCTAACATATTAGACATTTATTTCCATTCCATCTGTTCTAATGAGTTGGAATACTCACGTTGAAACATTAAAGGAACAGCGATGCATATATTACAATGTTCCCTATTTATGAATGGGCAAGGCTGTTGCTGTGTTTTAAAAAATATCTCACCAAAAGTGAAATTTTTGATGTAGAATATTTATTTCCCGCACGCTTGATATTTTATGTTGCACTTGTGATTTCCTTGATATCAGCAAAGTTTATGTAAAGCCGCAATGAAATGGGTTTGTGTAAGACTTTCCTGATACCACTGTCAGAGCAGTGGTCTTCAGTATGGTTTTATCCTCCCTCTTCCTGTAGAAGTGGAAAGTAAAGTATCATTGGGTAGACTGATGTAATTCGAATGAAGAATAAAGAGGAATTGTGAAAACCTTAATGGGAATGTATAATGAAAGTGGAACTGGCCAAGAGAATTGAGAGGGAACAATAGAGCCCACTACCTACCAGGAGAATAAAGAAATGCTACTAAACCTAAAAGCTACTAGGCAAAACAAAAATCCAGAACGTATTGTTATCGCAGACATTTATAGAGCCCAAACAAACAACACAGCTTGGGGTGAAATGGGTGCTCAAATAAATCAAATAAATGAATAGTGACAAACACGTTTATTTGTTCAAACTGTTAAATACGTTTTTAAAAGCCCCCATTAACCCCCATCTTGAAAAAAACACGTTGCAATTTTGGATTAAGGAAATAGAAAAAATTTAAAAGTAGGCTACAAAACTTAACAAGGGAAATGGAAAATGTAAGTTGTGAAGATAGGATAGCTAGAAAAAAATAATATAGGCGTGTAAATGTACACTACAAATTGTAGTGTATAGAATTGCAAAATTTAGACCAAAATAGCTGATTTAGAAACATTTCTATCTCAGCTGTAGTCACAGATTGGCAGATTTGGCATTGCAATGGTTTAGCAATTTGAAATATAAATGTAAAATACAAATACAAAATGAGTTACAATGTTAATGAATAGAATACAATAAAGATTGTAGGAGAGAACATTAAAGATATTTTTAGAGGACTACACACTAGGTCTGTAAGGGTGAGGTAATATAGGCCAGAAATATAACTGAAGAGTTTGAGGTGTATTTGCAAACAGCTGGCAAGTGAAAACCATTTAAGTGAGTAATGAGGGGTGCCCTTGTAAATGGAGCTAATATGTTATTAGGGATGTGGTTGTTCAGATCTGAGGTAGTATGTGATTTTCATATACAGCAAAATATATGAACAAACAGGAGCTTTCCTAGGTGACCTGGGGCTACAGAGTTCAATTACATATTTTCAGGAGACTTGGGACTAAAAATAAAACTGTACTAGAATTGCACCCACAGCTTTTCTGGAGCCAAATTGAAGAAGTAGCTCTCATATATAATTTGAGAGATTGTTTTCTTTTATCCTTTATCATTATGTTTTATTATGTTTTGCTTTTTTTTTTTTTGTTATCTAAAATTTTGCTTTTTTTTCTTACTAGGTATACGAAGCCATTAACCTTTGCTGACTGTATTGGCGATGAGCTGCCACTGGGATGGGAAGAGGCTTATGACCCACAAGTTGGGGTTTACTACATTGACCACAACAGTCGTAAGTAATAAACCATAGTTTAAATCTCTGTAAGTGTATATAATGCTAAATATGGCTATGTAAACAAACTATTAAAACCACCAAAGACCATCGCCTAATAGGCACAGAGTGATCACACCATTAGATGCCATTGCTGGACTCGGGGCATGAAACTCATATGACCGCACAACAGAGCTCTGTACATAGGTATCCCTGACTAGGCTGCTTGGTATGCATGCATGCCAGAGTAATTATTTCAGATTGACCGACCCCACTCAGGGCCGGTGCTAGGATTTTTAGTTACACAGGCGAAGATGCATTTTGGCGCCCCCAACCCTCATTTAAAAAAAAAAAAATGCATCTTCACCAGTGTGTCTTTACCTCCCAAGCCACAGGCACACAGGCATCATTTTTCAGTCACACAGTCAAAGTCATACAGGTACACTGTCATACAAAGACAGCAATAATCATACAGAGACATACAGACATATACAGTCAGAGACATACAAACAGAGATATACATGCATACAGAGACATGCAGGCATATAAAGACATACATGCATACAGAGGCATACCGTCATACAGACACATACATACAGAAACATACATACAAAGACATTCAGGCACATACATACAGACATACAGGCATAAAGAAACATACATACAGAGACATACAGGCATGCAGACACATACATACATACATACATACAGGCATACAAAGACATACACACATACAGATACATAACGTCATACAGACACATACATATAGACAGGCATACAGACACATACATACATACAGAGGCATACCGTCATACAGACACATACATACAGAGGCATACCGTCATACAGACACATACATACATACAGAAACATGCATACAAAGACATACAGGCATACAGAGACACACAGACACACACATACGTACATACAGAGACATAAAGGCATACAGTTACATACATGCATACAGAGACATATATACAGACATTCAGAGACAAACATACATCCAGTTACATACATGTATACAGAGACATACAGAAACATACGTACAAGACATACAGGCATACGGACACATACATACATACAGAGGCATACCGTCATACAGATACATACATACAGACAGGCATACAGAAAAATACATACTCACACACACACAAACTCACAGACACATACTCGAACACACACACACTGACAGACACACATACTTACATGCGCACAAACACACTGACATACACACTCACACACACCGACAGACACACTCACTCACACACAAACTCATAGACACACTTACACACACACTGACAGACACACATACTCACATGCACACACACACTGACAGACACACACACACTCACTCACACACACACACTGACAGACACACACAAACTCACAGACACACATACACACTCACACTCACATGCACACACAGTAATTAATAATCTAAATTAAATTTAAATGTCCCACCCAGCCTCCCTACCTGGAGAGCTGGCATGGGTCTCTCATTGGTGGTCCAGTGGGGCTGCTGGGAGGCGTTAGGCTGAACTGAATTAGGAGGCGGCGAGGGAGCTCTGATCTCTCTGACCGGCTCCCTCGCAGGCTGTTTTCTGATGCCGAGGGAGCCGGAATATGACGTCATATTCCGGCTCCCGCGGCATCAGCAAAAGGCGCGCGAGGGAGCCGGTCAGAGAGATCAGAGCTCCCTCGCCGCCTCCTAATTCAGTTCAGCCGCACGCCGCGCCGCTCCGGGGATCCAGGAGGTGACCAGGCAGACAGGAGGGAGCACTTCCCTCCTGCCGGTCACTGGAATTTTGCGCCCCCAGAGCTGGTGCGCCCTAAGGCGGCCGCCTGTGCCGCCTAATGGACGCGCCGGCCCTGGGAGCACTATAGGGTCAGGAACACAAACATGTATTCCTGACTGACCCTATAGTGTTAAAACCACTATCTACCCCCTTGGCCCCCTTTGCCTCCCTAAAGATAGTAACATCTTGTATTCAAGTCTGAAGCTGCTGCCTCTCAGGGGCAGAGCCAGTACAATTCAAACACAGCCCTGGCCAATCAGCATCTCCTCATAGAGATGAATTGAATCAATGAATCTCTATGAGGAAAGTTCAGTGTCTGCATGCAGAGGGAGGATATACTGAATGTTTGCATGCATTTTAGGCAGCCATGACCCAGGAAGGATCTCTAACAGCTATCTGAGGAGTTGCCAGTGAAGTTATCACTAGGCTGTAATGTAAATACTGCATTTTCTCTGAAAAGACAGTGTTTACAGCAAAAAGCCTGAAGGTAATGATTCTACTCACCAGAACACATTCAATAAGCTGTAGTTGTTCTGGTGACTATAGTGTCCCTTTAAGTAGAGAGCTCTGTGACATTGTTGCAGTCTAAGTTGTTAAACAGAGAACACTTTTATGAAATGGCTTCTGGGGCCTAGTGTAAGAGCTCAGCTTTCAATTAACCAAATTTTTATCAGGATTACTGTATGATTCGAAGATGGCATCTGCTTTCCTCTGACAAACTAAACAACAGAATATCTATTCTATCATCTGAAAGATGAGGGCTTCTGTTGCTTTAGCAACAGGTTTCAGGAAGTGAATACTTCCTAGCAGATTAATTTTGAGCATCTAACTAAAGTGAGCATTCTAATCATGGCTGGCCTCCACTTAGTAATGGTTTGACAAAAGCACAATGGCACCCAAAGACTTACTGCACAATAAGCACTGCAGTAAGCTACAGTTGTTAAAGTGCTAGAAGTGTCAATGTAAACTTGTTAACCTAATATTTGGTATGTGTAAAAATTATCTCAACACTTCTATATGAGATTGGTTATTTTGAACTTTGCAAAGCTTGTTTGGGCAGCACCCTCTCCATTAAATTGTTGTTTTGTTTACCTATTGTAGTGTGCTGTAGAATGTGTTGGCACTATGTAAATATTTGTAATTAACTGTAAAATTTATAAGCAGCAGTGATAGGGTGACAACTAACACCTCACCTTTTCGTCCACTTCGAAATCCTAGATTCACTGGGTGAAGGCGTGTTCTTATTATTGTGCATAACTGCACAAATGTGCAGTTTTAGACCAAAGTTGTCATGACAATCTACTTGTCCTGACAGACAAAATTGTTTCAGATTGGATCTCCTGACTAGAGCCCTGGACAATGACAAGATTATTCAACAAACTTCAAATTTTCATGAATTAAATCCAAATGAAAAATGTAAACAAAAATAGATGATCAGGAAAAACCTTTTAAACACAGCTACTTACGGTCTTTTGCCTCAGTTTTTCCATTAAGATTTAATTTGTAAAAAATTTGGTTAGGTGAAAAACCAGGACTGTTTCACCCTCTGAAACTACCCCCATAATCTGTTTGTGTGTGTGGTGAATGTGTGTGATGTGTGCATACGTGTGTGCATGCAGGCTGTGTGTGCTGACTGTGTGTAATGTGTGTGTCACATGTGTGCGTGATGTTTGCTATCTGTGTGTAAAAGGTGTATGTGATTGCTGACTGTGTTTCATGTTTGTGTGCGTGATGTTTGCTATCTGTGTGCAGGGCCACCATCAGGGGGTGAGAACCATGACAGCTGCACCAGGGCCCACACACTGATGGTGCCCATCGGGTGGCCCAAGAATTTAGGGACACCCGATGGACCCTATATATTCTGGATTTTTCTTTTTAAAGGTCACGCTATTACACGGCCACATGACTGACCGGTATAGCAGTGGTGAATCTCCCTTGTGATCCAGTGGGGGTTGAATCACGGTGATTGTGTGGTTTGACCACGGTGATCACTCCTTCGCATACCCAGTGTTCAATCAGAGTACATGCTCTGAACACTGGCAGCTGCACTCTGATTTTTTAGTCAGCACTGGACTTTAAGGGAGCTATTACTTTGATATGCACCTGTGGTTGGACCTGAGTTGCAGACAATGTGCGCCTTGTCCCGGTGCAAACCCTTGTAGCAGCTCTGCCACTTACTTGAAAAAGGACTAAAGGCGCGAAAAATCCAGGGTGGCAGCAATGTTCATTTTGGCGGCAAATTTCAATTTAGTTTTAGTTATAGTCTTTTGATTAAAAAGCTGTTTTCGTTTTAGTCGTATTTTAGTCATCTGAATTGTTTTAGTTTTAGTCGACTATATCTAAAATTTTAGTCCGCTAAAATTTAAATACAATTGTTAGTCAACAAAATTAACACTGGGTGGCAGGTGATAAGAATTCCCCATCTCTAAAAGAGAATATAAATATTCTGGAGTCAGTGTTTAAGAATACCTTCATTTCTGCAGGTATTTCTGCATTTTCATACCCAACAAATAAAAAGATATGGAATGAAGACAAAGAAAAATGGATAATGTATGTAATGCTTTTACCATTTTGTTAAAATTAATTTACTACTTTTGTAATAATACATTATCAATATTTTTATATCTTTTTACAACTGTTAACTGTGGTTAAATAAGTCCGACAGTGCTTCTACATGTACACTAATAAATAGGACTAGTTTGCAAACAGATTTAGTTTGTTCTAAAATAAATATTGCAAAAGCCTGTTGCTGAGTTGCAGGGCAGTAGAGTGTAAAATGTTTTGATTTATTTACCGTGCCTTCTATAATCACGTTCTATGTTGGCTGAAGAACAAGGATTTTTTTCCTAGGACCTGTCACGAAAATTGATGTTGGTCTTCTTTGTAAAAAAATTTCAACAATGACAATCCACTGTACAGCCAACACTACAAGATAAATGCATATGGTGTTCTGCATAACTTGAAAAATGAAAATGGCAGAAATAGTTTTTTAAAGAAAATAGTTTTTACTTTAAAATTCAAGCCATAAAAAAGCATGCCAAAAAAGCAGGCCCCCAGATAATTCTACATAAATTTGTGCTGTCATCATTTTCACATTACAAATGTTTAAAATGCCTGGTGCCAAGTAGTTTTTCTTACAGGGTTCCTCCAAACACCATGACCACTTCAGTGATTTGAAGGGTCATGGTGGTAGGAGTCTCTTTCTGCTAGTTACACCCTGGGCACAAGTGGTTTAGGCAGCCCAGAGGCAATTCTGTGCATATTTCACATCTGTGGTCAGCATGCTGGCAAAAGACATAATAATCTTCTCCCTTGAACACAGAGCGCCTGCAAGAGGAAGATCGCTTTCCACTCAGTCCCACTGCGTGCTCTCTCTTGCCTCTCTTGCTTTAATCGCATTCGTTTTTCTTTCAGGAAATGTAAATTCCCTTACTCCCTCCAAAAATCTCTCCCCTCTCTCTTTCCCCTCCCCTTGCTGACTCAAAGCTTGCGCATGTGCTCTGAGCTGGCAAAACAGTCCAGTAATAAAAAGCAATGGGTGAAAAAGGGTTGGAGTAACTTTTAAATAAAAAATAAAAATATATAGGTAACCGCTGACTCCCAATCCCATTTTGCATAATCAAGGTGTTCGGAGTACCCTTTCCTTTAATGTTCACAGTTGGAATCTGCTAATTAGAGATTCAGATTGGTTACTGACATCAAATGCTCTCTGTACAATCTGTAACTGTCACTGAGAGTTTAAAAAAAATTAATTGACGTAATTCCAACATGACCACTTCTACATTTAATAACTGTCAGATTTTTATGTTGCACTTTCAACCAAACATCTGGTTGGATGAAAATATAATTTTCTTTAGAATATTACTTTAAAATGACACTTTCCCTGCTTTTATTTTTACATAAATCAATCTAAAGGGTTGGTGTTGGCAATATAATTACTACATCACCCTGAAGTCCCCTGGTGTGTTACCATGGTAAATGGTGAATCAATTTTTGGGGTCATGGGTCCATCATGCACCTCCAATCAGTTCTCCGTTTTGAATATGTCTAAAGCAGAAGTTCTCCTTCCACAACTGATATGTGATTCCCCCCTATTTGAATGAAATTCATAGTCTGATCTGATGTTCTCACCCAATGAATTCCATCTAACACTACAGGTGGAATTGATGTCACTAATGAGTGATTGAGAGGCTCTTCTGTTACCGTTTGTCCACGTATAAAGGAACTTTCGAGGTCTGGTGGTGGCTTAGGCTGATGGGAGTGAGCATGCAGCGGCAGCTCACTACAGAGGCCCTTTCCTCTGCCTCCATGTTGCTTTGTTCTTCTATGCTCCTGCCTTAATGCTGCTGCCTCCTCCCTCCACTTTTCCCAGGCAGGCAGCTCTCTGTGAAGCAAGGAGGAAGTGACTGTCACTTCCTCCGTGCGGGCTGATATCACAGGGGCCCAGTTGGCTGTTAAACAACCGGGCCCCTGTTTAATGAGTAGTATGGGCGCGTCAAATGACCGGGCCCCTGTTTAATGAGTAGTATGGGTGCGTCAAATGACCGGGCCCCTGTTTAATGAGTAGTATGGGCGCATTAGGGGGTGCAAATCATACACAACATAATGGAAATCACACACTGAGGCTATTGTGTATGATCTGCGGGTGTCAGGGAGCCGCATTCAACATGCGTGAGTCTCCCAGATGTCTGTATACTTGAAATGTGCAGTATATATATATATATATATATATATATATGGGACCGGACGATTATCGGTTTGGCCGATATTATCGTCCGATATTCGGTATTTTCGGCATCGGCCAATAGAAATACCAATATTGCCGATGATACATACCAGGACCGCCGGGCCTATTACAAGCCCGGCGGTCCATGAGCCCGGCGGTCCTGGGGGGGCCCGCAGCAAGCTCTTCCCAGCAGCTCCCTTCAGCTCCCCTTTGTAAATCGGAGCGATGCCACAGATTACCATGGCAATGCTCCGCACGGCACGCAGGCCGCGAGATTTACACAGGGAGCTGAAGGGAGCTGCTTGGAAGGTAAATAAGCGCTTGCTGCGGGCCCCCTCTGTACTTTCCCTGCTATATTCCCCCTCACCCCCACCCCGGCCAGGTAACAAGCAGGGAGGCGGGGGACTAAATAAAATTTTAATTAAATATTTTTTTTAATTAAATTTAAAAAATGCACCCTCCCCCCAAATTACATACCTACAGAAACAAACACACTGCATTATATACACAGCATTAGATAGATACACTACACAAACACACTGTGTATATAATGCATTATATTCACACACTACATTATAAGTTTATGAACCCCCAAGGCAGGCGGCTGTGAGCACATCAGAGCCAGTGAGGGATCTGTAATCCTCCTGCTCTGCTCCCTCGTGAGCCATCTACTATATGACATCATACTCTGGCTCCCTGCATTGGTAGACATCCTGCAAGGGGGCAGAGCAGGAGGATTACAGATCCCTCGCCGCCTCTGATGTGCTCACAGCCACCCGCCTTACAGCAGCTCCACTGGAACCCACGTACAGATCCACTCCAGCTCTCCCAAAGGTCGGGAAGTTGGGTAGACAAATGAAAATAATATTAGTAATTTGTGAGTGTGTGTATGTGCGACTGCCAGTGAACGTGGCAGTGTGTGTGTATGTCTGTCAGTGAATGTGTGTCTGTCATTTAATTTGTATGTGTCTTCACATCAGTGAGAGTCTGTGTGCCTGTCAGTGAGCTTATCTGTTTCTGTCAGTGAATGCGTTTGTTTGTTTGTTTGCTCTCCCAGAGGTTTTACCTTGTATGGTTAAAACTAAAAGGCAATTGCATTAAGACCACTTAATTGAGATGTACTGGCATTTAGATGTCATTTGAACACCTCCTTGGCTCAACATTCACCCTTAATTATGCAATATGTTGAGATCCTACAAACATACACTAATTATTGTTCTACGGTCACAGTAAATAACAAGGCACTTTGACACACATTCCCAAAGGGCTGTGTAACATCAAACACAAGAAAAAAGAATCTAAAAAAGAGAGGGAAAATGCATGCATCTCTTCTACGGTGTCCAGACTGGCATTAGGGCATCAGGCTCAAAATCAATGCCAGACATCCCTTCTAGGCGCAAGCTCATACCAGATATCCTTTCTAGGAGCAAACTGGGCACTCTTACAACACAGTATTTACCTTGTAAAGGTATTGTTAATAGAATTTATTTTCCTATTTCTTTTTCAATAATTGCCTGGTTGAATACTGACCCAATTTACGTTCACCCTTTTTCTTTATTAGCTACATTTTCCACACCTACTTAAAGCACTTTTCCATATCCACTTAATTTCATCTCCCACCATTACAAGTTGTCACACTCATATTCTCATCGTCTCCCTTTGCAATATCCCCTTCCATCCAACTTGGCTGCGTTCATGGACTCCTTAAGTTATTCATGTGATCAGTTCCACCTGCTAGAAAACATTGGGCATCAATCACCTTAGTGTGAAACATATACTGCATAATCAAGAATTTGTGATATCCTACAGGCAGACATGAAATACCATTCTAGAGGCTCCTTAGTACCGGTGGCAGCTCTCATGGCATAGATTTGCTGTCACTGCTGTATAGGACTGGGCAGACTGCCTGGTACCCCGACTGGGTACCTCAGCCAATCGCACTTCCTAGTAGTTGCTGAGTACCATAAGCACCGCACACCATAAGCTCTGTAGGCCCCCTTAGCTGCCGCAGCTTGGCTGGGATCTTGCCGTCACTTCTCACCCTGGATCAACACCTGGATCCAGCTCCCAGTGGGAAGACCTCTCATGGATCCAGGGCCGGCGCTTCATATAGGCGACTTGCATGCAGCAGCCGTCCATGAGGGCAAACAGGCCCGGGGGTGCAAGATAGGAGGGATTAGCAGGATGGAAGCGCACAGGAGCATCTGTTTCCTGTACCCGACCTCTCCTCCAACAGAGTATAGCAGTGATTATAGCAGTATAGCTAATGCAGGGAGTAGTCATCTGTTTTATTCAGGGCCACACACACACGACCTTTGATGCACAAGCCCATGCAAGGGGTTTCTCACACAAATCACAGGGTAATCCCCCTCATCCAGACAAACGATTCCATCAAACACTGCTCTTCTAGGATATACAGAATCGAATGCAGGAGATGATGGAAGTCCAGCGGTATTCAGGAGTTTCAGTTTCAGATTTTAGTTCCGTGAACTCAACGACCAAACACCGCTGCCTGTGTTCATGTGAACAAGATGGCCGCCACCTCGTGGTCGTTCATACGATTTGAAGCCACCCAGAGGAACAATTAGAGCACTGAGGTGTCAATAGGGTTTAATAAGGTCCCGAGTGGTCCATAGTTCGTGTGTCTGTTCGGTTCCCAAAGAGTATAGGGAAATGGCACGAACAAAGTCTTTTAAAACGGGTTTTTGCAGGGCCCATAGTCTTTGGGCAGGAGGCTAGCCAGCAGGCCCCTCCAGGAACATGTGGCAGAGGCATTGCCTCAAGGACTAATGTGACATTTGGTGAGTGCTTGCATATTTGAAAAAAGGTTGTCTTGCATTAATTGAGCTTATTTTGGTTGCAAATACCATTAAGGGCACTGTATTTCTGGAGTATTTTACTGGGTTTACAAACGTGGTTTAAAAGAATAATCCTGCCCCTTAAAACCAGTCAATTAAAAAAGAAATAAAAACAGTTGGAAAACAAAACATCCATGAGAAACATTTTAATTTCTGAGGATTATTAAAAGGAACATTGGCATTTTGTTAATAAAAACTGTATTTAGATTGTTAAAGTGGCTAATTTATCTGACATTCTGTGTAAACAAAAACAAAATATGGAAATGTATTATAATCTGATCTTACATTGTAGTAAAAAGCTTCATGCCTCGGCATTGCCTTTTCACAAAGATGCCTATCTCCATGTGAATTATTTAGAGCTGCCCTTTTCTCCCAACTGTGACAGCTCTTTTCTAAATATTTAAGGAAAGTGAAAAGAGATGCAGATTCGATTCCTGTGCATTGTTGTATGCAGCCGATGTTAAATAATTAGTAGATTTAAGCCGGGGATCAGGTTTGTTTTTGTGCAATCATGTGTGTGGACCTCTTAGTATTCTGTATTGGTAGCATGAATATTATATAATATTAGCATGATTAGTATATAACTATATTAGTTAATATTTAGTATGTAATATAATATATATAGACTTGGTACCATATAACCACATAGTCATAAGGATTGAAATTCCATACAAACTTGTATTTCTTTAGAATCACAGTCCTTTTTACTAATAGGTCTGGCAACCAAACAACTTAAATAAAGCAAACAAAACAAAACAAAACAAAAGCCCTGCTCGTCGGAGCACTAACTAACATTTGCAACTAACTATAGTTGGGCGGCTTGCCCGCTTACAACAAGACATAAAAATTGAAGCACAGACCTTTTAAAAAACTTGGCTTTTTCTCAGCAGGCTCTTTTTGGGAGTAATGCAGTGTCACTCAGTGCTTGTCCTTCTCACTCTGGATCTGTGACAGTGAAATTTTATAGCAGCCTTGTGCAGCTCATTGGTGACAGGTGAGGAACTACCTTGGTGATCTAGAACTCCTGGACTAAATTTCCCACCTGCTGTGCTGCTCGTCAACTGTGGAGTGGAGCATTGGCCCTATCTTCACTCCAAATGCTCCACCCCAGGAGTCCATGTTAAATTACAGAATCTTCATGGCTAAAACAGAACATTCTTCGTGGGGCTATTAGACCATATATGGCATTGCAGTACTTTTGTTAAAATATAGATTCCATCAACAACAATGCCCTGCACTCATTCATAAAAACATGATTATCTCACACCTCCTGGGTGGTATATATTTATTCCTCATTCTCATGTACTCTTCTAGAGGCCTGTGAGTCTGAGGGTTCTGCACAGTATACAGGGAGTGCAGAATTATTAGGCAAGTTGTATTTTTGAGGATTAATTTTATTATTGAACAACAACCATGTTCTCAATGAACCCAAAAAACTCATTAATATCAAAGCTGAATATTTTTGGAAGTAGTTTTTAGTTTGTTTTTAGTTTTAACTATTTTAGGGGGATATCTGTGTGTGCAGGTGACTATTACTGTGCATAATTATTAGGCAACTTAACAAAAAACAAATATATACCCATTTCAATTATTTATTTTTACCAGTGAAGCCAATATAACATCTCAACATTCACAAATATACATTTCTGACATTCAAAAACAAAACAAAAACAAATCAGTGACCAATATAGCCACCTTTCTTTGCAAGGACACTCAAAAGCCTGCCATCCATGGATTCTGTCAGTGTTTTGATCTGTTCACCATCAACATTGCGTGCAGAAGCAACCACAGCCTCCCAGACACTGTTCAGAGAGGTGTACTGTTTTCCCTCCTTGTAAATCTCACATTTGATGATGGACCACAGGTTCTCAATGGGGTTCAGATCAGGTGAACAAGGAGGCCATGTCATTAGATTTTCTTCTTTTATACCCTTTCTTGCCAGCCACGCTGTGGAGTACTTGGACGCGTGTGATGGAGCATTGTCCTGCATGAAAATCATGTTTTTCTTGAAGGATGCAGACTTCTTCCTGTACCACTGCTTGAAGAAGGTGTCTTCCAGAAACTGGCAGTAGGACTGGGAGTTGAGCTTGACTCCATCCTCAACCCGAAAAGGCCCCACAAGCTCATCTTTGATGATACCAGCCCAAACCAGTACTCCACCTCCACCTTGCTGGCGTCTGAGTCGGACTGGAGCTCTCTGCCCTTTACCAATCCAGCCACGGGCCCATCCATCTGGCCCATCAAGACTCACTCTCATTTCATCAGTCCATAAAACCTTAGAAAAATCAGTCTTGAGATATTTCTTGGCCCAGTCTTGACGTTTCAACTTGTGTGTCTTGTTCAGTGGTGGTCGTCTTTCAGCCTTTCTTACCTTGGCCATGTCTCTGAGTATTGCACACCTTGTGCTTTTGGGCACTCCAGTGATGTTGCAGCTCTGAAATATGGCCAAACTGGTGGCAAGTGGCATCTTGGCAGCTGCACGCTTGACTTTTCTCAGTTCATGGGCAGTTATTTTGCGCCTTGGTTTTTCCACACGCTTCTTGCGACCCTGTTGACTATTTTGAATGAAACGCTTGATTGTTCGATGATCACGCTTCAGAAGCTTTGCAATTTTAAGAGTGCTGCATCCCTCTGCAAGATATCTCACTATTTTTGACTTTTCTGAGCCTGTCAAGTCCTTCTTTTGACCCATTGTGCCAAAGGAAAGGAAGTTGCCTAATAATTATGCACACCTGATATAGGGTGTTGATGTCATTAGACCACACCCCTTCTTATTACAGAGATGCACATCACCTAATATGCTTAATTGGTAGTAGGCTTTCGAGCCTATACAGCTTGGAGTAAGACAACATGCATAAAGAGGATGATGTGGTCAAAATACTCATTTGCCTAATAATTCTGCACTCCCTGTATTACCTGTTCCTAGAACTGCAATCTTCTGGACATTGAATCTGTTGAAGCCATGCAGTGCCCCGAGTGTTCCTATGACAACTGGGACTACTACTGCCTTCACTCTTCATATTATTTCTTTATTTTCTTTCAGTCTTTGGTATTTGTCAACCTTCTCATGTTCCTGCTTCCTGATGTTATAGCCACTTCCAAATTAACTGCCACCGCAGTCTTCTGTTTCTTGTTTACCACCACAATGTCAGGTTGTTTTGCCAGTACCACAGGCAGATAGTGGATGTGGCTCAGAATATATATATATATGACAGCCTATATCTACTCTCCTCCAAGCTTTCTCCTGACATTCTGCCCACGTTACCACACTCAACTTTTGGATCTCAGGCTTCCCAGCATAGGATGGCGTTCCGGGATCGGTGGAAATGTATGGATTTGAGTTTGTGAGTAGGGAGCCTGACCCATGGTCAACCACCCATGGATCCAGGGCCTAGGGCGACCCCTTACATAGTTACATAGCTGAAAAGAGACTTGTGTCCATCAAGTTCAGTCTTTCTCACATATGTTTTTGCGGTTGATCCAAAAGAAGGCAAAAATCCTAGTCTGAAGCGCTTCCAATTTTGCAACAAACTAGAAAAAAAAATCCTTTTTGACCCCAAAATAGCACTCAGATGTCTCCTTGGATCAAGCAGCTATTACCCCACTAATTAGAAATTATATCCCTGTATGTTATGTTTTTGCAAGTATTTATCCAATTGCAGTTTAAACATCTGTATAGACTCTGTCAAAACCACCTCTTCAGGCAGAGAATCCCATATCCTTATTGCTCTTACTGTAAAAAAAACTTTTCTTTGCCTTAGATGAAATCTTCTTTCTTCCAGCCTAAATGTGTGACCTCGTGTCCTATGTATAGCCCTGTTTATGAATAGATTTCCAGATAAAGGTTTGTATTGGCCCCGAATATATTTGTATAATGTTATCATATCCCCTCTCAAGCGCCATTTTTCCAAACTAAAGAGATTTAAATTTTTAAACCTTTCTTTGTAACTAAAATGCTCCATTCCTTTTATCAATTTTGTAGCTCGTCTCTGCACTTTTTCTAGTGTCATGATATCTTTCTTCAGAACAGGTGCCCAAAATTGCACAGCATATTCAAGGTGTGGTCTTACCAGCGATTTATAATGAGGCAAAATTATATTTTCATCCCAAGAATGTATGCCCCTATTTATACCTGACAAAAAAATACTGGCCTTAGCAACTGCAGATTGACATGGCATATTGCTGTTTAATTTGTTGTCTACAACAATTCCCAAATCCTTTTCGTGTGTGGTTATCCCTAATTCACTACCATTCAGGGTGTAAATTGCTTGTGCATTCTTAACCCCGAAGTGCATAACTTTGCATTTCTCTATGTTAAATTTCATCTGCCATTTTAGTGCCCAGTCCCCCAATCTATCCAAATCCCTCTGCAGCAAAGCAATATCCTGCTCACATTTTATTACTTTACAAAGTTTTTTTGTGTGTCATCTGCAACACTGATACATGGCTTCCAATGCCTATTTCAAGATCATTTATAAATATGTTAAATAAAAGCGGTCCCAAAACAGAACCCTGAGGGACACCACTTACCACTTGTGTCCAGCCTAAACATGTACCATTAATGACAACTCGTTGTACTCTATCCTGAAGCCAATGTTCTACCCAACAACACGAATATTCATCTAGACCAATTTCTTTTAGTTTGAAGACTAACCTATTGTGAGGAACCGTATCAAATGCCTTGGCAAAATCCAAGTAGATCACATCCTCTGCAAGACCCTGATCTATACTTCTACTTACGTCTTCGTAGAATGCAATTCGGTTAGTTTGACATGACCTATGTTTCATAAAACCCTGAGCTGAAGCCGCCTGAGCGCTCTAGAGAGAGCGGCTGCAGCACTGGCCAGACCGGCGCGTCCATAAGGGCGCACTGGCCCTGGGGCGCAAGATAGGAGGGAACAGCAGGAGCCAGTCCCTCAGTGTAGCATGGCCGAGCTCCGGTCCAGTCCGCGGCACAGGAGCATCCGTTTCCTGTAACCGGCGGGACTGACAGTAAGTGCTCCGGTACAGGAAACAGAAACTCCTGAACCGCAGACTGGATCGGAGCTTGGCCACGCTACACAGGGTAGGAGAGGGGGTGTTAGACCACAGAGGGATTAGGAGTGGGGGAGAGACCACCATGGGAGGGGTGCCAGGGTGGGGGGTAGAGGAGAGGGGGGGTGGGTGAGGAGAGTCCACTAATGGAGGGAGTGGGGGGTGAGGAGAGATCACTAAGGGAGGGAGGAGGGGGGGTGAGGGTGGTTTTATGTATTCTATATTCCCCACTGGATACAATATAATTGATATAATTGTACCAAGCGACATTTAAGTCCTTGATGTTATATTTTAGGCGGTATGTACAGTTGCTGTATCAATCAAGGTACAAGTACGCTTATTCATCAGTGGGCTTTAGTAGTTTTCTATATTTCTGCCCTCTTTTTTCAAGCCTACCCTGTTTGTCATGTTTTTTCTGTGTATAGATCTTTTAGCGCCATTTTTCACTTGTTTTTTTCTGTGTATAGCTACCCTGTTCATCTGTTTTTACATACCACAGCCAACTACCTACTACTGGTATAGCTCAAACCGTATTGTATGCCATTGTCTTTTGACCCAGACCACAAATGGCATCGGATTTGTTGAGGTTGTCAATTCTGATGATCTCAGCCAAGTAGGCAGTTTGGGGCTGGGCCAGCACCGGTAGAAGCGCATGCCAGTTAAAGTTGAGTTTTTACACAATAATGGGGTGCACAGAGGGGAACATGGGGGCTAAATAGTATTTTTAACACTATAGGTTTAAGAATACATCTTTCTTTTCCTGACCATATAGTGTTTCTTTGGCCCTTCTCCTGACTCCTTTACATTATATTTTCCCTCTAGTCATCACCAAATGCTTCTAGGTCCCCGTTTCCCCTTTTTTTTACTGCTTTATTTCTTCTTCAGATTTATGCCCTAGGTGCTGCCATCTTAGTGTTCCTATATGACATTTACCACTTTCATCGGCCCACACTAGCTCACGTTGTGAAATTCCCACACATACCCACTTATAGACTTGGGCATTACTTTTGTCTGAATTTTGGACCACGATTTCAGCTAGTTGTCCATTTGTCCGAAAAACATTTTTATAAATTGAAACTATCTTGTCAGGCTCTAATTGATGTATTTATTTTAACAATGATATAACTCAGTTGTTCCCAAACTGTGTGCCGCTGTGCCCTGGGGCGCCGCAACGTGCACACAAGGGTGCCGCGGAATGTTTCCCCGGTGCTAGGATTATAGCAGACAGTGTATATATATATATATATATATATATATATATAGGAGACAGTGCGGGAGGAAGAGGAGGCAGCCGCAGCGTGAGGGAAAAGGAGCATGAAAAGCTCCAGACCCCTCACTCCCACAGCAGCAGGACTCCAAGCCACCCTCCTGGCACATAAGGTAAGCTAACAGGAGGGTGGCTGGATATATTTAAAAAATCACTTGTGTATGAGTATGTGTGTGAGTATGTGTGTGAGTATCCTATTCCCCTCCTATTATGTGTGATTAAAGTTCAATTGGCATACTGGCTTTAGATGCTTTAAGAAGGCATATCTCCCAACATTGTGATGTAGGACAAGGAGCAGGTGGAGAAATCGGGGAAATGCAAGTACACAATGCCTACTAAAAAAGAGGGGGCCTTCCAAACAAAGGGCTAATCAGCAGCAGTGCTTGCTAAAATACCTCCCAAGTGACAGGGACAGTCTCTATTATGGGCCCAAATCCCTCTCTCCTTCTTTTCTATCCTAATGCCCTCTTTTCTAGAAGTTCCATATGGTTGGTGTATCTGAGTGTGTAACAGATTTCCACAGCAATGCTCACAGTAGTCAATCTCTGTAAATAAATTACATTATTTTTTTCTAAATTACGTTTTGGTGCATAAATTGCCATTGGTAAGTCAACTACAACATCTCAGAATAGAACAAAATTAGGAAAATGGAAAAATAAAAAGGAACTAATTACTTACCAGTACATTAATTTGTCGCATTTGCATCCAACCATTCGGAATATTTCTTACTGAAGTTTAAAAAAGCTATGAATGGAACTCCAGCTCATCTGCACAGCATCTTGTTTTGGAATAGTTTATTTCAGAAAAAATATTTGCATTATAAAGTTTACATTTTCATGGTATCTGTATTACTGCATATGCATTAAATGTTCATGTTTGTTTTCAGAAACCACACAGATAGAGGACCCAAGGGTGCAATGGCGTGGAGAACAGGAGCGCATGTTGAAGGACTATCTGGTGCTTGCCCAGGATGCTCTGGTTGCACAGAAAGAGATATACCAAGTCAAGCAACAGCGGCTTGAATTAGCTCAGCAGGAATACAGGCAACTAAATGATGTTTGGAAACATAAATTAGGATCCCAGACCAGCCGTGAGTATTAATGTTCAAAATGCTGTGAATGATTTACATAGACATTAAGCTATTGTTGAATTACACGATTGTTTCTGTAGTTTGCTTACAAAATGACAACCCATTTTAGATATGATGAATAGATTTTACAAAAATAATTACTATTCATTAAATCACTCAGTCAGTGTAGGATCTAAATGGCCACATAGTACCTCTTTAAGTTATACGTTTCCTGTTACGTTATGTCTCAGTCGAGGACCTTTCTTTGCCTTGGTGTTTATAAGGAAATTTTAGGACCTGAGGCCATGGCCAAAATGGGTACCTCTAGGGCATGTAAAGCTCCACTTCTACGTGTAGTCTTTTTAGGAATTTTTCGGATTCGGATTTTCTTGAACTACTTTATAAAGATCACCAAAACTCTGCTGCTTCTTATTGAACCAGGATACACATAAACACAATGGATCACTTATCTGAAGCCCCACACTTAAACCAGTATGTGGCCACCACCAAGACTTTGAGAGAGGAAAGGTTTAGCTAGTCCTGATCTAGTGCAGCCTAACAGATTTGCCCATTTGCCCGTTTGAGTGAAGATGTTGGGAGCATCAGTTCAGGAGTAGCTGGACTGCAGAAAGCTGTTCCTTCTAACAGCCGTGGGAACAGCCCCTCTAGTACAGGTGGGGTTGAGAGGGTAAGGAAGTCTAGACAGGTCACAAAGAGTACAAATGACTCATGGTAATATTAAATGTATGCTTACTAATGCAAGGAGCCTATATAACAAAATGGGGGAACTAGAGGCAATAGCATACACTAAACAATACGATATAATAGGCATAACAGAAACATGGTGGGATGAGACACATGACTGGGCAGTTAACTTAAATGGGTACACGTTATTTAGGAAGGATAGGAAAAACAAGAAGGGTGGTGGGGTATGTTTGTATGTCAACCATGAGTTAAAGTCAAATCTTAGGCATGTGGAGTGTGACGAGGAAAATGTGGAAGCTTTATGGGTAGATATCTGCTTGGGGCAAACAAATGGAAATACTTTATTGGTTGGGATATGTTATAAACCACCAAATGTAAATATTAATGAGGAAGAACTGCTGTTAGAGCAAATTGGTAAAGCTGCAAATCGGGGTAACACGTTAATTATTGGAGATGTTAATTACCCGGACATAAATTGGGATAGAGGGACTAGTACTTCAGCAAAGGGAATCCGGTTTTTGAATGTGTTAAATGACACCTTTATGTCACAACTGGTACAAGCACCAACTAGAAAGGATGCTTGTCTGGATCTCGTTATAACAAACAATGTTAATCTTTTGACCAACATTCAAGTAAGGGAGCGTTTGAGAAATAGTGATCACAATATGGTCACTTTTGAAATAAACTCAAAAAAGCAAAAGCACGTGGGGTATATTAAAACGTATAATTTAAAAAAAGCCAATTTTAATAAGATTAGGGCAGCTCTACAACATATTGACTGGCATAAACTCCTTAGTGATAAAAAGGATAAATGGAAACTATTCAAACAAATATTAGAAAGGTACATTTCACAGTATGTACCATTGGGTAATAAATATAAAAGAAACAAATTAAAACCAATGTGGCTTAGTAAAGAAGTAAAACAAGAGATTAAAAATAAGAAAAGGTCTTTTAAAGCATTTAAATCGGACAAATCAGAGGCATCCAATATAAGATATAAGGAAGCCAATAATACTTGCAAAAAGGCAATTAAAGTGGCTAAACTAGAAAATGAGAAATGGATAGCCAAAGAATGCAAAAACAACCCCAAACTTTTTTTCAAGTACATTAATTCTAAAAAAACAAAAAATGAAAGTGTAGGTACACTGAAAACAGAGATGGGTCTGTTAGTCAATAAAGACCAGGAAAAGGCAGAAATTTTAAATAACTTTTTTTCTTCAGTATTTATTCATGAGGATCCTATGGCAAGAGATATGCAAATTATTGCTGCAGCAAACTTGCAGATAACTTGTGATTGGATAACTCGAGACAAGGTGCTACAGCTATTAAAGAAAATTAATGTAAATAAAGCTCCGGGCCCTGATGGTATCCACCCACGATTACTTAAGGAGCTAAGTGGGGAAATAAGTGAACCTCTGTATTTAATTTTTCAAGATTATTTTGTTTCAGGTATTGTACCGGAGGATTGGAGGAAGGCAGATGTTGTTCCTATATTTAAAAAGGGTTCAAAATCCTTGCCTGGAAATTATAGACCTGTGAGCTTAACTTCTGTGACTGGGAAATTATTTGAACGGCTATTAAGGGATAATATTCAGGAATTCATTGGGAAGAACTGTGTTATTAGCAATAATCAGCATGGTTTTATGAAACATAGGTCATGTCAAACTAACCTAATTGCATTCTATGAAGAAGTAAGTAGAAATATAGATCAGGGTGTTGCAGTGGATGTAATCTACTTGGATTTTGCCAAGGCAGTTGATACGGTTCCTCACAATAGGTTAGTCTTCAAACTAAAATAAATTGGTCTAGATGAATATTCTTGTTCTTGGGTAGAACATTGGCTTAAGGATAGAGTACAACGAGTTGTCATAAATGGTAAATTTTCAAGCTGGACAAAAGTGGTAAGTGGTGTCCCTCAGGGTTCTGTTTTGGGACCGCTTCTATTTAACATATTTATAAATGATCTTGAAATGGGCATTGAAAGCCATGTATCAGTGTTTGCAGATGACACAAAACTTTGTAAAGTAATAAAATGTGAGCAAGATATTGCCTTGCTGCAGAGGGATTTGGATAGATTGGGGGACTGGGCACTAAAATGGCAGATGAAATTTAACGTAGAAAAATGCAAAGTTATGCACTTCGGGGTTAAGAATGCGCAAGCAATTTATACCCTAAATGGTAGTGAACTAGGGATAACCACACACGAGAAGGATTTGGGAATTGTTAGAGACAATAAATTAGGTAGCAATATGCAATGTCAATCTGCCGTTGCTAAGGCCAGTAAGGTTTTGTTATATATAAATAGGGGCATAAATTCTCGAGATGAAAATATAATTTTGCCTCTTTATAAATCGCTGGTAAGACCACACCTTGAATATGCTGTGCAATTTTGGGCACCTGTTCTAAAGAAAGATATCATGGCACTAGAAAAAGTGCAGAGACGAGCTGCAAAATTGATAAAAGGAATGGAGCATTTTAGTTATGAAGAAAGGTTAAAAATTTTAAATCTCTTTAGTTTGGAAAAACGGCGCCTGAGAGGGGATATGATAACATTATACAAATATATTCGGGGCCAGTACAAACCATTATATGGAAATCTATTCATAAACAGGGCTATACATAGGACACGAGGTCACACATTTAGGCTTGAAGAAAGGAGATTTCATCTAAGACAAAGAAAAGTTTTTTTTACAGTAAGAGCAATAAGGATATGGAATTCTTTGCCTGAAGAGGTGGTTTTGTCAGAGTCTATACAGATGTTTAAACTGCAATTGGATAAATACTTGCAAAAACATAACATACAGGGATATAAATTCTAATTAGTGGGGTAATAGCTGCTTGATCCAAGGAGACATCTGACTGCTATTTTAGGGTTGTAACGGATCCACTGGCACCCCGACTGGGTACCTCCGTTGAAAGATGCTCCTAGCGCTTCCAGAGGACTCCAAGCACTCCACCAGACACCATAAGCACCGCAGGCTGCAGCTATCTCCCTTCAGAACGAAGCAGGAACAAGCTCTTACAAGAGCTCAGTGATTATAGCAAGGGAATATGCCTAGCATAGCAATCCCTTGTAGCAGATTCCCCCAATAAGAGACAGGACTCAAGTTGAGGGTAAAAATAGAACTCTCTGGCTGCTAGCTTGCAGCCCTTTTTATTAGGTGCTCCCATGAAGGGGAGGGACACACACAGTAAAGTACATTAACCAATCACACAATAGTTACATCCCACACATAGCCCTCCCCTCTACCTGTAAACTAATTATCTGTACACACAGGAAAATACAATTATCATAGGTAGGGAAAATACAGTTTTTACACAACATTCATAACTCCCAAAATATACATCACATTCGCATAAAAATACATATTCACAATCAATCCATTCGGGGGAACAACATACTCAAAAATCATACGAATTGGACCAGGGGTTCAAAAGTTAGTACAAATGTGCATTTGACCTTCTGGAAGCATGGTTTTTCCAGCTCAAACTAGTTCCACAGAATCCTCTATCCTGGAGACAATGGAGAAGCTGATTTAATTATATCCAGGGACAAACACAGCCTCCATTAAGCACATGTTACCAGCAACCACCAAAAGACATAAAAATACATAACTCCTGTTATACTAAACAGAACCCCCACATTCAACCCATCCCCAGATGGCTTGGATCTGAGCGCTCAACATATCCAAACAGCGCTCAGATGCCACCAACACAGTTCAAACGCCATGGGGTTTAAGTTTCGTATGGGCTGATGAGAGGGCCCATAATCCTGGGGCAGCCCAATAACCCACAGTATGCCCAAATACCGTGCATAAAGGGCCAAATCGCCCAGGGACTGTAGTCACAGGGTAAGAGGCGGGCAAGCAGCCCCCTCCAAAACACAGTGGCGAAGTGGCTTTCGCTACAAGGGTCAAGAAGGATTTTTTTCCTAGTTTGTTGCAAAATTGGAAGCGCTTCAGACTGGGTTTTTTGCCTTCTTTTGGATCAACAGCAAAAGCATATGTGAGGAAGGCTGAACTTGATGGACGCAAGTCTCTTTTCAGCTATGTAACTATGTAATTATATGTCTCTGGGTGTCTTAGGTTGCCCCACAATTGACACATTACAAGCAAACAAACTCAATTTTGACAGCATGTAAAACAAATTGTAAGATCTTCCACCCTCAACACTCTTCATTGATATAGCATATTACCAATAGCAATACAGCCAATTTGTGTGCAGTATCACTAACCATGTGACCTTACAATCAACCAATGGGAGCACAAAGTGTGTGCAAGGCAGGTGCTATGGGCAATTTCCTAACGCTTGAGTTTAGCTTTAGCTCTACTGGCTAAACAAATCAGGAAGTAACAGGATCTGTACTCTGATTGACAGTCACAGGGTGTAAGAAGGTTAATTTATAAAAGTGCTAATTACTTTTAAAATCTGCACTTTGTAAAATGAAGTGCTTTAGATGTCTGAAGTATTCCTTTAAACAAAAGACAGGAAAAAAGTTTAAAGACGGCTTGCCCAAAACCTCCTTGCTACTAACCTATGCCTCAAAACCCTGTTTGTTCATAGTGTTCATTCAATGCACTCATTCAAGTTAATTTCTACTAATACTCTGTTGCACGATGCAACACCTATCATCCTCAACCATTCTTGTCATTCTGACACATTCAGTTGATACCTTGATAAAATAAAATAAAAAATTAAGGTTAACCTTTACCAAAGAATACATTTTTTTTATGTACGTATATTAAGGTAAATCCCTAGAATGTATGCACCAGGTATGCATGTCTCCCAGCTTGTCAAGAGCTGCATTGTGACTTATAGGTATTTCCCACCCCTTACTTCCTGTTTCTATGACCCTTATCTGCACGTTGCGTTTTTTTGCTTCTTTTTTTTTTAAATTAGGTTTGATAAATACCTTTTATTTTATTGTACTCCTTCAATCTAACTGCTGAAATCTGTCATTTAGGAATTAAATCACTTTGTGAGATCTGATTGAAAATGAAATAATTTTTTTTTTCATGTTGACTGTGAGTCACAGCCATAGAGGCTAAAGCTACATAAACAGAAATAAAAGTGATTTGACTCCTACATGGCAGAACATTGATCTGTACAATAAAAGTGAGATTCATTAAGAAAGTTGTTTTGGTGCTTAGAGTATCCCTTTAATTGACGTGGTGCATATATTGTAATACAAGTATGTTATTATGCTTTTTTTTTTCTTTTAGTGGTCTCAGGTTCCTCATCAAGCAAGTATGATCCTGACATTCTTAAAGCTGAAATTGCAACAACAAAAGCCAGGGTATGTTTAAATTTCTTTGGGATTTTTTTTTTTGTACTTTTATCATTTAATGCTGGGAGAGGTAGACAGAATTGCACTGTTTGTGGAAAACATATTGCACTAAAATTGTAAGCATAAAATTATATCTATTTGGGGGTGGGGCCTAACTGCTGAGCTGTTCAGACCTGTTTTGAGAGAGCCCTGAGAAAATGGAATTGAAAGTTGCATTGACTTATTTACTGTACACATCAACTTTCCTTCGACTGCAAAGATCAAGCACCATTGTGAGCTCCAATTTAGACACTTTTGAAACAGTTCCAATCACACTTGGTGGACCTTGACCTTGAGTAGTCTACTCAGCTTGGACAAGAGGGAGGTGGCCGATCCCTCTTCTCGTAGATTCCTTGCCATTAATAGAGGCCATTAGAGCAGGGGTTCCCAACCCAGTCCCTAAGTACCCACTACCAGTCCAGGATTTAGGGATTACCCTGTTGTGTCTAAAGTTTTTTAAATCCTGGACTGTTAGGGGGTACTTGAGGACCGGTGTTGGGAACCACTGCATTAGAGTCTACATTCTCCTCCACCGTGAGCGTTTTGCTGACACACATTGCTACTGTTGTTGCCCTATTGCACAACTTAATAAGCGCACTGAAGAAGTGGCGTCTCCTCCAGTGTGGCGGAAACCAAATACTCACTTGACTCCAGTGGACAGCTGGCCCATATTCTGTCCAGATTGGTCGAAGTATTTGCTGATTTCTCGGATCGACCACCAAATGCACACCCATGCACCACAACAGCGAATCCTTACCTTTCCTGTGAATCTGGTACCAGGGGTTCCTCTCAAGAACTCAATGAAGCTGGCCTCTTCAACGCAGAAGACCTCGGAAACCGTCACCACTGTTCCATGTGTGAGCGGAATACTCATGTCGTTACCACCTGGGGCCCAGTGTGTTGAGTATTTTTTTTTATGCAGCAGCATCCACCACAGCTCATGAGTCTCACCCAACACACTTGTCTATATAGACAAATACTTTCACCTGGGCCTATGGTTATTATTGTGCGGGACAGTATTTTGACTTTGGAGGGACTTGGTTAACCATGGAACTGTGCCAGGGATTTCATATTGGGCACATCACCACTTGTTTCTATAGCTTTGGGCCAAGGTATGTTTAAATTTGCAGATATGCTTATGCTTCATGTTGTTATATATTATGTTCTGTGCTCTAATGAATCAATAACGACCTATTTTCTTTATTATAAAGAACTATTATTTATAAAATAATTAAAATGTGGAGTGTGTTACGCTGACATAATAACATATAACACATAACTGCAAGCAAATGTATAGATTTTCATTAAAAAAAAAACTATATAAATGCATGGCTGGTGGCATAACACACTATGACAAGAACTGAGTGACAGGAGAGACCAGGAGAACTCTACCATAGCTGCTGTGATTATTCTTATTGTAAACACATCCCATGCTTTGCTAGAGGAATATAATATTGGAAGAACAGACATCACTCTGGCATGACTGCCATGTGGGACATGCACCCTGCTTGAGGAAGTGTTCAAAAATAGGATAGTGAAGAATACAGGTAGGAGTGTAACGAGTGAGATTAATACCGATGAGCCCGGCAAGATGGCTGTGGTGACACTGGAGAAAAGGTAAGTAGTTAATTAATAACCCATAAAGGAATGAAATATAGAATTTATCACTAGAATAAGGATATATTTATTGCTTAAGGGGGTGTTGACAATGAAAGTTAATCTGTAATGACAGATTTATTTTTAATGTTAATGCTATTTTTATCACATAACCAACATATGAAATACATATTAAGCCTCTAAGCTTGTAACGCTTGTTGATTTAAGGATCAACAAAACTAAAACATAGTAGACAGCTTTAAATAAATTATATAAATTGTTGTAATGTCAACTGAAACCAGTTATGCTGAAACAGATAATTCAGTAACTATGTATCATAGAATTGGAATGTTGGTTAGATTTGCTGGATGTTGTTCACCTAATAAATCAGTATTTTATTTATATAATTCAGTTTTTAGATACACAGGGTATTTTCTGTCATGGTTCCCTGTTTCGAAAACGTACGATGCACGCATAGATTTACAGTTTACACTATGGCTTGCTGATCTCAGCTGTTAATTTAGTTGCATGTGGAGACTGCAAGTTTTATGATTCCTGTCATGACAGGTTAAACTTAGCAGGGAGCAACTCTTAAATGTATACATATTGTCAGGGACCAGGAACCAGACAGAGACGGAACTAGATGCAAACACACCTTTATTGATAAATAACAAATAAATAACAAAAGCAAAGTCCAGGAATCAAGCAGGGGTCAGTCACCAGAGCGGGTAGTCAGACAAGCCAGGGATCAGGAGCACGGAGAGCAGCGGAGTCAGGAACAAGGCCAGAGTCAGGAACCAGGAACAAACAGGAAACACAGGAACAAGGAGACTTCTGGGAAACAGGAAACCACGCAAGGGCAAGGAGGTTCTGGGCTTAGCTGCTTAAATAGGCAGAACTGATTAGCAGCAGGGTTGATTACTACTCATAGGTGAGTAACCGTGGCAACAAGCAGAAGGAGCTCATAGTAATTGCAGCTGAAAACTCAATCACTGAAACAGAAAGGGTTGCTATTTAAAACAGCAAAGAAACCCTGACAGTACCTCCCCCTCAACGACTCCCCCCATCTCTGCTGGTGGGTCCAGGCTTCATGGGGAAGCGGGCGTGATAGGAACGAAGGAGGGATGGTGCATGGACATCAGAGGCTGGAACCCAGGAGCGTTCCTCTAGACCGTATCCTTTCCAGTGCACCAAGTATTGGATCTGTCCTCTGAAGACCCGTGAGTCAATGATGCTGCGTATTTCATATTCCTCATGATTGTCAATCAGAACAGGACGTGGACGTGGCACTGAGGTGGTGTAGCGATTACAAACCAACGGTTTCAAGAGGGAAACATGGAAAACATTTGAGATGCGCATGTTAGCAGGAAGGACAAGTGCGTAAGCTACAGGGTTAACCCTTCGAAGTATACAAAATGGCCCAACGTATCGGGGTGCCAGTTTTTGTGAGGGAACACGGAGGCGTAGGTTACGGGAAGACAGCCAGACCCTCTCTCCGACCTGATAGGTAGGTGCAGGAAGGCGTCTGCGGTCGGCCTGGAGTTTGTAGTTCTGCATTGCGCGTTGCAAAGAATTCTGAACCTGCACCCAAGTGGAACGGAGTTCCCTGAGATGTTCCTCCAATGCCGGTATCCCCTGTGGCAAGAACGTATCAGGCAACATGGACGGTTGAAACCCATAGTTTGCCAAGAATGGGGATAGCCGGGAGGAGGCATTAATCACACTATTGTGGGCAAACTCCGCCCAGGGTAGCAGATCAGACCAGTTGTTCTGGTGGTCAGAAATGTAGCAACGCAGAAACTGTTCCAGTGTTTGGTTAGCTCGTTCCGCTGCACCATTGGATTGCGGGTGGTAGGCCGAGGAGAAGGAAAGCTGAATTCCCATTTGCGTACAAAAAGCTCTCCAAAATCTGGACACGAACTGGCTACCCCTATCTGAGACTATCACTTTGGGTAACCCATGCAAACGAAAGACCTCACGAGCAAAAATTGTTGCAAGTTCCTGGGAAGTTGGTAGTTTTTTCAAGGGAATGCAATGCGACATCTTCGCGAATCGGTCAACAACCATGAGAACGACTGTATTGCCATGGGAGACCGGAAGATCTACGATAAAATCCATGGACAAGTGGGTCCAGGGTCGTTCACCATTAGGTATGGTTTGCAGGAGACCGTCGTGGGGTTTTATTTTGAGCGCACACAGGACAGGCAGCTACAAAAGCGGTGACATCCGAACGGAGACTAGGCCACCAAAATTGCCGGGAGACGGACCATATTAACTGGTTTTTGCCTGGATGTCCAGCTGCTTTGGGGTCATGGTATGTACTCAATAGTTTCATACAGAGGTTAATAGGTACAAAACAACTGCCATTAGGTTTCTCTGGAGGAGCATTACTTTGTGCAGCCAGAATCTCCTCGCCTAGGGGTGAGGTGAGGTTAGTACGGATGGTTGCCAGTATATGGTCCGGAGGAATCACAGGAGTAGGGGTTATCTCCTCTCTAGATGGAGGGGAGAACTGTCGAGACAAGGCATCAGCCCGAATGTTTTTAGTACCGGGCAAGTAAGAAACCACATAATTGAATCTTGATAGGAAGAGAGCCCATCTAGCTTGCCGGGGGGAAAGCCGCTTAGCTTCGGAAAGATATGTAAGATTCTTGTGGTCTGTGAGGATGAGGATTGGCACTGAAGTACCCTCAAGAAGGTGCCTCCATTCTTTGAGAGCCAAAATTATGGCTAGAAGTTCTCAATCACCAATCTGGTAATTGCATTCCGCCGGGTTCAATTTCCTCGAGAAATACCCGCATGGATGCCTGGAGCTCTCAGGGTTAGGACGTTGAGACAGGAGGGTGCCTACTCCTGTCTCAGACGCATCGACTTCAAGAATGAATGGTAGGGTTAGGGTGTGCCAGTATAGGAGCAGCAGCAAAGGTGACTTTGAGAGACTCAAAGGCAGTAATGGCTTCTTGTGACCAATGCTGTGGATCAGCATCTCTCCTGGTCATGTCCGTGAGAGGTTTAACCAAGATAGAAAAGTTGCGTATGAACTTCCGATAATAATTGGCCAAGCCCAGAAAACGTTGTATAGAGCGAAGACCCGTAGGTCGAGGCCATTTTAGTACAGCCGAAAGTTTCTCAGGATCCATAGAGAATCCAGCATCTGAGATAACATATCCCAAGAATGTGACCTGTTTGCAGTTAAACTCACATTTTTCCAATTTGCAGAACAGATTATTTTCTCTAAGTCTCTGTAGAACACGAGAAACGTCTGCGTGATGGTTCTTGAGAGATGTGGAATGGATAAGAATATCATCAAGATAAACCACCACACATTGCTGCAGCATATCTCGCAGGACGTCATTTATAAATTCCTGGAAAACCGCTGGAGCGTTGCAAAGACCAAAGGGCATTACTAGGTATTCGTAATGGCCGCTCCTGGTGTTAAATGCGGTTTTCCATTCGTGGTCCTCTTTTATCCGGACGAGATTATATGCCCCTCTCAGATCAAGTTTGGTGAAGACCGTTGCTCCCTTGAGGCGGTCAAATAACTCCGTGATTAATGGAATGGGGTAGGCATTCTTAATAGCAAAAGGGTAATAAGCGCTCTCTTCTCAAGGGTGAGCAGCAGTTCACCAACAAGGTTTTCCCTCTACCTTGTGATAAATGGACAGATAAAATAGAAGGGTGAACAGCGCTAAAGATCAGAAATTGTACATACGTTTAGTAGAAATACTGGCCAGCGGAGTAACTTAAAAAAAAGGAGAAACAAAGATACAAATAATGGTACAGTATGTATGAACGATATAATTCCACAAGAACAAAGGTGTTATATTCACACTCACACTTTGAGGAGCTATATCAGTTCGGTGTTGAGAGCTTGGACGGAATAATCCCCGTCTATGGATTTCTTGAGGTTCCGGATCGTTGGTGAGTTTATAGGTGTAAGTATTCGTTATATGAAAAACAAGAGTAAAATACGCCACATGGTCTAGTACGTAAATATAAAATATTGTAGTAAGAGTAGATGATCCTACTTACATATACTAGAGCAACGACCTGCTCTAGTTTGGAGAATTTCAGGTGGAATAATCCCCACCTCGGGATATAGTGGACCCAGGTATAGCACCAAAGCAGTATTAAATAGGAAGGAGGACAAAAAAAATGACTGGATGGTTTAAAAATGATATATACTTTAATATAATAAGAAAAAAGTGAATAATACACTATAAAACCAGTCCTGTATAAAAGTCCAAAATTCTTCCTCACTTGACGCGTTTCGCCGAAGCTTTCTCAAAAGTGAATGCTTGCTGCTTGGGGTGCTTGAGATTATATACCTTCTCTGATGATGAAAATCGATTCTGCTGTGCATATTTCCTCATTTCCTGTTTTCAGCAAGATGGCATAGACAGGAAGTTCTCCGGACGCCATCTTGGATGTGGGCAATTTATGGGAAAGTTCAAAAATAGGAATCAAAGGTATACAATAACATAATAACACATTGGATCAGATAGCAACTTGAATAATTACAGATATGGGCACACATAGGGTATATGATAGTGGAAATCGATTCTATTATGTGTATTTCCTCATTTCCGGGTTCCAGCAAGATAGCATAGACAGGAAGTTCTCCGGACGCCATCTTGGATGTGGGCAATTTGTGGGAAAATTAAAAAATAGAGATCAGAGGTGTACCATAACATAATGACATATCGGATCAGCTAATAACTTAAACAATTACAGAAATGGATACACATAGAGCATATAAGTGATATAAAAGATATAATAATAAATTACTTAATAGTGTCATAAACGAAACTATTCAGGCATTCTTAATAGTAATGCGATTGAGACCCCTATAGTCGATACAGAGTCTCAACTCGCCATCTTTTTTTTTTTACAAAGAAAAAGCCGGCCCCGGCAGGAGAAGATGACTTCCGAATAAAACCTTTAGACAGTGCATCGGTAACATACTCCTCCATGGCTCGATTCTCTGCTACAGACAGTGGGTAAATCCGGCCACGGGGAGGATTGGCACCAGGTTGGAGTTCGATACCACAGTCATACGGACGGTGTGGTGGCAGAACGCTGGCTTGACCTGTGTCGAATACATCTTGGAATTCTTGGTACTCAGCGGGTAAGGAAGAGGCAGAACATGCGCCCAAAACTTTGACCGGTTTCTGGAGACAGGAAAATGTGCATTGCTGGGACCATGATAATATCTCAGCTTTGCGCCAATCAATTGTGGGGTTATGCTTCTGTAACCAAGGGTGTCCAAAAACAACCTGGTAATATGGAGAGGAAATGACCTGGAATTGGATCGTCTCATGATGAAGAGCCCCTACAGCCAGAGATATGGGCACGGTTTCTTGGGTCACGTGGGTTGGCTGTATTGGTCTGCCATCGATGGCTTCGAAGGCTAGTGGAAAGTTGCGAGACTGTAAGGGTATAGAGTGCTTTGATGCAAATGCACAATCTATAAACAAGCCTGCGGCCCCAGAATCAAGAAATGCCCGGGTTTTAATGGATGAATCAGGCCAGGAGAGGATAATAGGCACTAATGGTTTGCGCACACATATCTCTGGGTCTGCAGAAAGACCACCCAAGATCTGCCCCTGACAGTATCTTGGGTGCGGGCCCTTTGCCAGACGAATCGGGCAAAACTTTAACACGTGACCGTGGTGTCCGCAGTATAGGCACAGACCCTCCCTCCTCCTAAAGGCTCTCTCCTCGACCGAGAGGCGTGAGAAGCCTAACCGCCTTGGCTCCACACAGACAGAGGACTCAGGACCAGGAGGCATGAGAGGTGAGGGAGGTGAGGGTGGGCAAGAAAAGCTCGGTGCCAAATCTACAAGAGGCCTCCGCAGGCGCTCCCTGGATGAGGATCTCTCTCGGAGTCTGATGTCAATGAGGGTGACAAATGATATCAGTTCCTCGAGATCTTTAGGTAATTCTCTGGCTGCAATCTCATTTTTAAACACATCGGAGAGACCCTGTGCAAAGGCAGCCACGAGAGTCTCGTTGTTCCAGCCACCTTCTGCTGCCATGGTACGGAATTCACTGGCATACTCGACAATAGTTTTTGTGCCCTGAGCATTAGACATGAGTAGTTCGGCAGTAGGGGTGGAGCGAGCTGGAATATCAAAAACCCTTTTGAAGGATGCAACAAATTCAGGGTAATTGTAAATAATAGGCTTATCTGCCTCCCAGAGAGGTTTTGCCCAGGCTAGGGCCTTTTCAGACAGCAAAGAAATCATGAAGTGAACTTTGTCACTGTCTGTAGGAAATGCCTGGGGCAGGATTTCAAGGTATCCTTTAACCTGATTTATAAATTCTCTGCACTGAGCTGGGTTGCCCCCAAAATACTGAGGGAGCGGGACAGACCCAGTCATTTCTCTAGCCGCTACAGGTTTGGAGGCTACAACCGGTGCTAGAACAGGAAGTGAGGCAGAGGCGGCCGCAATCGCAGGCTGGCCGGGTACTGGATCCAGATGGGCATACTGGTCCAAATGGTGGTTCTGCTGGTCCCACCGGGTAAATAGGTTAGGTATAGGTGTCTTGCCTGTACCATCTGTATTCATGGCCCTTGCGTAATGTCAGGGACCAGGAACCAGACAGAGACGGAACTAGATGCAAACACACCTTTATTGATAAATAACAAATAAATAACAAAAGCAAAGTCCAGGAATCAAGCAGGGGTCAGTCACGAGAGCGGGTAGTCAGACAAGCCAGGGATCAGGAGCACGGAGAGCAGCGGAGTCAGGAACCAGGAACAAACAGGAAACACAGGAACAAGGAGACTTCTGGGAAACAGGAAACCATGCAAGGGCAAGGAGGTTCTGGGCTTAGCTGCTTAAATAGGCAGAACTGATTAGCAGCAGGGTTGATTACTACTCACAGGTGAGTAACCGTGGCAACAAGTAGAAGGAGCTCATAGTAATTGCAGCTGAAACCTCAATCACTGAAACAGAAAGGGTTGCTGTTTAAAACAGCAAAGAAACCCTGACACATATACATTTAATTATTAAAAAATATATATATTCTGTTGCATACATTGCTGTTGAGTTGATATTTAATTCCTCTCCTGTATGCCTGAATGAAGACCCATGTTGTTGTTGGTGTTGTTATTATTATTATTATTATGTTATTATTTATATAGCGCCAACAAATTCCGCAGCACTTTACAATGGGTGGAGGAACAAACATGTAGTTGTAACCAGACAAGTTGGACACACAGGAACAGAGGGGTTGAGATCCCTGCTCAATGAGCTTACATCCTAGAGGGGGTGGGGTAAAGTGACAAAAAAGGCAAGGATAGCATTAGACTAATGACAGTCTAGCAGAGAGTTGGACTCAAGGAAGTATGTCAATCTCGCATACACAACTCTTTCAAGGTTCTTAGACGCAAAAGGCAGTAGCGAGATAGGACTGTAGTTGGGTGGGGAGTTAGGGTCAAGGTTGGGCTTCTTTAGAATTGGGGTTACAGTTGCATGTTTGAAGGGTGATGGAAATATGCCAGAGGAGAGAGAGAGAGATTGAGAATTTTAGTGAGAGGTATAGAAAGAGAAAAAGAAAGAATACGGATGAAATGCGAGGGAATTGGATCTAGTGAGCAGGTGGTGGGGCAGGAGGACTGGAGCAGAGCAGAAACGTCTTCCGCTGTAGCAGGTGTGAATGAACATAGAACAGAAGAGGGAGTGAGGTTAGGGGAAGTATTGTAAGGGGAAGAAGAAAGATGAGAGATCTCTTCCCTGATAGTAGAGATCTTGTCAGTGAAGTGAGTTGCAAAGTCTGAGGCGGTCAAGTTAGTAGGTGGAGGAGGAACAATAGGGCAAAGAAGAGAGTTAAATGTGTGAAATAGTCGTTTGGGTTCACTGGAGAGTGTGCTTATGAGGGTATTGAAGTAATTTACTTTTGCAGAGGAAAGAGCCAAGCTGTATGAGTGCAGCATAAATTTATAGTGGATGAAGTCAGACGCACAGTGAGGCTTTCTCCAACAGCGTTCAGCAGTACTGGAGTATTTTTGGAGGTATCAAGTCAGCTTGGTGTGCCTAGGTTGTTGCTGCGTTTAAATGTAGGAGGTGCCATGATGTCTAGTTGAGAGGAGAGGGTGGAATTGTAGAAGGAGGTTGCAGAGCTAGGACAGATGAGGTTTGAGATAGGTAAAAGGAGAGTTTGGAGATTAGTGGAGAAATGCTCTAGGTCAAGACATTGGAGGTTTCTGTGAGATTGATGTTCAGACAGTGGTGTCAATTGGGTCTTGGGTGTGCCGATGTCAAAAGTGAGAAGATGGTGGTCAGATAGAGGAAAATAAATATTGGAGAGATCAGAGGCAGTACAGAGATTGGTGAAGGCGAGATCTCATCCTAGACCCCATGCATACAAAACCCATTCACATCTCCTGTCAGAAGGAGATCGATTGCGGCTAGGAGTGAGAGAGTCAAAAAATTAGTACAAGGCATGAGATGAGCAGACAGGGGTATATGTTAAAGTGGTTGGGGGGAGAGGAGATACTTTTATACTGAGGGAGAAGGAGGAAATAAAGAGGAGGTGAAGACAGATCATCGCTAAACTGGGAAAAACGTAAATTGGAAATAACTGGAATATCAAGAGCAGGTGAAGGTAGGGTAAATATTAGGTTTTATGGGTTAAAAAAGTGCAGGAGTGTACTAATATGGGGCAGTGTGTACACCTGTTATTTTTAAATTTTGAGTGTGACAGACAATCTATAAATGTAATAATGAGCATGGGGTGAGGTAGTGAAGGGACGGTGGGTATCAGACTTTCTTACAGCAGTATTGGGGTTTGATAGTTTTGAAATCAGACTGTTGAATGTGAGGGTCAGATTGGCTTGCAATAAAGCTGAGGGATGGGGATATGTATCTAAACACAGAGATTAAGGGATGGTTATTCAAATAAAAACAAACATCAATAAAAGAAGGGAGGGGTCAGAGGTCAGTCAGAAATCAGAGGGGAAATAGAGGAATGCATATAGGTGAATAAAACAATTACATACAGGGCTAGCAAAACTACACTTTAGCATGACAGACAAGATATAAAGGCAAGAAAACATACAATGCACACAGGATATATAAAATAAAATAAATGTACTGGGTGGTTAAATTAAATATAAATGATGCTGTGCACGATAGAGTCTTAGTGTGGTCTTCCAGAAGGCTACCTTTGCTTATTGCAGACGATCAGCTGATGGAGCACAGACTTTCTTACAGCAGTATTGGGGCTTGATAGCTTTGAAATCAAGCTGTATAACACCTACCCCCCGTTCCCACTTTTTTCCCCCTCTCTGATGTGATTAGCCCTACCTTGGAACACTTCCTTAAAGGGTTCCTTACTGCAGGCATCTCATTGAAGTTGTCTTGATGCAGTGTCCCAGTCCCCTTTAGTCCTGCAATGTAAAACATTGCAGATTTAAGAAACGCTCTGCATGAGAACATCCAGCGTCAGTAAAATCACCATAGGAAAGCACTGATTGCGCTCGCCGCGCATGCGCATTAGTGCCCCCCATTGAATTATCTTAGAGGAGGCCGAGCACTGGAATCGGGTGAGCAAATAAAGGTGTGTTTTTTTTAATCCTTTCTGAGCTGGGGAGTTGGGGGGGTGCACAAGGTAGGGGGTGACCAGAGGGCACTATAGTGTTAGGAATACAGCTTTGAATTCCTAACATTATAGAATCCCTTTAACCCCTTAAGGACACACGACATGTGTGACATGTCATTATTCCCTTTTATTCCAGAAGTTTGGTCCTTAACCCCTTAAGGACAGACGACGGATATATTCCGTCATGATTCCCTTTTATTCCAGAAGTTGTGTCATTAAGGGGTTAAGGGGTTAAACTAGGCAATCCACTCATATAATGCGGACCACTATCGTGCCAGGAAAACATACTCGTTTTCCTTGCACTATTGTGCCCTGAGGGTGTCCCCACCCTCAGGGTTCCCCTACCGCTGGGCTGGATGCCAAGTAAGGGGTTAAACACTCACCTTTCTCCAGCGCCGGGCTCCCTCGATGTTAGAGAATCTCCTCCCTCTTCTTCCGTCATCGGCTGAATGCGCATGCGCGGCAAGAGCCGCGTGCGCATTCAGCCAGTCTCATAGGAAAGCATTCTAAATGCTTTCCTATGCACGCTGGCGTCTTCTCACTGTGAAAATCAATGAGACCGCCACTAGAGGCTGGATTAACCTTAAAGTAAACATAGCAGTTTCAACCCTTTCTCAGAAAGGGTTGATCCTAAGCTGAAGTGGTCTGCGTGCCTATAGTGGTCCTTTAATTGCCAGTACATCAGCATCACAATGGACTAACATCATGATAGATTTTGATTGAAGCCAAACGCCTTAAGTGTTGCACTTTAGAGACATGTGCACCTTGTGACAAGTTACAATCATTTTGGAGTGTTAATAAACATCCCCTTTGCACTATGTGTCTTCTTATTTCTTTTGTGTCCCACCTCCTTTTAAGAAAGTTACAATCATTTTGGGGTTTTAATAAACATCCCCTTTGCACTATGTGTCTTCTTATTTCTTTTGTGTCCCACCTCCTTTTAAGAATAGATAGAGTGAAAAGTAAACAAAGGAACGTGACCAACTCTATTTGTCACTGCACTTTTACAAACGCAAACATCGATATATGTTTTTGTTCGCTCTATTCCATGTGAGTTTAACTTACTGTATATAGTTGTCCACATGTTAGATACATATATACTAGTTACACTATATCATTTTTGTCTTATTCTCTTTCTTTTTTCCTTCAATTTGAACCTCATTTAAGTGCATATTTTATTAATTTGTTAGTGAAGGTTATTTGATTATTTTACTTGATGGGGATTTTGTGTTACATATTAATGATTTTTAACACATACATCTATAAAAGCTTAGCAACAAAATTGTAGTGCTTTTTATAGGCAATTATCACTATCGATAAAATTAATGTTGTTTTGTTTGTTTATGTAAATATATATATATATTTTATCATTTTAAAGGAAATTCCTCACCATAACCTCTCCCCACCAAAATAGATAGCTTTATAAAATGTCAGGTCATTTATAAATGGGTTGTTTGTTCCCCTTTATAGAATGTTACATTGTGTTAAATATTGGCTATTTTATGATTTTTCAGGTTAACAAACTGAAGAGAGAAGTTGTTTATATGAGAGAAGAATTGCAATACAAAGAAAATGGCTACCAGACACTGAAACAGTAAGTTTAACGGAGTTTAATTGTCCAAGTTCTGAACAAAAAAAAAAAACCTAGAATTTTAGCTATATTTCTGTTCAACCATAATTTACCTCTTTTAAATTAAGTGCACTCACACTTATTATATATAATTTTGTTCAGGAGAAATAGTGCTTTCATGTCACATCAAATATTTATATATGAAACATAATTTAATATTAATAAAATCTAAAAAAAATGGAGAAATTAAGAAATGTTCTATTTTCCAAGTTCTCCGGGGTGGTTTAACTGTGAATGAGTCATAATACTGTTAGCTTTTATTGCAATAAAATACACATATTTGTATGCTGTGATGTCCCATGAGGACAACAATGTACAGGTATACCTGCATCTCTCTACTCACTGAACCGCCGGAGAGCAGCTACGCAGCACAGAAAGTCCAGACAGCAGCTCCCAGCCTAAAGCTCAGGGAAATGAGGGATGGGGTAAAGGATGCAGGGAGACATGGGGGGGACACTGAGACACTAGACACTAGACACACTGTGAGACATGGGACACAGGGAGACCTCTGGGGACGCTGAGACACTTGGGAACACTTGGAAAAACGGGGACACAGACACACATGGGGACACTGAGACAAGGGGACACAGCCACACATGGGGACACTGAGACACTAGGGGACACTGAGACCTGTGAACACTGAGACACTAGGGGACGCTGGGAGACATGGAGACACAGACACTTGGGGACACTGGGAGACATGGGGACACTGAGATATTAGGGACACAATGTCCCCAAGTGTCTCAGTGTCCCTAGTGTCTGTGTCCCCATGTCTCTCAGTGTCCCTAGTGTCTGTGTGCCCATGTCTCTGTGTCCCCATGTCTCTGTGTCCCCATGACTCTCAGTGTCCCCATGTCTCCCAGTGTCTGTGTCCCCATGTCTCCCAGTGTCCCCAAGTGTCTCAGCGTCCCCATGTCTCTCAGTGTCCCCTGTAAAAGATATCTGTAAAAGATTTGTTTTTTACAATATCGAAATTTGAAAAGCTGCATTCCTGGCACTATAGCTCACTCTGCCTTTGCCCCACCCCCCTACATCCACAGTGAGTTAATAGTTAAAAACCCTTTATTTACTTACCTGATCGAGGAGACTGCCACGCGCACATTAGGCCTACCCCATAGGAAAACATTAAATCAATGTTTTCCTATGGGGAAATAGCTGAGGCTGGATGTCTTCATGCAGAGCATGAGGCCATCCAACATCAGTTAGCAGACCAAAAGTCCGGTAAACTAGAGGCTGTCTTTGTGCTGCAATCTAAACATTTCTGTTTCTTTAAAACTGCAGTGTTTTACATTGCAGCAAGTAGTGCAATAAGGACACTTTACCCAGACCACTTTAATGAGCTAAAGTAGTCTGGGTGCCTATAGTGTTCCTTTAAGTGATACCCCCTACTTTTGTAACATGTGCATTTTTGATGTTATCTATATATATTTAATATCACATTAAGGGTTTATATGCTCCCTTTCTATAGATGCACTCATTTATATACTATTAATGATTTTTAATACATTCATTGTATGTATACATTTGGATGATAATCCATCTTTTTTGAAGTATCGATACTATTTAGATTAATATGGAGCATTTCCTATGTTATATCATATGTAACTGCTATTTTTAGCAAAAGCTTGATCATATGTGGGATCGAGTCCTGACACCTTCTTGCCTGTTTTAATCTGTACCTGCCAAAGGGGAGTGCCGCATCTTGGCATCAGCACCATGCTATTACCAACTTAGAGTCGGTTTTTGGATCGCTCTATACTAGGCTAGCAAGTTTATTTTGGATGGTATTTTACAAGATATTGTGAATACTACATTATTATTTATCTGTATCTCTCCTCCCCCTACTCTCATTAAAGAAATTACAAGAAGAGATGTGTGTCGTACCTTAAAGGATCCCTATAGTGTCAGGAAAACAAACCTGTTTTCCTGACACTATGTCATCCTTGGGTGACCCTCACCCTCAGGTTCCCCCTCCCTTGGCGCTGAAGGGGTTAAAACCCCTTCAGCAGCTTACCTTTATCCAGCACCGGGCTCCCTCGGTGCTGGTGACCTCTTTCCCCCCCCGCTGATGTCAGCTCTTTCTCAATGCTTTCCTATGGACGTTCTGCACGCTGGATGCGAATTTTGCATCCAGCGTCGAAGAAGCACCTCTAGCAGCTGTCAGGAAGACAGCCACTAGAGGTTGGATTAACCCTGCAATGTAAACATAGCAGTTTCTCTGAAATTGCTATGTTTACATGTGAAGGGTTGTGGGGATATTTATGGGATGATAATATTAAACAGTTGAGAATTGCCCACTATTTCAATTCTCTTAGATCTTAGAGATCGTTATTATGTAAGTGAAATGTATTCCATACAAATAAAATCACAATTTGTTATAAAAATAGATATAATTTATTGTGACAAATAAAATAATAATAATATTAGGCAGCATGCATTATAATAATCAGTGAATATTTAGTATAACATAAGTATGCAATGCAATGGCTAAACACATTCCAATGACTAACAGCATCAACTGTCAAGACTTACAATATTTATGAGGGTACTTCACAGACAGAAAGCTAAACTTCCAGCGAAAAGCCATAAAACCTTGGCTAACAGTTAGATCAACTGAGTAACCCTTTCAATGCTGGCTAGATCCTCCTAGGCATATAATATCCTATTCTCATGTAATTTTCAATTAAAATAACATTCAAACCAGCTCATTAATCATTTCCTGGAACCATCTAATAAGAATAATCTACCAGATTCTATAAACCGAATTTTAATTTGCCTAAAAATATATCTTATCTTAATTAGAGCAAATCAATACACCTGGATAAAAACAGCGGTATGCTAACACAAAATAATATCATAATAATATATAATTAATCTTAATTCCACGTGCAGAATGGAATGTTTATAACTATATATTCTTTAGTTAACTAAGATTTCTAAATATTAAAATCTGACCATGATTTATCCAGTCATATATCATGCTATTAGATTTTTAATTAATTTAGATTACTTAAATAAAACCAGCATAATTACCCGTTAAGTAGATATTCTCAGCAGATGAGTAGGTAGTCCCAGAGTGAATATCTGTCCTGGATCTCTCTGAATGTCCGAATCTGAAAGGCCAACTCTTCCCTCTCTTCCCTTTGTCCTAACTTTTTAAAGGGAAAGATTCTCTGTACGTCATCAGTTGGTATAACCAATAGGATACTGAAGGTGTGGTCAATCTGCAGATCGCAATTTAGGTATTTGGTCCATAGAGGGTGCAATTGCCTAATTAAACTTTCCTATCCAGGAAAGAGTTAACTTTTCCTGATGACGATTTTGATGTCATTTGGCTTATCTAAAATGACTACCATAACTTAAATTTGCTGTCAGTTCAAAGCGTTTGCCTCAGTCTTTGTGGCTACGACTTTGATCGTAATTTCTAAAATTGACATGTCTAAACTCAATTTCACCCCTTACTTACAATGGGGCCTTGTAAAATTTAGAAAGTAAAATTAATTACTTAGTCTTCTCTGTCACTAGTGTCTGTGTTTAGAATTATTTCTATTCTATTAACATTTAAACAGAGCATTCCATCCCCCTGCTTCATTGCTTATCACTTGGCTTGTTTTTATAATGCATTCCTTAGCTCAGGCTAGTGGCTAATGTTACAGAAAGCAAGAAAATTTTATGTATCTTTGTTAGCCTGAAATCCAGAATGGAGTCCGCTCTGTTCTGAGTGACTCTGGCAATATACACTTTTAATTTCTATTTTAACACAAAATGTCTGCCAATATAAATATCCTGACAGGGTTAAAACCTGAGGAACCTGGCACCCAGACCACTTCATTGAGCTGAAGTGGTCTGGGTGACTATAGTGTCCCTTTAATGCACAAAGGTGCTAGAGTTTAGAGCTGACCAAAAGGGGCTCGAACACATGCAAGAGTAACACCTCGCTTTCCTTAGCACTAATTGCTTCTATTTGTTTACACAAATATTGTGTTTTGTTTGTACAATATTGGACTATAATATAAAAATATTTGTATATTTGCAACTATATACAGTTATGGTGTCAAAGGGGTAAGTGCACTTACATTTTAATGCCACTCTTCATAATATGTTGTGGTTTTTTTTTTGCTTATGTTTTTGTTTTGTTTTTTCTTTTGTGACTGAACTGATACATCCAGAATACCAGAAGCAGCCTTATGTAGCATTGACTATTACATTAGGCCTTTAGAACAAAAGAAAATTAATCAGCAACAGGAATATTTTGTCAAGATGCAAGAATCTGACATTTCTGCAGAGATCAAGCTGTGAAGAGGGATTAACGAGGCTCTTTTTGATCTTGTCTTGATTAACATTTTATGCTCAAAACAACTTTGTTGCGCTAACAAGCCTTTCAGTTTTGCCTAATAGAAATTCTGGAGTTGTTCCTGTATAAATACTTTTTGAATAACTCGTCATATAATATTTCAGGGTTATTTCCCAGGTGGATCTAAGAAGAATGTTGTCTACTGTTCTCGTACTGTTGCTAAACCTGTTTTACAGCTATGCTAAGCTTTTCTCCCAGCCCAGCTTTTTTTGCTCTAAGAATACAAGATGAAATGGTGCAATTGCAGTATTAGGGGTTTAGACCTTAAAACAAAAAGGCTGTATAACAAAGTTTGACATTGCCAGTATTGAGTAAAATTATACATCTTCTCAAAAGAACATTTATGTTATGCACATCATCATTCATTCACCTAATTAAGGAGACACTCCACTGCTCAAATACAAAACAATGATTTAAATAAATCACAGTTTAGTATATATACTCTTAAAGAAAAAAATCTATGCATTTATGAATGCATCTACTTATGGTCGAGTATATCTAAAAATAAATTGCAAAAGCTGCATGTCTTGTCTGCAACCTTTGCATGATCTGGCTGTCCAATCAGAGGCTTCCGTATAAAGTTCCGCGAGAGGTCTTTGCAAGGCAGGTGCTCTGGGCAATTGCTGCCTCTTGAATTTAGCTCAACTGAGATAAACAAACAGGAAGTAACAAGACCTTTCGTCTGATTGGCAGCCAGAGGGGTGTAACAAGGTTAATTGCTAAAGTTGCCTGTTTCTGCACTTGTTGTAAAATGAAAAAAAGAGCAAGCAAAAGTGCATTTGGAGTGCCCCTTTATGTTATTATTTTGACATTTTTTTGTCCCATAAACCAATATTCATTATAACAATTGCATTGTATTTATTTTTCTGTTAAATGTCTGTAACTGCTACACTAGTGATGCATCAACACTGTGGCTTTCCATGGGTTAATACAGTTTCATGCCGACTTTATTGCTCTGCCCTTGGTTAGATAACCACAAATATGCATGTCTTTGTGAGGAATACATTTAACAGCAAGGTATGATATAGTGAAGGCTAGATTATCTCTACGTTATCTGAGAAGAATTTTCATTTTAAAAAAATACATAGATCTCGAATTACTTTAATTTTTTACACCATTACTTAATCTTTTGTCATATAGCTGTATTTAGATTTAAAGGAACGTTACCAAAACAGCTTTAGCTTAATTAAGCAGCTTTGGTGTAAAGATTATGCCCCTGCAGTCTCACTGCTCAATTCTCAGCAATTTAGGATTTAAATGACTTTGTTTATGCAGCCTTAGTCATACCTCCCTGCGTGTAGGTGGGCCAGAACTTCTGGTACCGAACTCAACCCCCTAATCTTATCCCTGTTACCACCAATGGTGTACTGATCCCTGGTGCAGCCTTGACTCACTGGTCTCCTTTTAAGCTAGGGACCAACTTGGAGTCGCCTCCAACCGACCATCCACATTATTGGGAAGCTCATTTGTGACTCTTTTGGGTCTATGATTCCTCTAGCTGGAGTGCCGATGACCAGTGGACATTGGGATACAGTTCCCTTTGCAGCCTGGTCTCGAAGCTACGGATTCCGCTTTCCTCGCCTACGCACCCATCTACAAATGCTGGAGCACTCTGAGGTTGGGATCGGCGCTACCATAAGCAGTGATGGCATGTACTCTCCACTTCGGCAAACTCGTTGGAATAGGCTGAATATCTAAAGTGGTTTACCCTCTCCATTACTTAGTGGGCAGCTGCTTTATGTGGTAGGCTTTCTTTTTTAAGCTTTATGTTTTATATTGAAACACTTACCACTTTGCAGTTAGTACCCAGTGACACTATTTTTATTTCTTTTTTCATATGTTTACACTCAGAAGCAGATAGCAGTTACCATACTCACTCGGTACCAGTACAATAGTCAAGTTCTAAGCTAATACGATCTTATTCATTCTTACTTAGACACACTATTTTTGGTTGTATCACTTACCATCATATGTTTATTAGCATGTTTTCAGTCAACAGTATAGGTATCCACTAAGCAATTACTCCATAGCCTAATACTCATGCCTATATGTTTCTCCTGACCATGTAATGATATGTCAATCGTTGATTACTATCTTGGTTTATTAGAAAAATTTGACAGTTTTATCGCTTTGGTTTATCACAAAATATGTCTATTGTTTTATGATGCACTTTGTGCATTCTGCTGTCTTGAAACGTCATTGCACAACAACAACAAAATTTGTAGTGCGCGAAAAAATATATTGTGGGGGTCATTAATTTGTGTATTCTAGAATGTAATTAGAATTTTAAAAATGTGCAAAAGAAACCAAATAGCGCATACTTATTATGTACTGTGCAGCTGCAAAAAAGAGACCATTAAATCTCTTTATGATGAATTTTACAGTGCATCATTTCTTACTAATGTTACACATATACAGATATATACTATTGCTACTGAAGAGTGGGATAGCAGATAAGGTGAATGATGATTGTGCAATTTCCTCAAAATAGCCACATTGGAAAACTTGTCCAGCTCAGCTATCACTGTCTTGGCCAAAACGATCATGCCATTTTAAACCAAATATAACTTTAACCCCTTAAGGACCAAACTTCTGGAATAAAAGGGAATCATGACATGTCACACACGTCATGTGTCCTTAAGGGGTTAATGGTTAAGCCTTATAGATTGTGATGAAACCCAGTCTGTTGTAAACCTCAAGTTTTATCTATAAACTAGAAATACTACTGATACCGGAGAAACTGACGGAAGCCAAGCACAGAGAGATGGACACAGGTTTCTTCAGGAAGGAAGAGATTCTTTATTGGATCACCGATCGGGACTCAGAGGGACTAGCGTCACCAAAATACAGCAAAGTCTGAGCCCCGGACAATAGTGCAGGCTCCTTATATAGGCATATAACTCCTCCCATATTAAGCTCCACCCGCACATTCCCTTGACCAATCAACACAAATAAGAATTAACTTCCTGTTTGACCGCATGGCTTGTCCAGCACAATGGAGGAGGGGGAATACTATATCCTGTATTCTTGCACATGCTCCGTACACTACTGATCGTATCTTGCCTCGTGCAACCAACTGATCGATACGTCAGCATATGCACGTACACATGCCACGTGGTAATCTCGGCCTACTAAATTTATTTTTACCGAGATTCCACCACATTCCCCCCTTTGATGCCTCTTGATATTTTACAATTACTTGAGGCATCACATAACCTTAGTTTTGCTTACACCGCAAGTTACCTTGAACCAGACCAGACTTATCTTATGATGTGAATCTTCAACATTCATCTTCTTGCATTGGTTCTCCCTGATCTAAAGCCTTATACTTATATATCGCCATTATCTGTGCAGCAGCCTTCCTCTCTGCTATACTTCCTATCAGGCTTTGCACAGACCTAACTACTAAGGGTATAAGACACGGCAGGAGTAGACACAACAGTAAAATCAGTAGGACTCCACCTACCACTGCCTTAAGCCCTCCAAACCATTCATACCAGCTACCAAACCAACTACTTGGATTGTACCCTTTCCATACCTGAGTAGGCACATGCGCTAGTTTAACCATATGGCTAGTAAGCTCAGCTATTGCTTGCCCTTCGTCGTCTATTTGAAGACAGCAATTGCTTAGGTTAAACTTCCCACATACACCTCCCTCTACTGCCAAAAGGTAATCCAAGGCTAATCTATTTTGGTAGACTGCTGTCCTCATCCTGGTGTTATGCTTCGCTAGAAGATTGAGCGCTTGTGATGTCTCATTAGTGATAATCTCAACCACCGCCTGTAATCTTATAATACGGTTGAGCATATAAATAGGGGTTCTATAACCAAAGGTACCATCCTCAGCCCACGTGGCTGGTCCATAATAGTCTATGATACGCTGGGGAGGCCATTCATTATCTTCCCAGGTGCCTATCTCTATGGGTCCCCTTTTCTTCCTATGATTCACATCATACACTTTAACACCTAAAGTCTCACCTGTTTCAATCGGTAACAAGAAGAAGGATGGTTTGAGCATACCCAACACACATGCCCCTTCCCAGTCCTGTGGCAGCTCCGAATAGGCTTTCTTACCACAGATCCAGTACAAATTTGCTGGGGCTCTCCAGGTAGATGTGATGGATAGATCAAACCACACATCCTTTAAATTGGCATATCTAGCAAACGGGTTAGATGGTTCTGAGACATTTGAAGCCGACCACCAAGTTGTATTCTTTGTATCATCATCATAAGCTTTTTGCCCTAGACAAGTTAATTCTCCTACAGAAGTATTATACATTATTCCTTTCCTTGCTATGCAAACATAACCTATGATGGAGGTCTTTAATCTCCACTCAGATTTACCTCTAACACTCATATGATAATCGGCTTGTGTAGATATTAGTTGGTCAACTGCCTCAGAACCGGACATTACCTCCTTTGCTTCCCAAGGCCATTGGTCTCCCATGTTAGTACCTCCACACACATAGCAGTTGGTAACATTAAGACTACCGGCAATACTTTCAGCTAGGTCGATGAACAGGTTCTTAGCGTTATGGGGGATCTTATTATCTATGCTCATCTCTTCATAAAAGGAATGATATACTTGATGAGTCTGGGAGGATACCGTATCAGTCTCTATCCCTATAAACAATAATGTCCCAGGATCTAAACCCGTCCCGTATATCTGAAACCCAAATAAATTGCCATACTTATCTAAGAACTTGTCGGGGTTATTAATAAGTATATGGACTGGGTTACATTCCATAGACTTACAATATGGGCTAGTCGGCAACTTAGTCACTATCATGTCTTTGTCTACTGTCTGTCCCCAAGTCGCCCACCCCACACAAGACCAATATGGGCAAAAGTTATAGTCTTTATTTGGGCATCTAGGACTCACATATTTATTTTTGCTACTGGGACAAATGTATTTATCGTTAGACCCATACGTCCTCTCCCATCTAAGATCCCCACATACATTCCACGGCTTTCTACCACTCGATATCGCTTTACACGCATCAAATAGCAGAACACCCGAAGAATGTACGGATTCTAACACCGTCTTATTAATTAGGGTCCCCTGAGGATCTCCATTCCTGAGAGTCAACCAAATTGTACGAGGTTGATACTCCGGACTGAAGCACTTAGGTTCTCCTACTCCTAAATGGCATACACTATATTCTATATTTAAGTATCTACATCTCGATACATCTCCTTTACACTCGTATTGTGAATGCCAGATTAGGGTTTGGGAAATATGGTTACCTGTTCTCGTAGTCTTAATGCATACCTCACAGCTAGGAGTGTCGGTACCTCTACCTTCCTGAATATAAAAACACATGTAAATAAACACAATCAAAAGCACATCTTTCGCCGTCATCCTCAGTCTTCGTCCGTGCGATGGAACCTCAGCTTCCAGGATGTGAGGGCTGCAGGGAATGGAGTTCTGCTCGTCTTCACAGGTGTCCCTTCGGGACTTTCCTGGCTTATACACTATGTGATGGTAAGAGGACAGGCTTTATTATGGCCTTCTCACTTACACCTGTAACAATAAAATTTGTAATCCACAATAATTCCTCGTTACTCCGACTGAGTAGTGCGTTTCAACCGGATCTTGCAGGGATTCTCTGGATCTGCTGTAACTTGCCAAGAATCGACTGCTGCTGGTTTAACCCTGGAGTGATGTATCCACGGAGTCACTTCTGCTACTTTTATTGCTGATGGGGTAGACAAAAGAACAACATAAGGACCTCTCCACTTGGGCCCTAACGGTACATTATTCCACTCTTTAATCCACACTTGGTCTCCTGGATGATAATTATGAACAGGGGGATAAATATTCACAGGTAATCTATCTTGTACCCATTTCTGTACCTCCTCCATAGTCTTACCCAACTCTACAACCTGCTGCCGGGTAATTCCTTCTCCCAACTGACTCAAGTCCCCCCTTAAGTTACCAAGTACGGGAGGTGGTCGCCCATACATAATTTCAAAAGGAGAGAGGCCCATCCTTCTGGTAGGGGTACTGCGGATTCGCAATAGAGCTATAGGTAAGAGAACGTTCCACTTAAGTTGGGTTTCCTGACACATTTTAGCCAACTGGTTCTTAATAGTTCTATTCATTCTCTCTACCTTACCAGAACTCTGGGGTCTATATGCAGTATGAAGCCTCCACTTTATACCAAGCATATGAGTCAGTTGTTGTAGGCACTGGTGAACAAAAGCTGGACCATTGTCCGATCCTATAGAACAGGGTAGTCCATATCGGGGTATTATTTCTCGTAGCAGAAATCTCACAACTTCTCCTGCTTTCTCTGTACGAGTAGGACATGCTTCTACCCAGCCTGAATAGGTGCACACAATTACCAGCAGGTAACGATGTCCACCCGATTTTGGCATCACTGTAAAGTCTATTTGTAGATCGGACATGGGGAGTCCCCCCATAAACTGGACTCCTGGTGGCTTTACTGGTCCTTGTCTTGCATTATTCTTAGCACACGTCACACATCTGCGTACAATGGCCTGAGTCAAGTTGGACAATCTTGGTATGTAGAAATGTTTCCTGAGAGATTCTTCAGTACTGTCTCTCCCAGAATGTGTCCCGTTGTGATAATTTTGGACAATTTCTACCGCTAGCGATGCTGGTATAACTATTCTTCCATCTTCTAGCTGATACCACTTGTTCTCCAGATACTTTCCCGGTTCAGTCTTTAACCACTCCTCTTCTTGAGTTGTATAAACTGGAGTCCATTGAGACAGTGGGGTTGGTATTAGAGCAGCTATATGCCCCACATACTCCTGTCTTCCTGATTCAGCAGCACGCTTAGCTGCACTATCTGCCATCCGATTTCCCTTGGTTACATCACCATCTCCTCTCAGATGCGCTCGACAATGTATAATACCGACTTCTTTCGGCTCCCACACTGCTTCCAATAGTTGTAGGATTTCAGCTGCGTATTTGATTTCTTTGCCTTCTGAATTCAGTAGTCCTCTTTCTTTATACAAAGCTCCGTGGGCATGAGTGGTTAAAAACGCATACTTAGAGTCCGTATAGATATTTACTCTTAAACCTTCAGCCAATTGTAACGCTCGTGTTAGTGCTACTAATTCTGCCTTTTGTGCTGATGTTCCTTTCGCCAGTGGCTGAGCTTCTATCACCTTGTCTATTGTTGTCACTGCATATCCTGCATAGCGGATCCCTTCTTTTACATAACTACTGCCGTCGGTATAATATTGAACATCGGGGTTCTGGATGGGAAAATCACGAAGATCTGGTCTACTTGAGAATACTTCATCCATTACTTCCAAACAATCATGTTGACTTTCAGTAGGTTGTGGCAAAAGGGTAGCTGGATTTAAGGTGTTTACAGTCTCTAAATGCACTCTTGGGTTTTCACACAACATTGCTTGATACTTGGTCATACGGCTGTTACTAAACCAATGATTTCCTTTGTAATCCAACAACGTCTGTACTGCATGTGGGACTCGTACATAAAGTTCTTGACCCAGAGTGAGTTTATCGGCTTCAGCTACTAGCAGGGCGGCTGCAGCTACGGCTCTTAGACAAGGTGGAAGTCCGCTGGCCACTGCATCCAGTTGCTTAGACATATAGGCAACAGGTCTTTGCCATGATCCCAAGTACTGTGTCAATACTCCCACAGCCATTCTTCTTTGCTCGTGTACATATAAGTAGAATGGTCGTGTGTGATCAGATAGACCTAATGCTGGGGCACTCATCAAAGCCTTCTTCACATCTTCAAATGCCGTTTGCTGTTCTTGGGTCCATAAGAAGGGGTCGTGCTCTGTACCTTTGATAGCTGCGTACAGAGGTTTTGCTAGTATCGCATAGCTGGGAATCCATATCCTACAGAAGCCTGCTGCCCCCAAGAATTCTCGCACTTGTCTTCTATTCTTGGGTATTGGTATTTGGCAGACAGCTTCTTTTCTCTCTGGCCCCATAATCCTTTGACCTTCAGAGATATGGAATCCCAGATACTTGACAGTTGGCAAACACAACTGAGCCTTCTTTCTAGACACCTTGTATCCTGCCTTCCAGAGAATGTGTAGTAGATCGTGCGTTGCTTGCTGACAGATTTCTTTTGTAACTGCTGCTATCAACAAGTCATCTACATATTGTAACAAGACACACTCTCCTGGGATGGACTCGAAATCCAGTAGATCTTGACTTAGGGCTGAGCCAAATAGGGTAGGTGAATTTTTAAACCCTTGGGGCAGTCTTGTCCAAGTCATTTGGCGTTTTGAGCCCGTTACAGCGTTCTCCCATTGGAAAGCGAAAATACATTGACTTTCTGCGGCAATTCGGAGGCAAAAGAAGGCATCTTTGAGATCTAAGACTGTGAAGTAAGTAGCCCCGCCCGGAATTAAAGCAAGCAGGTTATATGGATTGGGTACAACTGGATGTATACTAACAACCGCATCATTGACTGCTCTTAAGTCCTGTACAGGTCGATACTCATCTGTACCGGGCTTTTGAACAGGCAGCAATGGGGTGTTCCAGGGGGAAGTACAGAATTTTAGGATACCATACCGTATGAACTTATCCAGATAGGATTGGATGTTCTTCTTAGCCTTCTGTGGGATGTGGTATTGTCTTAGGCTCACTGGATAAACCCCAAGTTTCAGTTCAATTTTTATAGGTGGAATATTGCGGGCCAGTCCTGGTGGGTTGTTCTCTGCCCAAACTCCTGGTATGTTAAACAATGTCTCATCACTCCTAGGGTTTTGGCTAGTCAACACTGTATAAAGTCGCCACTCTTCTTCCTTTGGTACGGATAAAGTCATAATACCTGAAGGTCCATTAAACTTTAAAGATGTTGTTCCATTTGGTAGGAACGTAATCTGCGCTTGTAATTTGGATAGCATATCACGTCCCAGCAATTGGACTGGACATTCAGGCATATAAAGGAATTGGTGTTTTACTACGTGGCCTCCCAATGTACAGAGTCGACTTTTAAGAACCGGTCTTTCAGCACTTCTTCCAGTTGCTCCTATCACAGTAATAGTCCTTCCAGATGGAGGAGCAACTAGATTAGTCACCACTGAATGTTCAGCACCAGTGTCGATCATGAATGCACTCCTTTTCCCCCCTATTGATACATCGACCATAGGCTCCGCTCGACCAAGGGGGATGGAGCCCGGTCGGTATCAATAGTCCTCCATGACCGTGTCAGCCAATCCTACGAAGTCCCTACCTTCTCTATCGCGGGACCTTTGCGCTGCTGGAATATACCTGTCTTCCCTAACACTTCCTCTGTTCCCATTACTCCCTCTATAACCATTACTCCCTCCGGGGCCTCCTCTACCTCTCGCTCTGCCTCTAAAGTTTCCGTAACCTGACCTAGGTCTGTCTCTCTCAGACTGTTCTCTTCGCGGACACTCATTTCTCCAATGCCCTTCTTCCCTACAGTAAGCGCACTGATTTTTACCTAGAGGTTCCTCATTCCATCTACTATCGCCTCTATCTGGGCCCCGTCTATCTACGCCTGCGATCGCTACCGCTAGCATATCAGCCTTTTTACGCATCTTGCGCTCTTCCTCTTTCTTGCTTTCTGTATCCCTGTTCATGTAAACCTTATTTGCTACCTCCATTAGTTGGGTGATGGACATACCTGCAAACCCTTCTAACTTTTGTAGCTTGCGCTTAATATCTCCGTAAGCTTGGCTGACAAAGGCGGAGTTAACCATTCGGGAATTATCTGCGTCTTCCGGATTAAAGGGGGTGTACAAGCGGTACGCCTCCAATAATCGGTCATAAAAGACACTGGGCGCTTCATCGCTTTTCTGAATCACCTCAACTGTCTTCGACATGTTAATGGCTTTCTTTCCTCCTGCTTTCATGCCAGCAATTATAGCGTCTCTATAGGCTCTGAGTTGAACCATATCAGCACCATTTACGTTCCAATCGGGATCGGTATTGGGATAGTGTGTTGCGGCCCATGCTGCTGGATTAGCTTGGTTCAAAGCACGGGCTCTATCTTCTAATGCTTTAATGGCTGCTTGATTTATTCTTGTCCTTTCCTCATTGTTAAATAAAGTCATTAGTAACTGCTGGCAATCAGCCCATGTCGGATTATGCGTCTGTACTATTGAGGTGAACAGATCAGTCATGGCTTGTGGTTTCTCAGTATACGAGGAATTATGGGTCTTCCAGTTTAAAAGGTCGGTAGTGGTAAATGGGACATATACGAAGACAGGGTCAGCGTGTGCCATTTGACCTGCGGCATCGATATAAGCTGACCCGGGATTTAGGCGAAGAGGCATCTGATAGTGCTTTAATTGTTGGGCACCAGTCAACTGTCGGGTTTGGATGGGGCTACGTAGGGAAGCGTCAGTCATGGGTTCCGGTCGGGGAGAGATAGGGTATGGGGATGTGGGAGGTTGGTTTTGGGAAAAGGTGGTAAATAGAACACTTCGAGCCGAGCTAGATGAAGCTTGACCGGAAGTCTGAAGTGGCGCCAAATCAGGATATTCGTTTCTAATGGGGGTGGGTTCTGGTTCCGGAAGGGGAGATTTAGTACGAGGGGGGGTGGATCCTGTACTGGAGGAGGAAGCGGAAGTGGATGAGGGTAATGAGGGGAGGGGTGCAGGGCTTCCTGCGTTTGCGTCACTTCCTCTTAACGGAAAGTAAGGGGGCGGCAAAGGGATCTCGGACTCAGGGGGCGTGTCCAAAATGGGCCTAACACCAATCCTAGTGGACGAACAAGTCCTAGCTACCATGAGGCGACACTGCTCCTCGTGGCATGTCTGGAGCCATTTTGGCGAGTCATTTACGGCCTGTCTCCAACAGTCAATATAAGGAAACTGGCCGTAAAGTTCAGGCCTACCTGATACAGCCACGTGTAAGCGCTGTACCAGAGTTGGATCCAAACTGCCACGTGGCGGCCATGCCGCAACCAAAGTAGGCCACTCCCTAGTGCACAAAGTAACTAAACGCACAGAAGACATCTTAACCCCAAAATCACAGGTTTTGAATCCCTTTTTAAAATTCTTAACCATACATCCTAAGGGATCCGGAATCGTTGACTGCGACGCACCCATATTTAACAATGGAACGTCGTCGACAACGATTACTATACACGCGTACTATTCAACAGTCACACCCGTTTCCTTTGGCAACAGCACCACGTGGTACGGTTACCAAGTGAAACGTACACAATAACACAATAAACACTCAGGGAATTCCCGTACACACACAGCTGCTACACCAGTCACTATATAATCAATATTATGCCCTTTGGCGTAACTATACAGTCACCCACGCTATAATTCTCTATATACGAATTACCCGTCTATAACACACCCCAGTAACATCGTCTTTTACAAATAGCGGTTACAGTACGGTTAGCATAGGTCAAAGCACAAGTTAAGGTCACAATACAATTATTAGTGGTTATGGTGTTAAAACATGCAATTGACGACAATGATTAGTACTTATTATACAATGTCAGTAAATATACAGGGTTATGGTACCGTGCACTATAATACAGCAACACACTATTAACACTCTCGCTAGACGGCTGAGCTCGCGCTATCTAACAAGATATACACTTTACTAAAACAATCGTTAACACATTTACAATTCCCAACTAAACTATTGGCCAGTACCTTGAATGGACTACCTAAAACTATATACACCCGTTTTGGTTAGCCACACTGCCCAATCACCACATATATAGCGAGCTAGAGAACCGAATTTACACAGACGCCTCTTAGTCGCACTATACAACGAGCTAGAGGACCGAATTTACACAGACGCCTCTTAGTCGTACTATCAAAAGTCTAGTGGGTTCCAAATTTACACGCCTTCCCACTTAGCCCAGATAGGATGAGAACTAGCGAACCGGATTTACACAGACGCCGCTTAGTCTCCCGGTCCCTCCGACCTAGCGAACAAAATATACACCCTAGAACGCTAGTCTAGACAAGACACCGGTGTCCGGCTAGGGCTATTTTACACCAGAGCGCCCCGCCTGACTAACCAAATCAAACGGTCTGACTAAAGAGCGTTCGATCGAGCGGTGCGCCTTCGCTCCTTCCCTCCGACAGAGGGGGCAGATACAGATTCAAAAACCCCTTTGGGCCTACCGCACAATCGGTATACCCCTAGCGGGTCCTGCCGTCTAAAACAGCAGTTGTCTTACCTCCTCGTTCCTGAACCTGAGTTCACACTCATCGACGGGGACACCCCAGCACTTCTCACGTAGAGGCCGATGATCTCCTGGACAACAGACCAGTGGCGCCGAGACGAAGGGAGGTCCACGCAGAAGTTCAGGGGTGCAGCCGTAGAGAACGTGGGCAAAGATAGACCGTCTCACGCCTCTGCCTCTCAGCTACCGTTGAACGATGAGCTTCCCGGCCAATGCACCAAATGATACCGGAGAAACTGACGGAAGCCAAGCACAGAGAGATGGACACAGGTTTCTTCAGGAAGGAAGAGATTCTTTATTGGATCACCGATCGGGACTCAGAGGGACTAGCGTCACCAAAATACAGCAAAGTCTGAGCCCCGGACAATAGTGCAGGCTCCTTATATAGGCATATAACTCCTCCCATATTAAGCTCCACCCGCACATTCCCTTGAGCAATCAACACAAATAAGAATTAACTTCCTGTTTGACCGCATGGCTTGTCCAGCACAATGGAGGAGGGGGAATACTATATCCTGTATTCTTGCACATGCTCCGTACACTACTGATCGTATCTTGCCTCGTGCAACCAACTGATCGATACGTCAGCATATGCACGTACACATGCCACGTGGTAATCTCGGCCTACTAAATTTATTTTTACCGAGATTCCACCACACTACAGATATTTGACAGTTAAAGGACAAAATACTTATTTTCAGCTGTTGATAATGATACTAGAGCTATCAAAGCTGTTGTTTTCTTAAACACCAAAAAAGCTGTTACAAGAAACCTTATTTTTATGTATATATGAAATCAGCATTTACATGCATGAAAACATAATGGTAGAAGAAGGAAATGCTAATTTTATTGAGAGAAACAGATTAACCTATTTCTGACTGCATCGTTTAAACCTTTATTACATTACTCAAGAGGGTGATTACGTTGCTTGTTTAATAAATGTTGTCTATACAAATGCTAAATTCTTTAGGATGTTTGTAAATAAAATGTAGATGAGTCTTTGTTTAAACCTGTGCAGCCCACAAGTATGCTTTTAATAAAAAGCTATTTTATTTTAAAACAAATTGTTCAAGTCATACTTATATTATGGACAGTGGAAGCCATATTGGAAGAGTAGCCATATTGTTGAAAAAGGAAACTCATACTAAGGAAGTGCATTGTCAAATCATTGTTGTGGCTTAACATTATTTTGTAAATTGACCTATATTTTATTTTTACAGGATAGATATGAAAATGTCAGGAAACCATATTGGCTTCAAACTAGACGAAGCTCAAGCCATCTTAAATGAAATGAAAGCCATCAAAAAAGCCATCAGTTCTGGAGAGAGAGAAAAGCAGGATCTAATTCAGGTACGTTGCGTGGGTGTAATTCATGGAAAGCAATAATTTTACGTAAACACCATTTTATTTGTTTGTTAACAGGAAATGCATATTTGCAACTACATCTTTTAGTAGAACCTATTCTTAGAGTGGGGATACTTTCCCTACTCTCAGTTTTTGGGTTTAAGTTGCTGGGGTATATGGACTATTGCTGTGTGGACTCTGACAATATTGCACTAGTTATACATACCTCCCAACATGTCAAGTAAACTAAAAGGAACACTTTAGTTGTAGGCGTGTGAGTGGGGGATGGCCAAGGGTGGGGCTGTTCTGAGAAATTGTAGGAGGCTTACTAATAACAATTGATACAACTAAAATTAAATTTAAAACAAGATCAAAGTATGATTTATATACACACAGAGATTTTTAAATACATTTATTGTAGTTTTAAAACGCATTACTGTGAGTATTATTGATGTGGAGCTCTGTTATACAAGTAGAGACACACCAACAACATGGAGCTCCTAGAAAAGATGGACATCAGGATAGAGTAATTTAGGCCCCATATAGGGACTGTCCCTCTTACACAGTGACACTAGGGAGGTATGCTAGTGCTATGCAATCGGTTTCTCTGTAAGATCTGCTTGGCAAGATCTATGACATTCATGTTCATTATAATCAGGTGTCATTTTTAGTGACAGGTGAAGTACCGTTTAATTTAAATACATAACCCTGGATTCAATAATAGCTTTGGCATTCCTTTATATATTGTTTAAAATTATTGTGCAAATCTGGAAGTATGTACAGGTATTATTAAAAATAAGAAATTTTTTTTTAGTAAAAAATATACCTTTGCATCTTCCGAAATGAATAGCTACTAATGTTATTGTCCCCTTAAGGATGAAAAATAGAGTTAACTTTGCTGGGAATTGAATCTGTGACTTTTTTAGATTGGAAATCCTGATTTATATCACCAGACAATTGTTGTTGTAACTGTTAGTCTCAAGGCTGTCACTTATAATGTAAAAAATATTATATTGGTCTTAAATTCACCTTATATACATTTGCACCCTAACAAATTTTAATAAATACATTATACAATATTTGATGTTTTTTTACAGTTGTTTTATTTTATAAGGTTCTTGGTTCAGCTAATATTGTAAATCACAGTCACAACTTTATCTTGAGTTTCAAGTTTAATAAATACCTTATTATGGTTTGTTTGGTTGTTTTTTTTTTTTACAAAAAATGATATTATTTGTCTTTATCAGAATCTCATCTTTGAGAAGTTGGCAGACGAGAAACCAAAAGTAAACATCAAACACACTAGTAATTGTTCAAACATCCTCCGTCACATTTCATCATGGAACTAACATGATTTTCTTAGAATAACAGTAGACCAATGGTCGGTTCATGATTGACTGACAGTCAACTGACTGAGCAAGTTGTCGGTCAACAAGACTATTTGATGTCCCCCTTTAGCTTCATAAATACCTATACATTGAAATGAGTGTAATATTCCTTTAGCTTGCAGATCTTTATATGCAGGAAGTATTTTATTAAAAACATAAAACAGGAAACTGATGACCGAGCAATGTTATGTGTAAATTAATGTTCATTCAATCAATATAATGGAAATATAGGAATAGTTATCACTACAATGAAAAAAAAAATAGAAAAGTTACCCTTTATAGTTTCATGGTGTCTCTTTGAGATAAATAATTCCCCTTTTATAATATATTATTATATTGAAATGTTGACCTTCCACTAACAGGTAATAAATAATATGATGAATAATATGATTGAGGGAACTCAAATATATGCTAATTTCCTGGAAGATGTATTACAGGAAATGTACAGTTATCCTGTCATCAACTCAATGACGGATTGACTTCAGAATTGTAGCAATTGTCAGAATGCCGATATAGTACAAGGAATCCATGGACAAATTACTTTTATCCACCTTTTCTTTTTTTCTATATCATAATAAAGAGCACATATATTTATCTTTTTACAAACTATAGGAGAACGTTCATTAAAAGTATGTTCTTAGATAAACTTGTATGACATAATGTGTTTGGACTTCTCCAAGAGAACTGTACCAATCATCTGCAATCCACTAACTTTTTAAAAATAATAAAATATTTTATATTATGGCTTACCACAATCAGTGATGAATGTTTAGGACACCGAAAGAGGCATCAGTGAGTGATGCACTTGCTACCTGGCCCATCTGCTGTATACATGCAATGAACACGTTAACGGTGCTATACAATGCACAGAGTTCACTGCAAACTAACTTGCATGCAGATCTTATGATATGTGCACTTGCTCTTTAATGCTTTACCAATATTTGGTGATTTTACACTTCCGTTCCCAACAGGAACAATTATGCAGAATCTAGGACTATTTAGAAACTCTGTATATTATATCAAGTCATTATGTTTGCAAATGCCTTTCTTTAATATAAATGTAAAAACAAACATTTTTTTTAAAGACATATTAGTATATATATTTATGTTGAACAATAAAACAATTTACTTGTGTAATAATGTACCATGCTAAATTATTAAATTATATTATTCAGAATTTTCTGCAATCTACATTGTATGCCCCTTTCAACAATATGAATCATATCAAGTCTTGTTGAAACAAGGCACACTTCCAGTTGTTTACAGTAATTATACAACAAACATTGCACATGTAAACAAAAATGACAAATGAGTGCGATGCACTTTGTCAAATCAGTCAAATTGCTTCGAGAAATTGTAAGGCTGTATATTTGGAGAAGTGATTATATAGGGTATACACAAGTAAAATGAAAATGTGGGAATTATATTGTGGTCTTCCTTGTACATCAACTCACAAAGACTATTTTTACTTTATAAATATAAATAAATGCTTCATTCAGCCCTGCCATCTGTCATTTGCAGCAGGCGAGAGAACAAGAATAATGTCAATATTAAACAAATCCGTTAAACTACTAATGTCATTGAAATATCTGTCGGAAGATCAGTGGTCTGTAAAAATAAATCCTGGAGTGTTGCAGAAACGAATAATTTTTGGTTTTAAATATTTTACTATTTTCTAGTTTAGGGACCCAGAACGCCAGTTCAAACTTCGGCCGTTTGTTCTCTTATATTTTATATAAAAATAATGTTACTTATAAATACTTATATGCTTGCATAGATGTATTGTTAGGACAATTTAAACTTCCAGTAAACACCTTACATAAGTTTTTTTTTGTGTATCGTGTAATATGATGTCATACCGTTGTAATCAAAGTTGTTCAACCGCCATTGAAAATCAGGTTTATATTTAAAATGTACAGACTTTCAGCTGTTTGCAATGAACAAATCAAACAAAAGCAATTGAAAAAGCTCAACAAATGCTTCAAGTGGTTTCCCTAAAATAACTGAAAATGCAACTTATAAAGATTTCTCCCATCTTTAACCAGCCCTGTTTTTTTTAGATGGTTAGGTGCTTTCAAGTAAACTTTATCAAACAGCTATCAATGAGGGGGGTTGGCTGCAGAACTGAAACATATTACAGAATTGAAGAAACACAAATTTTATAACCATATTTTTTACTTACTACCATCCCCTCTAGAAAAAAAGAATGTTTCTAAAGAATTGCAAATATATTTTTTTCTACACATAAAAACTGGTCAGAGCCACTGGTCAAAAGTAATGATGCTATCTTGTTTCTTTTTCAGAGTCTTGCAAGATTAAAAAATGGCTTCTGTGTTGCAACGGGATCTCAGTCAGACCTTTGGGCTAGCAATACATCTTTGGAAAGTTCCAGTACGTCTCTGCCCAGGCAGTATCTCAATGTTAGCTCACAGACTGATGTTTCAGGAAATGTAAGTTTATCACTGTTTATGAAGAATCAGTTTGATACAGAATTAAATAATATGTGCTAAAAAAAATTTTTAATATGTACAAAACATGGTTAATACACTGCTCAAAAAAATAAAGGGAACACAAAAATAACACATCCTAGATCTGAATGAATTATATATTCTTCTGAAATGCTTTGTTCTTTACATAGTTGAATGTGCTGGCAACAAAATCACACAAAAATAAAAAAATGGAAATTAATTTTTTTAAACCCATGTAGGTCTGGATTTGGAGTCACACTCAAAATTAAAGTGGAAAAACACACTACAGGCTGATCCAACTTTGATGTAATGTCCTTAAAACAAGTCAAAATTAGGCTCAGTTGTGTGTGTGGCCTCCACGTGCCTGTATGACCTCCATACAACGCCTGTGCATGCTCCTGATGAGGTGGTGGATGGTCTCCTGAGGGATCTCCTCCCAGACCTGGACTAAAGCATCTGCCAACTCCTGGACAGTCTGTGGTGCAACGTGACGTTGGTGGATGGAGCGAGACATGATGTCCCAGATGTGCTCAATTGGGTTCAGGTCTGGGGAACGGGCGGGCCAGTCCATAGCATAAAATGCCAAACGTCCTGCACGGTGTTGGGCTGTAAGCACAACCCCCACCTGTGGACGTCGGGCCCTCATACCACCCTCATGGAGTCTGTTTCTGACTGTTTGAGAAGACACATGCACATTTGTGGCCTGCTGGAGGTCATTTTGCAGGGCTCTGGCAGTGCTCCTCCTGTTCCTCCTTGCACAAAGGCAGAGGTAGCGGTCCTGCTGCTGGGTTGTTGCCCTCCTACGGCCTCCTCCACGTCTCCTGATGTACTGGCTTGTCTCCTTGTAGCACCTCCATGCTCTGGACACTACGCTGACAGACACAGCAAACCTTCTTGCCACAGCTCGCATTGATGTGCCATCCTGGATGAGCTGCACTACCTGAGACACTTGTGTGGGTTGTAGACTCCGCCTCATGCTACCACAAGAGTGAAAGCACCACCAGCATTCAAAAGTGACCAAAACATCAGCCAGGAAGCATAGGAACTGAGAAGTGGTCTGTGGTCACCACCTGCAGAACCACTCCTTTATTGGGGGTGTCTTGCTAATTGCCTATAATTTCCACCTGTTGTCTATCCCATTTGCACAACAGCATGTGAAATTGATTGTCACTCAGTGTTGCTTCCTAAGTGGATAATTTGATTTCACAGAAGTGTGATTGGCTTGGAGTTACATTGTGTTGTTTAAGTGTTCCCTTTATTTTTTTGAGCAGTGTATATTCAGTACCTTTACTCAAGATTCACCCAGTATAGTCTGGACTATTCACTAAACTCAGTTGTAGCAAACTAAAAAATTTATGTTAGTAAAATGGTTTTGGTAATATGTATTTCCTTATTAAAATGAAAGGACTTTTCTCAAATTACATCAAGTTCTGCTTATGATACACAGTTCACCTTTCATACCTATTTCTTAATCCAAGGCACAGTCTGTTCAGGGTTAAGGGAAACCTGAAAAAATGGAGGAGATTTCTCAAAATGTTGGATGCTGAAAAGTGGTGCAAAGGTGTAACAGCAGAGGCGTCACCAATGGAATCTCTTTGCTGGTTCCACTGATACCCCATTTTTGAGAACATAACACTTTGAGAAATCTTCCTCAAAGTCTTGAAACCAGAGTTATTATTTTATTTTAGTAATAATTGTTGGATTTTTACTTGAAAATTGAAAGTTATGCTAGCTTTAGTGTACTAATAATCTTAATTGTAATAATGACAGGAGGCGAGTATTTTGCATATCTCTCTTTACTAACTCCATACAGCAGTAAAGAAACACATAGAAAAATAACCAATCACAGGAGAGCAGGATGTACACAAGGCAATGTGACCTTATCATTTCCTCTTTCATAAAGCGACAACAAGCAGAAGTAAATATATAGCAAACAATAAAACTAATAATAACTCAAAGTTCCCATGTGCGAAGGAGCAAACTTCCAAAGAATTCTATTCGAACAACGAAAAAGAGTTCAGGGTTGAGACAAATCCGAAGGATAAAATCTCCAATAGTTTTACATGAACTGCCAATTATCTTCAAAGACGAATCATACTGAAAAGAGAATGTGTGACAGGTTTAGACATAGTCACAAACATATAACTCCAATTAACGTACCACCTAACATCCCATTGGAGAATATAGTAACTGATCTGATAACTGAGTAATTGTAATGAGAACTCTAATGAGGATTCCATATTAATGGAAGTACGAACATATCATATAAGCACCAATCTGAGAGGCAAACCTACCGTAGCGCCTGATATCTGCAAAGCAAATGAATAGAAAGGGTGGGCAGCGAAGCAGGGGGGGAAAATACTCGCCTCCTGTCATTATTAAAATTAAGATTATTAGTACACTAAAGCTAGCATAATCTTCAATTTTACCACATGACAGGAGGCTTCGTATTTAACATTTTTAACGCTGAGAAAAGAGTATAGAACTAAATAAGAGTCCTGCAATGTGCAGAGAGACCCAGTATTCAGCGTTGTGTGGAGGTCTTCCCCGTTGAGCGCCCACATATACACCATCTAACGGGAAATTATACAAGACCAAGTCTGACCGTTTGTCAGCAGGATGTTTAGTCCCATAGAGTGAAAGGAGAACGACCTCCACAACTCATAAGCTGGAGATGTATGACATTGGGTAGTTGTAATCCTAGAGGATCCTAGTCCCTGCAGTTCCGTCTCCATCCTCACATAAGGAATCAAGGTGCAGGACCGAACCAGACAGGCTGGGAATGTCCAGATGTAGGGGTAGGGTCGTCGCATCCCTGGGTTCCCAGATTCCCAAGAGGTCCCCGGCAGCCTGCGATCGTCCGCTGACCTGCCAAGAAACCCCCAAAGCGGGTCCAGGTCCCCAGGTAGCCGACCCTCCTGGGATAGAAGATGTGAGTACCCTACGGCTCTGTGAGGAATTGTTTGCCATGAATGTAGCAGGAGAAGATCCTCGCCTGCTCGAGAATTACTGTAGACCTTGTAAGCATGAGAAGCATAAGTCCTTCGGGGAGGTCAGGTCGGACTGAGCGCGATCACCATCGTGCCTCGACTTATACTGTGACGAGTGGTAATATCCAAATCAGTCGGCCCCTATGAGATGTGTCTCCCCTGGGAGACGGGTTGATCTTTTGTGAAGAAGACGGGGATCGAAGGAGCCTACATGTTGTCTGATAAACGTGAGTTGGTCCATCCTGGTGGATGTGAAACCTGACCGCCTAATCTGTGGTTACCTGCAGTAGGGTGCAGCCGATCTAGTACTTCGTTATCAATCCATGTATTGTGAAGTATAGGACCAAGAAGTCTAGGTGTACAACGTACAGGGTCACAGTGGTGCCGCGGAGAGTCGTACGAATATTCCCAAGTTGTGGAATAGTCTACGAATCCTCTGAGCGAATAGTCTTCTACAAGAGGTTCCAGCTGGTTCTCGGATGAACGTGGGTGTTGACGAGTTTTCAGTTCCCTGGAGTGATCTGAATGAGGTTCTCCCGGAAGAGAGTGTCTCGTCTTCCCAGCCTGTATTCATTACTTCTTTCGGTAGTTTATCAGTGCCCACCAGGCTCCGAGCTACTGGATCTGGAAGGAGAGGATGTCCCCTGAAAACTGGGTACGGTGGTCGAGCGGGAAGCAAGAAGACCGTCCTGACGTGTGTTTAGGTCCTGAAGGCAAGTCGGTTGACTACGTGAAAGTGGTCTTCCCCAGGATTGAGTGCCTTTCACCTAGATGTGGTGAAATCCCCTGTGGATGTAATAGGAGGTATATTGATGGTATCTGTGTGTACCGTGTTCTCTGTCCGCTTATCTGGAGCACCATTGGTAAAAGAGCTAGCGGTAGCGGATCTCGGGTCAGATGTCCCGAAGTGGTCGACGACCGGCTCTGTTACCAACCGGTTCCAAAGAATCCCTTGTAAAGGTAATCGCATAACACCTCCTTCCTAGGGGTTTGGGCCCTTATGAAAGCCGTGGGACCCTTGCGTGTCTAATAAGTTCCCTTCGGAACTTTGTGCCTTGTGCCTGGGGTTCCGACTATCTTGGCGCCCAGTACCGCCAACCATCCGTCAGTGCGGAGGAGTGCTGCTATGGGCATCCTATGGGAGAGGCCAACACAGGGGTTTCCTGCGAGGAGCAGAAACAGTTTTTTGAGTCCATATACCCAAGTTGTATGCCTGTTCCTGGACGATGTTTGGCGGCGTCCAGCATCGCCCATGGTAAGGTCGTGAATCCTGAAAGACCTCCTCCGTCGGTCACTATAGTCGTCTGAGCCGTTCTGACCGGCATGGAAGGGCTTGGGTTTGTCCGACCGTCAGCGTATATGGACATTCTAAGCAAGAGGATGCAAAGCCATGAGTGCATATCGTTGTCAAGTAGGTTTATCGTAGTAAGGGATACCCCTGTGTAAGGAACAAACCAGTATTCAGGCACAGGATGCAGGGCAAACAGATCAGTCTACTATGACAGTAGGCAGTGTTCACGGAAACCCTTGCGGGTCTATTCCGAATCATGGCCAAATAAAACAGACTGGGGCTCACCCAGTACATAGAGGTTGCCATAGCATTGCCTCCGCTCAGCAGCACTGTGCAGCGCATGTATAGTGGGGGCTCACCCCGGGTGCACAGGGTATGAACCCTTAACAGGGTATGAACCCTTATGCTGGCCATCGCCCTGATAGAGAGTGTCAGTCACCTCTTCCATTATTAAATTCACCTCAAGGGGAATCTATATCGTTAAGTAGGCGGCTCGGAACTACTGTTCAGCGGTTGTAACCGCATGCCTCTGTTAGGCATTTTAGTGCAGTGCACGCCTAGCCGGGCCCGTGGGCCTTTAACTGCAGGCCACAGAATAGGTACAGGGCATAAACCCGTACCGTATCATGATTCATTATCAATGGAGGTATTCCTTCAGCTGTAGGTAGAGGCTGTTGCCGTAAGACTTCCTTCGGTCGGTTAGTGTGACTCGCCTATCGTAGGGGTTTCACCCCAGGAGCACTGGGTCTAAACCTGTAAGTGCTGGTCCCAGATCCGAAGTTTGGATTTTCAATCCTCGAGCTCGCTCTTGAGAGGGGTAGGAGTAGAAGCAGCAGTGCTGTAGGGGGCTCACCCTGGTTGCACAGGGTATGAACCCATCAGTGCTGGCCATCAGCCTGATAGTGTCCTACAGCTCTATCAATAATTAATGCACCGCCATGGGGGATATTCTTCGCTGAAGTTTGCGACTCTGTCCCCTTTTTTGCCGAATAGATTGGCTTATACCTAGTCAGAGATCACCTCAGGTGCGCGGGGTATGTACCCGTCCAGCGTGAGTCGCGGCCAAATAAAACAGACCGGATGAGAGCACAATCCGTTTCATTGTGTGCAATGCACCATGCAAACCTCAGCAGGGTGTAGTAGTGTGCAATTTATTGTGTGCAATTTATTGTCTCAAAGTATCAAAACAGCCCCAGCAGGGTGTGTAATATGCAGTAGTGTGCACGTATTGTGTGCAATTTATTGTCTCAAAGTACCAATACAACCCCAGCAGGTTGTGTGATATGGGGTACCCCAGCAGGGTATCTGTTGTAGTGTAAATAATGCCAGTGGACCCCAGCAGGGTCTGTATAAATGACAGTAAGGTGTAATAACCCTGGCAGGGTATTCTGTATCTGTCACTTAGTGTTGTCAAATTGTCCCAGCAGCGCAAACCACAATATTGGGATTTGTATAACTGGGCCTCACCCAGGATCACAGAGGTGGCCACAGGGCGACCTCCAAAAAGCAGCACGGTAATAGGGGCAGCACCCCAGGCAGGCAAAGGGTAATAAGCCCTTAAAGGACCACTCTAGTGCCAGGAAAGCATACTCGTTTTCCTGGCACTAGAGTGCCCTGAGGGTGCCCCCACCCTCAGGGTCCCCCTCCCGCCCGGCTCTGGAAAGGGGAAAAAGGTTAAAACTTACCTTTTTCTAGCGCTGGGCGGGGGCTCTCCTACTCCTCTCCGCCTCCGTTCCTCCCCGTCGGCTGAATGCGCACGTGCGGCAAGAGCTGAGCGCGCATTCAGCCGGTCGCATAGGAAAGCATTCATAATGCTTTCCTATGGACGCTTGCGTGCTCTCACTGTGATTTTCACAGTGAGAATCACGCAAGCGCCTCTAGCGGCTGTCAGTGAGACAGCCACTAGAGGAAAAAGGGGAAGGCTTAACTAATTGATAAACATAGCAGTTTCTCTGAAACTGCTATGTTTATAAAAAAATTAGTTAACCCTAGCTGGACCTGGCACCCATACCACTTCATTAAGCTGAAGTGGTCTGGGTGCCTAGAGTGGTCCTTTAAGTGCCTAATATGGCAGTAATGAGACAAAAGTGACTGACCTCTGAGGGATAATAGAATATAACAGTAGCTCTAAGCTCCGTCGTGTTCTGACAGGTAGTCTTAAGTGATAGGGGTCATCCCTTTGAGCATCCATTACCAGACATAGAGTCTTGCTGTATATTCCTGAACCCTGATCCAGGTGATATCCCTTCAAATCTCCCATCACTGATATGTATTTATACAGTACCATCTTGATACTCCGTGTCCAAGGGTGCTATCCCTTTAAGGAATTCATAGGTGATATCCCTTTAAGGATTTGGTATCCCTTTTAAGTAGTTTCAGAGTGGTATCCTTTTAAGGAGTTCCCTCTAAGGGTCCAAGAATTGTATCTTTAAGGAATTTGAGGGTGCTATCCCTTTAAGGGATTTTTTGGGGGTGATATCCCTTAAAGGTTCCAGTACCTCGAACCACTATACATGAGTACGACTCAAATCTGTAAATAATAGGCCAGTTAGAATACTTACCTTTGCCTGGATTCGAACTTGGGACCCTGGGGTCCAACGTCTGTGTTAGAGAATCATGAGCCACGAGAGCAGCAAGGCTAACTGACAGCCCAGGTATATGTTACTCTCGAGCACCGAAATCGTGGTGGGCGAGAGTAGCAAAACGGCCACCCATAATCTCGCGAGACGCAAGATTAAAGATGGCCGCCAAGGGTAAAAGAGGGGGAACATGGTCCCTGGACTCTCGGTAGACGTGGGATCATAGATGGTCGCCGCGTCATGCTTGGTCGCCCCACAGACTACCCTGCACCAAGGTAGTGGATGTTGGAAAGTATCCAGCACATTACCGGGTGCACGGTATGGGGCAGCCTGAGAGAGCGAGGGCAGTAAGTCCGGCCGTCCCCCTGAGGGTTGTAGGAGGAAGGGGTCAAACGGATAGGCCGGAAGAAGGGGTTAATGCCTGGGAGACAGTGGGAGACAACGGGAACCGCGGGAGGGAAGGGGTTAAGCCCCAGCCAGACCCAGAATCCCCATGAGACCCTGGGGGGAAGGAGGAAAGCAGGGAAAGATGGTCCCCAGATGCTCCAGGTATAGAAGGCCAGGAAAATCACCAGAAAAGTCATGATACATATGGTATAAAGTACATCTACCATAACTATACATAAAACCTATAAAGTCAATAATAAAATTTACAACTAACACCTATTAAATCCATGTTATAAAATACATATGACATCTATTAAATACATATAAAGTACATATAATACTTATCAAAACAAAGGATGAAATGCCTATAAAACTGATAAATTACAAGTGATATTAATCACAACTAAAGGTTATGAAATAAGGATAACATTAAATCTACATAATATCTATGAAATAACATAGAAAAAAACACAGCTGCACATAGTATAGAAGCACAGCAAGAACATACAACAAAGTATATAAAAATATATAATACAGAAACAACCTCAAAGAGGCACTGTAAACATAAAGTAATGGAGGAGAGTAATACTCTGACCTGTCTGCTTGATGGAGCAGTAAAGAAAGAGGAAATGATAAGGTCACATTGCCTTGTGTACATCCTGCTCTCATGTGATTGGTTCTTTTTTCTATGTGTTTCTTTACTGCTGTATGGAGTTAGTAAAGAGAGATATGCAAAATACGAAGCCTCCTGTCATGTGGTAAAATTATAACTTTGAGGGTATTAATATTAGGATACAACTGATATGATTGAAAGTTTAAATTCTCCGGCTCTCTTCTTGAGAGACAAGTACCATTTTATATCATTGTAGACTCAACTCATCTGAAATTGTCAGGCCTTTCATCAGCAGTTCTGTAAATGTATTACTTTAATCAGAATCTCAACTTTATTAGCTCTCCCTGAAATTCTCCACATTTCTGTCATTCTCTAAATCATTACCCACCTAGTCTTGGCACGCTGAAATGTTGTGTTTGACACATACTTCACAAATACAAATAATTTTGCTCATATTTGGACACAGAAAAAGTTTAAAATTATTTCTAAAATATTTCTGGAGATGCCACAGTTTTGTTGAAGTGAGGAGATCTTTGAATATCGGCTGTAAAAATGCCGCACTAGTGTGTGACACAAATTCCTTTTCAGGATTCCTATCATTACATTAATTTAACCTCCCATATTTCCCACTTGCTCTCAGAGTACAACACAGCTACCTACGTTATTTGATGTCATTAACATGCAGTCCTTTTTGGATTTAAAGGAACACTATAGTGTTAGAAATACAAAAATATATATACACTATACCAGTGGTTACCAAACTAGTCCTCAAGGCACCCCTGCCAGTCCAGGATTTGGAGATTAAACAGCTGTGTCTAATATGTTTTTTTTTCTTTTTCTAAAAACACCTTACATATAGCTGGCTAATCCCTAAATCCTGAACTGGTAGGGGTACCTTGAAGACTGGTTTGGGAAACACTGCACTATACTCTATAGTGTCCCGCTGTCCCTCTCCAGCGATTCAGCTGTATGAATAATAATAGAAATCCTATAATATAAGAAAAATAATAGAAACGCTGTAGAATCTCTAGATTAACTGAATCCATGCCTTTCTATGGGACATTTCAAGACACTGGACATCCTCATGCATGAGTTAAGCTTTGTGAGAGACCAGTAAGTGCCTCTTGTGGCTGTCTGGGAGACAGCGACTAGAGGCAACCATAACCTTTTACATTACAGAGTTAAGGGGACAGGGACAGTGCACCCAAATCACTTTAATGAGATGAAGTAGTCTGGGTTCCTATAGTGTCCCTTTAATTATTCCTCAATTCTTGATCAAAAACAAACAAATGGGGGCTGTCATATACTACATTACATATTTTATTAATGTAATTGTGTATAAAATATAGCTTGGGTACAAGTGAGTATGACTGAAACAAACAAAGGGTGAAATAAATCTAAAGTAAGTTATGTATTCTTTATCTTCAGTTATGGGAAGTAATCTCTCCTTATAGACTTGATTTTCTTTCCTCCGGTAGACGTATCATTGCAAGCATCATATAAGTAATAGAATGGGCTTTAATAAAAAAAATGCTGAAGTTAGCAGGGTGTCAATTTCTCATGAGTGAAGATATCTCTTGGTGTAAGAAAGTGCTACAGAAATAACATTAAATTATTGAACAAACTAATAGACATATTGTAAGAATTTGCCATTCTCATCCAATTCCATTGTGTTGACAGCTTGCTGTGATCGGTAGTAACCACTTGGCTGAGAAGGTCAGATTACGACTTCGTTATGAAGAAGCAAAGAGAAGGTAATTGCTATTTTTGCAGCTATTTGTGTTGTTAGATGACACACATAGAGTTTTCCATAAACAGCTCTTCAGGTTGCACTTTAAGGCACAAATGTGTTTCTGGAAATTGTTATCATGTTGTGATCAAAATAGTTCAAACAATTAGCTCAAACATGGTCTGGACAAGTCCTGCTTTCTGTACTTTTAGACAAATAGTCCAGTGAAACCACTGATATCATACATAAAATCATGAATTTGAGTTTCTGTGTTTTATAATTTTGAAAAGAAACAATAAAACACTGACCAAATACAAACGTTCACAAGTGCACCTTCCCAACCATGACATATGCCATATACCAATATATTAAAGCTCTAAAACATTCCTTTAAAACACTTTAAACAATTTGAAAACATTATTATTAAATACACAATATTTGTAATTATCACTTTTCAGAAGTTTCTCATGGCTACTTCCAGCATCTAAGATATTCTCCAATAAAAGAATAAGAGGCTAACTTGAATTGTAGGTCATTAGATGTTGTAGACCAGCTTGTGGGAAACCAAGCTGTAGAACATCTCAACATGTGCTCTTTTGAGAGGTTTAGTCACTGTCTATGTTTATAGCAGTGGTTCCCAAACCAATCCTCATGGTCCACCAACAGTCCAGATTATGTTAGTATCTCAAGTGGAATAAAAAAGGTAAATACATAAATCCTGGATTGTTGGTGGGCCATGAGGACTAATTTGGGAACCACAGTTCTTCAGTTTCTCAGGAAGAAGCCCAATGATGCTGAGACAGTTGGGCTGAGCATTATGTGAGCTGAAGTTCTAGAGTTCAAAACCAAGTAAAGAGGTACTGCCACTGGTTTTATACAGTTGATGCAGCTCTCCTTTCTACACAAAAAAGCAACATTTAATTTTCAGTATAATTTTGTGTATTCAGTAACAGTATGCTCTTGGTTAATGTTGTAAAGAGCGTGCCTAATTGTTTAGTGAGCGGCAATATGATACAGACATTAGCTAACTACCTCTTTGATTATTAAAAACCACAGAATGATTTATGGGTGATCCAATTCTGAAGAAAACATCCTGTGATCATTCAGAAAACACATAAATGATATCATAGATAAAGTCTCCTTAGATTGAACCTTGCTTCAGTCATCTCACTATCTAATGTGAGACTATGCGTAATGCAGCTATAGTGTCTAGTCTGCATGTTACAAAGCTCTAGATGTACTCCTACACATACACAGCCTTATCTGTCAAACTGTAAGAGAAAAGAGAATTCTCAATCTCTTATAGACATAAGTACTGTTATAAAGGTATGAATTTTCCGTTCCTCCTTCCACCAGATATTTTGTGGTGTAAAATTGCCGCAGTCTGGTGTACCATGTTTGAACACAATCAGCAATCTTGCAATATTGCTTTAATGCGGGTTTTGTTTTTGTAGTAGGATTGTTAGGTGTATAATTTTTGGTCACTTTGTCTCATTAAACGTACTTTCATAAACGGCCTGTGCGTCACTTTATGTAAAACTTCTGACGACATTAGTATTATTATAAAAATCAGTTTGCCTCTATATAACTTCACCGTGTGCCTTTTTTACATGAATATTCATTTGTTTATCCTGTACTTACCTTTCGGCTGCTCAGTCATCATTCTGAACCTGCTGGTACGTAAATTTCCATCAAAGTAGTGACCTAAAACGCAAACTGGACAAAAATGATATAAGGCAACCTGGGGCTTACAGAGTATTTACTAAAGTCAGAATCTGTCAGGACTTCATAGTGAATTTAAAATTTAAGGCCAAAATAACCAAACTGTAAAAATCCTCCAAATCAACTGTTCTTCTATATCAACTAATTTAATCTTAGATTTGAAATTCACTTGAATTCCGTCCGTCAGTTCTCACTTTAGTGAATAATCTTGTGAGTGTTCTGACTGTCTGATTGACAGTTCTGGTGTGCTGTCATTTAGTGTTGTAGTGTTTTACAAATCACTGCCGCTATAAGCCACTCTCAGAAATGAAAGCGGGCTAAGGGAACTCTAAGCACCAAGCTTTGCAATAATGTTAAGTGGTTATTGTGCTTTAACTGACCGTTTTAGTATCTATAGTTTTGTTTTGGTTTTCAGTTTCCGTGCGTTTTATTCAATGTAAAATGTATGGTTTATCTCCAACTGATTCATTACAATATTAGTTTAAACAATTACTGATCTTGTAATGGAAGAACCTAACAAAGATATGCGTGCATTAGCAATGAATGACGGGTAACTGCTTAGCACAAGCTTTCTTTCTTTCCATTGCCTTGAATGTAATTCCTTATGCATATCTTATTTATAGGATCGCCAATATTAAAATACAGCTGTCTAAATTAGACAGCGAAGCCTGGCCGGGGGTTCTTGATTCGGAACGGGATCGGCTTATCTTAATAAATGAGAAAGAAGAACTCTTGAAGGAAATGCGATTCATCAGTCCGAGAAAGTGGAGCCAGCCTGACGTTGAAAGACTTGAAACAGAGAAAAAACGACTGGAGGAAGATTTACAAACTGCGAGAGACTGCCAGAGTAAAGCACTTACAGAGAGGTAAAGAAAAACAGACAAAACAGCATATTCTGTTACTTGATAGTGTTAGGCATGTTTTATAATCTATATCGGTTTACTCATTCAAACATTCTTATAATATAAACATGTATAGCCATTGCAAGTCTGTGACCATAAACTAGCTAAAATCTGCATATTTTGTTTCTTCAAATTTGTGCAATCTGGCTGGTGTTTATAGCATCCAGTATTCTTTTTCAGTAAAAAAAAAAGAGAAATGTATTGCATTCATATTATAATGTGGTATAATATTATTATTGTCATAATATTGGAAATATTTCTATTCCATTCAGGTTATTATTATTATTATTATTATTGCCATTTATATAGCGCCAACAGATTCCGTAGCGCTTTACAATATTATGAGAGGGGATTTAACTATAAATAGGACAGTTACAAATAAACTTACAGGAACAATAGGTTGAAGATGACCCTGATCAAAAGAGCTTACATTCTATAGGAGGTGGGGTGTAAAACATATTAGGACAGGAATTTGCAATCAAATAAGGTGGGCTGCCCTTTAGGAGAGGGCAAGAGACAGGTATGTGAGGTAGGGGTTAGTCTTGGAGGCCATAAGCTTTCCTAAAGAGAAGTCCTGCAAGCGCGAGTTGGCTGTACGGGTGCGGACAACGGACAGGAGGTGGTCACGGGCAGAGCGGACAGACCGAGAAGGGACATACCTATGGATCTTTGAGGAGATATAAGAGGGGCTAGAGTTGTTCAGTGCTTTATAGGTGTGAGTTAGTACCTTGAATTGACTCCTATAGCATACAGGAAGCCAATGTAAGGACTGGCAGAGGGGTGAGGTGTGAGAGAAACGACTAGAGAGGAAAATCAGTCTAGCAGCAGCGTTCATTACAGACTGTAGGGGTGCAGTACGGCTTTTGGGAAGACCAATCAGGAGAGGGTTACAATAATCCATGCGGGAAATTACTAGAGCATGGACAAGCTCCTTGGTAGTATCTGGTGCAAGAAAGGGGTGGATGCTATGTTTTTAAGATGGAATCTACAGGATTTGGCAACATGCTGGATGTGAAGCTCAAAGGCGAGACCAGAGTCAAGTATGACGCCAAGACAGCGCGCTTGCAAGGATGGACTGATGTGGGTACCACAAACTTGAAGGGAGAGCGAAAGAGGAGGATCAGTATTAGGAGGAGGAAAGACAAAGAGCTCAGTTTTAGAGAGATTGAGTTTCAGAAAGTGGGAGGACATCCAGTCAGAGATGGAAGAAAGGCAAGCAGTGACACGTTGCAGGACGGCAGGGGAGAGGTCCGGGGAGGAGAGATATAGCTGGGTGTCATCAGCGTACAGGTGGTAGCGGAATCCAAAAGAGATAATAAGTTTGCCAAGAGAGGCAGTATAAAGAGAAAATAGAAGGGGACCAAGGACAGAGCCTTGGGGGACTCCAACTGAGACAGGATGAGGGGAGAAGGTATCATTAGAAAAAGAGACACTGAATGAGCGTTGGGAGAGATAAGAGGAAAACCACGAGAGGACAGAGTCACAGAGACCAAGCGATTGAAGAGTTTGAAGAAGGAGAGCATGATCAACGGTGTCAAAGGCCGCTGAGAGGTCAAGAAGATTTAGTATGGAGTAGTGGCCTTTGGATTTAGCTGCGATTAGGTCGTTAGTAACTTTGATAAGGGCAGTCTCTGTAGAGTGGAGAGGGCGGAAGCCAGATTGAAGGGGGTCAAGGATAGAGCTGGAATTGAGGAAATGAGACAAGTCTTTCCAGAAGCTTTGAGGAAAAAGGGAGCAGGGATATGGGACGGTAGTTAGAGGGGGTGGACGGGTCGAGGGATGTTTTTTTTAGTATAGGTACTACAGTGGCATGTTTAAGGTCAGCAGGGACGATGCCAGAAGAGAGAGAGCAGTTGAAGATGTGTGTTAAAGAAGGCACGAGACAAGTGGAGAGAGATCTGATAAGGTGAGATGGGACAGGATCGAGTGGGCAAGTGGTGGGGCGAGAGGAGCAAAGAAGTAACATGTTATCAGCAGTAAGGTTAGTTTGGGGGGTGGCCACAGCAGGGCGAAGAAGAGAATTAAAGGTGTCAAAGAGACGCCTGGGGTTGCGGGAACATGAACTAATGAGAGAGGAAAAGTAGGACTGTTTGGCAAGGGCAAGGGCTGCACTGTATGAACACAATATGAATGTATAATGGAGAAAGTCTGACTGGGTGTGAGACTTCCTCCAGGAGCGTTCAGCACAACGGGAGCATCTTTGCAGGTAGCGTGTTGATTTAGTATGCCACGGTTTGGGGCGGGTGCTCCTCGAGGTGCTTGTTTGGAATGGCGCTGCAGCGTTCAAGGCAGATGTAAGAGTAGAGTTATATGTGGAGATGGCCAGTGAAGGACAGGAGAGGGAAGAGATGGACAGCAGTTGTGAAACCTGAGTTGAGGGGGGTTAGGCTGAGGTTGTTGGGTGAGGGGGTACGTGAGAGAAAATGATAAGAGGTGGTGATCAGAGAGTGGAAATGGAGTGTTGCAGATATTAGATAATGTACATGCATAAGTGAAGATTAGGTCAAGGGTATTGCCAGCTACATGGGTGGGAGAATTTGCCCACTGCGATAGCCCGAGGGAGGAGGTAATTGAAAGTAGTTTAGTGGCTGCAGAGGTCAAAGGTGGGTTAATAGGAATATTGAAGTCCCCGAGAATTAGGGATGGAATGTTAGAAGAGAGGAAATAGGGTAGCCAGGCAGCAAAGTGGTCAAGGAAGAGAAGAGGGGAACCAGGGGGACGATAAATAACAGCAATGTTAACAGAGAAGGGTTTGAAAAGGCGAATTGGTTAAATAATGCTCATGAAGAAAACCACTGTCTCAAATTTGTTCCACACATACTTGGTGAAAACTTTTCTTTAGTTGTGGCACTCGTGTATTTATAGCAGCATCTCTTAGGGTAGCCAAATGTGCCAAATGTTTCTGGGCCCAAACTGTGCTAATTGTAATACTGTGTTTATGGTGAACTTTTCTCGCGTGTCCCCAGAAGTGGAACCCCAAAAGCAAGCACAAACAGCCTATCCTACCAAATTCAGAATTGTGACTATATGTGCTGCATGCCATACAAAATTTAAATCAGCCACAGCTATGTTACAAGGAGTAGGCATATACCTATGCCTATATAACTTTTTTTTGAAGATCACAAATGCATACATCCCAATATTAGGAGGTTTGAACTGGGGACATGGATTGGACAGCTCTACTTTCATCAAAAATGGGAAGTCTTGCCAGGGAGTTATCTGGAATGCCAAAAGATTTAACAGCACCTGTTAGGCCTTTTATCATGTTGATGCAGGTAGGTTCTTGGGTGTTCCGCATATGGGGACAGCAGGGAACGTTCCATAGCAAACATAGCATGATCGCATCAAAAGATGCACTCAGGCTGCTCTGAAGGCACTATGACCATGAAACACATCATTGTGGGAGAACTGGATAAGTGGTGACATAAACTGTAATTTCGTTTATGGTACACAGGTATCTGTCCTACTTGGAGTGTGCCTTTAAGAGATAATTTGATGTTCCAGGTCAAATGCTATGTTACAGTTCAGAAATAATTATTCTTTCTGATGAGTCTACTGTTTATTGTCTTCTCTAACAAAAGAACAAAATAACTTTCCCCAAGATACTTCTGCTTTGTAGAATTAAACATCAAAAGAGTCTGGAAAAGGTAAATTACAGGAAAGCAAACATATATCCCTGTTGTGGTTTCATAACTACTGGACCATATTATCAGTGATTAAAGGAAGTAGGTACTCATCCTATAGAATCTGAAGAATTTGACAGGTATATAAACTATACATAGATTACTTTTTTCCAATTTTCCAGAAGTCAGGAAATTATTATGTAAACACAAGGCCAAGTATTTTGCCTTGATGCACACCAGACCTTCAAAGATAGACATATAGATTAGAAATGGCATAGCACAAGGCAGTACCAGTCTCGTCTGGCAGACTGCTCTACTCTTGGAGGGTGTAGGTCATGAAAGGTGTTCAAAATAAGTGAATGTGATCTGTCTTAAGGGTATATTCACTAAGCAGAGACAGGGTTATACACTAGAGGACAAATTGTTGTGAAATCAACTTGGCCTGAAATTTTCATTATCACTATCAGAGTTATTTTCTAAAATGAGAATAGATATAAATGTCTTCCAATTTGTTTGTTTTTTACCTTAAATTTGAAATCCACTACGTTAGGTAAACTTTTAGTTTGGATACTCTGGCATTAAATTGAATTCACTTCGGATTATCTCTTTAGTGAATAACCCTGTATGAATTCTCTTTGAATCCCTGACAATTTACCCCTTAGTTAATAACCCCGCAAATTGTGACGAGTTAACAACCCAGTTGCAAAACCTAACTAGAATTGCTGACTCAACAGTTTTGTACTTTCGCTGAATTGAAGATCTTTTTCTGTATATCTCCATTTGAATGATGTTTCCCCTTCAACGGATTGTAAGCGCACTTGAACAGTGCTCTCATGTCTCATGATCATGTCAAATTGCCTTGTTGAATCTACGTTTGCATATCGTCCACTGGTAGAGTTCTGCAGAAAGCTTTGGTGCTTTACAATAATAATACTAACAGAGCACCATCAACTAATATCATTATTAAAGTAAGGCATACAAACTCCAATTTTGATACTTTTTTTTTTTTTATCAATGTCTTTTTTTTTTTTACATCTTCTATCATAAGTAAGACTAGATCACTGGCCAGATATAAGCAGGTATAATGATATTCAATAACAGTGGTTCATAGAGGCAAGAGAAACCCAGGAAACTGTCTTCAACAATCATAGCACAAGCGTATCAGTAGACAAGCTTGCACTATGTTTAGGGCACTAGCACTGAAACAGTGCTCCCTGCAGGGTCAGCCCTCAGTGGGATGGACCTGCTAGCAATTTGGTGGACGCATGGGCCATCGCATCACTGGTCCATTCCCTTCACTCCCATCAGGGTCCCGACTCTGGGATGGCTGATGTTGGGAGGTATGTTGAAAGGGTATTGTAAGCATAATCATAACCATTACAGTATGCAACAGTATTATTTATTGGCACCATCTTCTGGTAATTCCTCTAGAAAGTAAGATGGTTTGAGCAGGGCCCTCAACCCCATTTGTTCCTGTGCGTGCAAATATTTTATGTTAATCCATCCATTGTACAGCACTGAGGACTTTATAAGTTAAAATAATAGTAATAATAATCAAATGGTTTGACACAAACTGAGGAACCACCAGGTACCGGCAGCTTGTTCACTCACTATCCATATTGTTTATGTGTTAGATACACTGCTCCATCACACATTTTATTTCTGTCTGTATTTGGCTTGCATTCAGGGCTGGATTTACAGAACCACTTGTAAACCTGTTCTATTTTCACCCCCTACTTGCTCCTTTCTTCTCTTCCCCCTTCAATCAATGTTCTGCTCTTCTGTCCTCCTGCTTCACAGAGTCCTCACCGCACTCCCCATCTGTCACTTATTCTCCAATGCTCACTTGTACTCCAGTCACAACCTGCAGACGGAGGTACAGGAGGTTGCATGGAGTTATGATGCTGACGCCATCTTCATGCTGTCCTGCAATTTGTATGCCTGTAGGAAAGAGAGGACCTTCCGCTGCGGGTGTCAGATGAGAAGGTTAATGAGCTATTCTCCTTCACACACAAGCACTTCTGCTATACCACCAACGATACAGGGTTTCACTGGTGCCCTCCTCTCATTGGTGCAGCCCCAAGGCCTTGGCAGCCCTGCCTGCATTCATACTTACCTTTTAAGATCCTGAAGCTGGACTGTTTAGATTAGCTGACTGCAGCTTCAGACAGTCCACTCCCTCACCAGGAAAATTCTTTCCATTCGGCCCATCTAGTCTGCCCAATTTTTAAATACTCTCATTAGTCCCTGGCCTTATCTTATAGTTAGGATAGCCTTATGCCTATCCCACGCATGCTTAAACTCCTTTACTGTGTTAACCTCTTCAGCTGGAAGGCTATTCCATGCATCCACTACCCTCTCAGTAAAGTAATACTTCCTGGTTTTATTTTTAAACATTTGCCCCTCTAATTTAAGACTCTTGTTGTGGTAGTTTTTCTTCATTGTGGACTGAGGGTTCTGATGTTGTTTTATAAATCGCTGCAGATTAAGTACTTTATCCGCCAGCCACAGTCCCACTTATCAATCACAATACATGTAACTGCTGTATAAACTGATAGCTTCCATACTGCAGTTTCAGTGTTCAGCAGTTTACAGAGCGACTAACCATGAATGCGTCACTATTATTATATCTAAATTGTGCGCAACATATGAATAGCATTTTCAAAAGTCAATTTCACAGCTCCCAGGATTGTATTATGGCTGCAGCAATTTCTTTAAATGCTAAATAGTTATGGTGCTCATAGTTTCAATTTCCCTTCTAACGTTAACTCATCTGAGATCATAAACCCAAAGTTCTTTTATCTGTTGTTCTCATGGCTTCTGTAATACAGTTTACCTCCTAAGTGCTTTATGTAGTGCAGATGTGCCATAATCTGATCCATTTGCCTAAATTATTTGTCATTTAGCTAGTTTTCATGTTTGTCTAAACATCAGATCTCTGTGCTTTCAGCATAACGAAAGTCACTATATGAGGTCACTTAGTGTTCTAATTTTGGACCTTATTTCTCTAATCTCGTTGTTTACATTACATCCGTATTTTGAATTCATACTTCTCATTTCGTTTGTTTCCTACAGTGAGTGCATCTTCATAATTGTATTCTACAATTATTTACACATGAATGGTGTTAGCTTGCTATCCCTTTTATCTTTATTTTAGTTTCTTTCTCCAAATCAGCCTTATCATTTACCGTGTAATTATGAAATGTAAACCCCAGTCGGTGGTTCTTCTAGGCAGTAAAACAATACTTTTGTTTCAGAGTATAGATAGGTTATCTTTTGGAACACACATTGCATGCATCTGTCCAACACTGAACAGGATCTCATTTTGTTCTTCTGTGTAGCACTCTTTAAATCTGCTTTGGGTCCTTTGTTGTTTAAAGTGCTATATTTCATGTTGGACATTATCTCTATATCCCGTGTGTTCACATCAAGCACAATGCCAGACATAATGACTTTGGCTCCTTTCCATATCAATTCGAGATATTTTTCACCTTCTTGACAATAGGTGAAACCTGTGGATATGATGTAACAATTAAACAGGCTATTTAGCTACAAATTACAGAGAGTAACACAAAGATCCTGCCTGATTATAGAGGCACATTAAAAAAAGGCTTATTCTAGATTTTTGGAAACCCTACTTAAAATACATTTAAAAAGTAAAGTATCACATGGTCCTTTTACCTATTTAAATATTTATTTTCTGTGTTTTTTCTCATCAAGCTGTATAATGAGCTATTTAATGTCAGAGCTACCGGTATTTTTTTTTCCACGCTGGTGATATCAGACACCATGTATACCCAATAGGGCTTGAGACAAATTTAGCAAACAGTATTAAACAGTATTAAAAGAAAGGAGCATTTCAGCAAGGTGGGGAGTCTCAAACATGTAATTCAATTTAAAGTGATTTATTTAAAGGCACACTATGGTCACCAGAACAACTACAGCGTATTGTATTTGTTCTGGTAAGTATAATCATTTCCTTTAGGCCTTTTGCAGCAAATACTGTCTTTTCAGAGAAAATGCAGCGTTTACATTACAGCCTAGGGATACCTCCACTGGCCATTCCTCAGATGGCTACTAGAGGTTCTTCCTTGGGCAGTGCTGCACAGTGTGGAGACACTAAACTTTCATCATAGAGATGCATTGATTTAATGTGTCTCTATGAGAAGATGCTGATTGGCAAGGGCTGTGTTTGGCTTGTGCTGGTTCTGCCCATGATCTGCCTCCTTGACAGTCTCCGACAATCCTACAGGAAAGCATTGTGATTGGCTTTTGATCAACACTTCTGATGATGTCAGCCAAGCAGGCAGATCAGTGGCAGAGCCAGCAACAGACTGGAATAAAGTAATAATTTTACTATATTTTTATTGGGGCTCAGATGGTGCTTTTAACCCCTTAAGGACACAACTTCTGGAATAAAAGGGAATCATGACAGAATATTTCCGTCATGTGTCCTTAAGGGGTTAACATTATAGGGTCAGAAATACATGTTTGTTTTCCTGACCCTATAGTGTTCCTTTAAGCAATAGTATGTATTTTTACTGTCAGTATATCTTTTTAGTTATATTTAATTGCTTTAGGAGGCATTAGTTACATTTTGAAGGGCCAACAGTGCCACAATCTTGCTGTCTGTTGGGTTACACTATTGTAACCCACATCCTACCTACCTCCTGCCCATTCTTACACTAGTAGCCCATATGGTAACATTTCATCCACGAAGGGTGCACCAAACCTCAGGATTTGTACATTCTGATTTTAAAAGTAGAGAGTCCACAGGTACAACAGGGTAGGTATTTCAAACAGTATTTATGAGAAAAATGGAACACAGAAATAAAAATACAACGTTTCGGCTCAAAACCTTAGTCTTCAATAAAAATACAATGTCTCAGCTCAAAACCTGAGTCATCAATAAACGTTTCGGCTCAAAATATTAGTCATACGTGACTAGGGCTTTGCGACAAAACATTGTAACATTGTATTTTATTTTTGTGTCCCTGTTTTTAGTACATCCTGGTTAAAGGACCGCTCTAGTGCCAGGAAAACATACTCGTTTTCCTGGCACTAGAGTACCCTGAGGGTGCCCCCACCCTCAGGGACCCCCTCCCGCCGGGCTCTGGAGAGAGGAAGGGGTTAAACTTACCTCTTTTTCCAGCGCCGGGCGGGGAGCTTTCCTCCTCCTCTCCATCTTGATCGCGACGTCATCGGCTGAATGCGCATGTGCGGCAGGAGCCGCGCTCGCATTCAGCCGGTCGCATAGGAAAGCATTTACAATGCTTTCCTATGGACGCTTGCGTGCTCTCACTGTGATTTTCACAGTGAGAAGCACGCAAGCGCCTCTAGCGGCTGTCAATGAGACAGCCACTAGAGGATTTAGAGGCTGGATTAACCCTCATTATAAACATAGCAGTTTCTCTGAAACTGCTATGTTTATTAAAAAAAGGGTTAATCCTAGAGGTACCTGGCACCCAGACCACTTCATTAAGCTGAAGTCGTCTGGGTGCCTAGAGTGGTCCTTTAAAGTACCTACCCTGTTGAACCTGTAGACCAGGCTTCCCCAAACTCCGGCCCTCCAGATGTTGCTGAACTACAACTCCCATGATTCTCAGCCTATCTATTTCATTCTTAGAATCATGGGAGTTGTAGTTCAGCAACATCTGGAGGGCCGGAGTTTGAGGAAGCCTGCTGTAGACTCTCTAATCTTGACTACTAACTTGGAGATAGCAGTCCTTCAAACCACAGTGTAATGATGGACATTGGTTTGCTATTTCCCTAAAATGCCACACCACACTACTATTGTATATTTTAACTTTATTATCACCAAATGACACCTATCAATGCATTGAGTAAACTTTTGTCCAAGAGTACACAATTGTTTTGATTTCATGATTGATTGCTGATTGAAACAGAGATAAAGACCATGTAAGTTTATTTTTCTTTGACAAGAGTATCTAAATATATATATTCACCTTTTTAGGTTGAAGATGACCAGTAAAAGGAATCAGTTGGTCAGAGAACTGGAGGAGACAGCGAGGTTAATTGCAACTCTGCACACTCAACTAAAGAGGTATGTTTGTTATGGAAGTACAGTTTGCTGAATATTATTCTGGAACTGCACCGTGCATTGTATAATCTGTTGTGAATGTATCACAATATTCAACTACAATACTCTAACACAGCATTTCCCAATTGGTGTTCACAAATGGGGTTCCGCCAAAATTTCGGGAAACAAAATCTCCACTGCGATAATTGAGGCGGGCTGCGAGGGAGCTGAGCAGGGTAGAGTGCTCCTTCGCCGTCTGCCTCAATTATTGCGGTGCGCACATCAGTGATGCCAGAGACGGAATATGACGTCACTCCGGCTCCGGCATCACTAAGAGGCGCACGAGGGAGCTGAGCAGGAAGATAACTACTCCTTCGCCGCCCGCATGCCACCCACTCAGCCCAGCAGCCCCACTGGACTCCAGGGACTGCACGCCAGCCGCTCAGCCCAGCAGCCCCACTGTACCCCAGGGACTGCACGCCAGCCGCTCAGCCCAGCAGCCCCACTGGGCCCCAGGGGAATGGAGACTCCATGCCAGCACTACCAAAGGTAGGGAGGCTGGTTGGAGTGAAATAAAAAAAAAAATTGTGTGTGTGTCTGTTAAGGAGTTTGTATGTGCGTTTGTCAGTGAGAGCGTATGTGTGTGTATGTGTTTGTCAGTGACAATGTATGTGTGCTTGTCAGTGAGAGTGTATATGTGTTTGTATGTGTGTCTGTCAAAGAGTATGTGTGTTTGTCAGTGAGAGTGTATGTGTGTCTGTCAAAGAGTGTGTGTGTGTCAGTGTATGTGTATGTGTCACTGTGTATCTGAGTGTGTGTGTGTGTGTGTGTATGTCAGTATGTGTGTATTGGTGTGTGTGTGTGTGTGTGTGTGTATGCCAGTGTATATCAGTGTGTTTGTATGTGTCTATGTGTGTATCTGAGTGTGTCATTGTGTGTATGTGTCAATGTGTGTATGTGCCAGTGTGTGTATCTGTGGGTCAAGATGTGTGTATGTGTCACAGTGTGCATCTGAGTTTGTGTATCTGTGTGTCAGGGTGTGTGTTTCTGTATGTCAGTGTGTGTATCTGTGTGCCAGATACACACACACGCCCACAGATACACACACACACAGATACACATATTGGCACATACAAACACAGATACATACACCTTGACACACAACGGCACATACAAACACAGGTACACACAATTTGACACATAGATACACACACCTTTACACACAGATACATTCACACACAGATACACACTGTTTTTTAAGGTGTGTGTATATGTATGCTACTATGTGCCAGTGTGTGTGTATCTGTGTGTCTTATTCATACACACTGATACACAGATACACACACTGGGACATACAAACACAGATACACTCACCTCGATACACAGACACACATCGGAACATACAAACACAGATACACACACTTTGACACACAGATACATACACACACACTGACACATGACCCATGGGGCCCATGGGGCGTACACATGACCCATGACCCATGGACACATGACCCATGGGGCGTACACATGACCCATGGGGCTCCGGTGCGAAAATTGATCCGTGCCCTCCCCCCCCCCCCCCCCCCGCTTACTCTGGCGGGCCGGGTCCGCAACACATTGCGGCGGGCACCTAGTCGCAGGGCTGCGACCGCGGTATGTACGCCAGTGCATGCAGATGCACACACACTTAAAGGACCACTGAAGTGGTCTGGGTGTCAGGTCCCTCTAGTTTTAACCCTGCGGCTGAAAACATAGCAGTTTCAGAGAAACTGCTATGTTTCACTGAGGGTTAATCCAGCCTCTAGTGGCTGTCTCACTGACAACCGCTAGAGGCGCTTCCGCGATTCTAAGACACTGAACGTCCATAGAAAAGCATTGAGTAATGCTTTCCTGTGGGCGGTTTGAATGCGTGTGCGGCTCGGAGCTGAGAGGCGGAGGGATCCCCTGCGCCAAGGGAGTCCGGCGCTGGAGAAAGGTAAGTGCTGAAGACACACACACACACACTCTCATGAACAGACGCATACACACTAGCTGTGACACAGACACACACATTTACTGACAGAGACACACTCAGCGACAGACATACATACACACTCACTTACAAAACATACACTCTCACTGACAAACACACACTCACTAACAGACATCAAACAGACTCACTAACACACACACAAACACACTCAGTAACAGACACACACAGTAACACACTCACTGACACTCACTAGCAGACACACACTCAACAGACACACTCACTCACTGACACTAGCAGACACACACACTCTAACACACACACTAACACACACACAAACACACTCAGTAACAGACACACACAGTAACACACTCACTGACACTCACTAGCAGACACACACTCAACAGACACACTCACTCACTGACACTCACTAGCAGACACAAACACTCGAACACACACACTCACACGTCATCTTCCGGCTCCAGTATCAGTGCGGTGCGTGAGGGAGCTGAAGAGGAAGCACTTAGGGGAGAGTGCTCCCTTGCGCGCCCACAGGACCAGCCGTGGGGTGACAGCAGGGCCAGCCGAGGGGGGCCCTGAGGTGGCCGGCTCCAGGGCCCCCCAGGAGAAGAGGCTGGCCCAGTGGCTACATACCGGGTCGCAGGAGTGGCGACCCTGGTATGTACACCACTGACTGTGTGTCAAGGTGTGTGTATCTGTTTGTCAATGTGTGTATCTGTTTGCCACTATGTGCCAGTGGGTGTGTGTATCTGTGTGTCAGATTCATACACACACACAGATACACATTGACACACACCATGACACACAGACACACACCTGCACATACAAAAAACGGCGCAATTTTTTTACAATTTCTTTTTACCGGTGGGGTGAAGGGGGGGTTCCAAGATGTTGATATACTATGTCAAAGGGTTCCATGGGAAAAATTAATTGTCAACCCTTGCTCTAACACCATCCATGTTTCTTCCACAATAGATGAAAAGCCATTACATAATTGTAGCCAGATTAAATATATTCATATTTAATATGTTCATATTCAAATATATTATGGTTTTGCAGTTGACATTTTTCAAATGTTAACTTTATTAATGCAGAAATGATTTGCACCTGTACAAATGCATTGTGTGACCCTTTTTATGCATTGTAAATAGCCATTTACAATACATTTATACAATTAAATGCAAATCAGAGCAGCCATGCCAAATCCAACTGTTTGTTACCTTTTTGTTCGCTCTGTATGTAAAACTTTTGCTTTTTCATTGACATTAACATAGTTTTGTTTTTTTTTATTTAAAAGGACACTGTAGGCACGATAACTGCTTCATCTCATGGAAGTGGTTATAGTGTCTGTAGTCCCCTGTAGTCTTCAATTCAGCAATAAACTGTTAAAATGTTCACCATTAAACTGTTTAATGTTTTAATGCTAAACAAGAGTCTCCAGAAGCCGATCCCATCTGTTCTGCTTGTGCTAATGAGAAAGCAGTCCAGTAGTGGCGTGGCTATGGGAAGTCAGTGACCCTTAGTAAGTGTTAGACTGCAAAAATGATTTAACACTTCATCTCATGGAAGTGGTTAACTGCTTCATCTCATGGAAGTGGTTATAGTGTCTGTAGTCCCCTGTAGTCTTCAATTCAGCAATAAACTGTTAAAATGTTCACCATTAAACTGTTTAATGTTTTAATGCTAAACAAGAGTCTCCAGAAGCCGATCCCATCTGTTCTGCTTGTGCTAATGAGAAAGCAGTCCAGTAGTGGCGTGGCTATGGGAAGTCAGTGACCCTTAGTAAGTGTTAGACTGCAAAAATGATTTAACACTGAATAGAGGGACGGTGTCAGGGGCAGGTAGGTACTAATTTAATTAGATTAAATGTTTATAGTGCCTAACGTGTCCCTTTAATTTGACTACTAATATTTATTTTCCTTTACTATTGCTCCCTATTAGTTTTCAATACAAACGAACATCAAATTTGTAGGTAGTTTTTTTTTTTTATATAAATTAACAAAATAAGTATTTTTCGCAATAATGACAAAAAGAAACTAAAATCAATCACAATTTAAAATGTTCCATTTGATCTTCTCAGCCTATCCGCCAGCACGCAGTCTCTTTCATCAGGCAGCAGTCCAGGATCACTGGCATCCAGTCGAGGATCTCTAGTTACATCCAGCCAGGACTCCTCAACATCTACCAGCTACACTGATCTCTACCACGAACAACTGGAACAGTTAGACTCAGAATACCAGAACAAAGTAGACTTTTTGCTTCAGGAAGGAGCAGTTGGTTATAGGCCATCAGGGTGTATCACCACCATTCATGAAAACGAGGTGGTTAAATCTCAAAGAATTGACTCATCAAACCGCATCCAGGCTTTGAGATCCTTATCTGGTACACCTAAATCCATGACATCATTGTCCCCAAGGTCATCACTGTCGTCTCCCTCTCCTCCTTGCTCCCCTCTTGTAACAGACCCATTTTTAACTGGAGATGTGTTCCTCAGCAACACTGACTTTGATGATATTGACCTTAACATGCATTTTTCTGAACTTGGCTTAGCTGGTGGAAAGAGCTACCCATTCGAATCTGAAAACAAACCCGCAGGACAAGGTAAATTCATAGCATTACGCTGATACAATATTTGACTGCCCATATATGTTTCCTTTTAGTTATTAATTAAATCAATTGATATGATTTAAGTCAAAAATAACATACTAATTATTTTCTGTTTTGGTTTATCATAACTTTGTTCTAACTTATCAAAGTTAGAAATAACCCTCTATAGCAGGTGGATAAAAACATTTGCTATAATCTCAATTTACGGCATCATGTTTATGTACAGTCCTTCACTTCAGAGCTCACTCCACGTCAGAGCCTGTTGATAGATGGTGTTGGAAAATAAAGATATAGTAATAGCTTATCAGTTTTAACATTATAAATGTACATCAAATTTCTATATTTCTCATTTTTCTGTTGGATCTCTTTATGATGTAGAAAAAATAGTGAGGCAGTATGTGGGAATTGTGCAGGGCAATTTCTAGCTCAGCTCAGAGGCTGCATCTCTTAAAGGGACACTGTAGGCACTGTAACTGCTTCATCGCATTGAGTGTTTGGAGTCCCCTAGTACCATCCTACATTTAGTGTTAAACCATTTTAATGTTTTAATGCTATATGAGAGTTCTCAGCAGCTCATCCCCCTGTGCAATGGGTGGCTGTGATTGGATGAAAGTGTCAGCTGACTGTTTTCAGCCTATCACAGCACCCATTCAAGTAAAAATTGGTATGGCAAGAAGAAAGTGTATAATCTCTACCTTAGCCACACCTCAAATGGCGGCAAATCTATGGGAATCCAGGGACCCTGACTGACTGACTGCAGGGACAGTGACAGGGGACACCAGGCACTATAACCAAGTCAATGAGATTATTATAGTGCCTACAGTGTCCCTTTTAAGCATATACAGATCTGTACAGAGATATATGATGTCACACCTTGCAACACAGTATACATTGTGTGAGTCAGACCAATCACAGTGTGAGTTTCAGGCCATTTGTTTGCACCACTATGTCTTAAGTCACCAACCTACCTCTAGTTATGATGTTGCCCCTTGCTCACAAACTATGCTCATTTTCTTTTTATAGTAAAGATTATTCAGCATTTATCACATGAACCTCATTCATTGCTCAGCTAGATCAGCAATATTGACCTCATCGAGCTTATTCGCTGATAATTTCCAGAGATCGATACCTAAGCATTGATCCACGTAGAAAGATGATTTTTTTTGTGCTTATTTAGCAAATTAGCATGATATAAAAGTAATAAAGTGTGCAATGTTAAATATATTGTTTTAATTGTATTTTGCAATAGGATTAAACTGCCTTGGCGTGACCGGTCTGAAAGCAACGGGTGTATCAGCAGCCGTGTCAGATGAATCAGTAGCTGGAGACAGTGGAGTCTATGAGCCAACAACACAAAGGTATCATAAAATAGTAACTAGCATTAAATGCTCATGGCCTCTGTTTGTTAGTGCTTTACTGATCAATACAGGTATAAATACAGTTCACGCTCATACCTAAGCCATATTTCTTCCTCCATAACCATATGCTTTCCTTAAACCACTCTAGCCCATTAGAGTTACTTCCATCCTCTTCCCTCTGGGTTTAATCTTTGTTCCCTTATTATTATAGACCAGGGGTGCCCAAAAGGTAGATCCCCAGAAGTTTTAAAACTACAACTTCCGTGATGCTTTGTCACTCTAAAGGCATCATGGGAGTTGTAGTTCTACAACATCTGGGGATCTGTAGGATATGTAAGGATGTGGAATTCTCTGCCTGAAGATGTGGTTTTATTAGAGTCCATACATATGTTCAAACAGCAACTAGTTACATACTTGCAAAAACAGAATATTCAAGGATATCATTTTTCAATGTAGGGTAATAGCTTCTTGGTCCAAGGATAAATCTGACTGCCATTCTGGGGTCAAGACGGATTTTTTTTCCTAGTTTTTTTTCCTAGTTTGTTGCAAAATTAGATGTGTTTTCTTTTGGATCAACAGCAAAATACACATGTGAGGAACGCTGAACTTGATGGACCCAAGTCTCTTTTCAGCTATATAACCATGTAACCTTTTGGGCATCCCTGTTATAGACTGTCTACATGTTTCTAACCACCCTTTCACAAAGCACAATCCTTTCTAACCTTCCTGACGAGCCTTGAACAACATATGACAGTCTGTCTGCCCTATTTTTACAAATCTGCAGCCCCTTTTCAACTTCTTTAAGGCAAGCACAATTTTGGGTAATCTACACTCGCCCCACTTAATAGGAGAACAAGAATTGTGTAAATATTTCTTTACTTGCTTGTGTATTCTGTACACATTCTTTGTTAAAGTACATAGGGAAAACAACGTAGAGAGTATGCTCTGTTCAAAGAAGCAACAGTATGTGCAAGGAAGCCATGTTTGTGTAGTCTGTCTTTGCTGTGATGAATCTCTGCTAACCCACTCCTAACGCCATACAAAGTTGCATAGGCAAATGCAGACATTTGTGTCTGTTATAGACCAACTGCTGAAAAGGGTCCGGGCTTCAGGTGCCTGGAGAGCCCCATTTTGTTTTTCAAACTGCATGAAAACTGTTTGACAAAAAGCTGAAGATATGGAGGCCTATGGCATTTTCCTTGATACAATGAACTAAACTATAGTGGTTATTCTGCCCCTATAGCCTTTGAAAGCTAAAAATGCTGGAAACTCATTTAAAACTATTTTCATTCTTGTTTTATCTGTCAAACAAGGTTTTGGTTTCCTTTTTTCATATGTTGGTAGCACTGTGGAATTTCTTGCAATTTCTTTTTAAGAGTAATGTTTCCACTTTTGTTTATGATTTTAGACTATTGCTGGAAAATCCAGAAGATGATGTTGAAGATTCGGAGGCTGTTGGTACAGCTAAAGTTAAAATTGGGATGAAGTAAGGATAACATCAATGGCACTAGCAGTTTACATGTCTTTTTTATTTACTAATGCTTAATATTTAATGTATATTTTATTCTGATATCATAAGGACAGGCATTGATAAAATATTGCCTGATGGTGTGGCTGTGTGTCTTCAGAATAATGAAAAGTTTGCTAAGAGCTTTAGTCTGGGTTCTTTGCCTTGACAGTGTCCAATATATGAACATGAAATCCTTTTAGATTTAGACCTGTTGTTGTATAAGAGGGAAATAATGATTTGCATTATACTTTGCAGGTTAGGGAGTTTCACAGATATTGAAAATGTGTGTTTGCATTATATCTGTAGAACATGACAAGGCCACGTAGGTATTCAATACTGTAAGTTATGTTGGCTTGTTAAAAGCCAGCATTTCAAGGATAACACAGTAAAAAGGATAGCATGCTATTCAAATTAGTATCTACATGAACAGATATTAAACACAATATCACTGAAAGGAAAGTATGAATCCATTTGAGATCCCATTCCTTAAAGGGACACTCCAAGAACCATACGATTGTTAGTTCATTACAGTGGTTACTGAGTTGGCAACCTAGGAAGATGCCTTTTTTTTTCTATTCAGTGTCCAGAGCCTGGACATTTTCACTTAGAGGTTATTTGGAGAAACACTGCCTCCCCGTTTTGCTATTCAAGTAAGAGCGTACACTAGCTGCCTATGCCATGCAAGTCAGCCTCCTTAAATATATTGCTGCATGTCTTGCAGTCTCCCGCAAGGAATCTAGGCACCTGCACATTTAATAGAAAATAAAGAATGTAGCAACAAGTTCCATGACTTGTTTGTTGGGGTGATTTCCTAGCACCATAGCCACTTGAAAATCTATTGTGGGTATTAATTGGGATGCAAATGGAAGGACATGTTTATTCTAGGGGGCATGGCTAAAAGTGGGGGCCTGGAGTATTGCAATTCCAGGACTGTAACTGAAAAATAAATTTAGAAATAGGCCGTTATGTTTTAAATACAGATTATTGTGAGGTTCATTGTTGTAAATCTCTTTTATACACTCAAATAAAACAATATTACCGACGTTCCTTTAAAAACGGGACAGATGTATTTAGGTACAATATAGGGACTGCTATTCCAAAAGAGAGACACTTGGGAGGTGTGAGCGGGTATTCCTGTCTTTCCACAGTATTATGGATATAGCATGATTAAATAATTAAGTTAGGTGGAAGTAAAAACATGGCTCTTGCCTTCCCCTTTATCGAGTGTCCTCTTCTCCCTAATTCCATTACCACGAGTTTTCTTCCCCTCTCCTTTCTCTATCACCTCTTCTCAAAATGCATATAGTCTACAGAAACTGCAGCATTATAAGTTTTCTTTGCAATGAACTAACTGTCTCGTTATTTAATTGACCCATAAGCAAATAAATATAACTGAGAATTGTCTATGGGTTTGAGCTATTGTGACTGGACTCTATGGTCCTTTTGCATTTTGCCTGTCAATTCTCTGAAACAAAAATGAAAAAGTCAACATGAACATGACAAAAAATATTGACTTGGGATGTCACAAAATAAATAAATGAAATAAGTAAAGGGAGTGCTGTCCAACGGCCGTAAATCTTGAAGTTATCCTGCTTCCTGGGTGTGTGTATAATGTTTTTTTGCCACAACCAATAATCACGAGAAGCCACCACATAAAAATACAAAGCATGTGACTCAGTATGGTCTCGTGTAAACATAATTGAGGCTTAGAAACAAACACTGAATGCCATGCTAATTCTCCCACAGGTGAAACCTAGGCCCTAAAGGTCTTCTGAAGGAAACATTTAATGATACAGTGTAAAGAGCTACACGCACACCTCTTTACTGTACTTTGCACTTGGAAAAAATGTTTTGTTCACTACATTCTCCACACGTATTTAATGTATACAATTTCTATATTTGGTTGCTACAACACCATTGCTGTGAAATATATCTGCCGAGGTGTATAAATTTATTTTATAACCTGGAAAAATGAACGAATATGTAACGCACAGAAATTACAGTGGCAACTTTATTTATACATTAAAGGTAATAAAACAGCAAATACGTATGGGGAATATTTTATGGTATTCCTTTCATTTGGATGTTAATTCACTAACATGGTTATTATTTACTTAAGTGGGAATTTAAAGTGAATTTTAAATGTAAGGTTAAAATGTCCAAGTTGGAAAAAAATTTCTAAACCTGCTATGCTTTCTGTTTATCTTCTCTGGCCTTAAATTTGAATTTCAGTTTGAATGCTCAATTCAGTAAATAACTCTGTAAATAATTCACAAAAACTATGAAAAATGGATTTGAAGCTTTTGAGCTATTTTGGTTTTATTTTTCCTGAAACCTTTTTATTATTTTCCCACAATTCACTAGTTTGTGAATGCATTCCTTAGGCTTGTATACAGCATGATAAAAGTCCTCAATAGTCAATTAGTCAATATAAATACTGTGAACAACTGTTAACTATTTGCAGCTTCGGAAGGCTGATGCATGGCGATGCAGGTTGTTCTCTGTACCTGTTAATTGCAGATCTGTGGCTGATACTTTTATTTGAATGTTTAATGCGCTTTCTTCATTATTTCAGGTATGATGAGAAAAACAAGCAGTTTGCAGTATTCATTGTACAGCTGGATAACACGGCCGCTTTGTCGCTACAGCCCGACCAGAAAGTGTAAGTATAAGCAAATGTTTGACAAATGTCGATGATGTTAAGTGGCACTTTTGCTTGCTCAACATGGCTGCTTGTGGACACTTTGTCCATGTTCTTACTGGACAAACCAAATGTACTCATACTTATGCATCCCCCCCTATTAAACGTGGCCACAGAAAGTTAATACTATAACTGGGTAGAAAGACCTAAAGGGCTATGGACACCGCAACATTCTCATCTCTTAGTTTTCTAAGAAGAAGAGGATCTTGAGGCACAAATTGCTTAGTTCTTCGGTATGAACTAGTTGAGCCTAACTTAATTCTTTTGATTTTATAACACAGCGGTCTCAGTAATTCCAAATCTGAGGCCTACAAAGGAGCTGAAAGAGAAGGGAGGAAATTATGTCCTGCTGCTCCTGTAGACCACAGGATTGAAGTCTACCATCGTAAAGATGTTAGGGACACACCAGGCCCATTTTTAAAATAAATTATGTGTTTTGCATGACAAAAGTACATGCACAAATAATGGAGTTAGAGTAAAAAAAGATACTCATATTTGAAGTTCTTGCATTTGCAATATGTCCCAGACTTTGCAGCCTTTGCTGTGAAATTAGATTATAGTGCACCGTGTATCATCACATAGGGAAGAGAAATGAGAAGATTAAGTTATACTGATGAATGATCTTAAGCTCTAGGTATAAAGGTTGTTTGGGAATTTGATTATAAGTAAGTAGTGTTAATTACTCATACCATAGATGTTGCATGCTATATTTTATTAATATTTTGCTCCTTGTGGAAACCTTAAATTGACATGATTTAAACCCATCATAAAAAAGTAGGGATTTCTGGTAGGACGTATTAATTGGAAAAGCTTTAATAAGGAACTCAGGTTTTCTCAAATCAGTGTAAAGTCTAAATCAATGTGAAATATTAAAGAAGACCTCCGTACTGTGGGAACCTGAGAATCTCCCCAATCACCATAGTTAGGAATTAAAACCGGAGACATGGGATAAAACCCTGTGGGCTACCAAGTGTGAGCTTATAGCATCTATTCTGAATATAATGTTACACTTTATATTCCTCTGTAATCTGGCCTTCTGACATCTAATTAACAATAACAGATGAAAGATGTGACATTGATGTCTGTGTTTGCACAGTCTGTAAATTGGGTGTCATGTGGGTGCTGTTCTGTAGTATAGGTTCTGTAATACCTGCACTCATCATACAGTATGAGTGTGTGGTATATTGTAGGTGTTGTTATTGGTGTGGTTACTTAATGCCATGCAGGTACCATGTGGGCTGTTGATGTGTAATGGGTGTCATGTAGCTGGTATATATACTAAAGGTAGGGCTGGATCTGAATATCTAATTGAAGCAGTGCCATGTATTCATTATCTTTTATTGCAGAAATACTCTGTAGACACAGTCTCATCCTTATCATGTATACACATTTGTTAATTATACCCTGCTTTTAAAATAGTCTTATTCTTGGATAAATACATACCCTAAATGGCCACGACTACATTGATGTTGTGGCTCATTGACAAATAACCTGACTGCCTTTTAGAACAGCGAGAACCTGATAAGTGACAAAAGTTATACACTTTAAAATGCAAAAAGGGCTTTGTAGGAACTAGATTCTCTCTAGAATGGGAGACAGTACTAACATGAACAAATGCAGATATTTATATTATTGCAGTATGAATAGAAAACATATGCAGTGTTCTTATTCTGTGGTTTAAGTCTAAATGGTAATGCCAAGTTTATATTTGTTCACAGGTACGTTCGTGTTGCAATCCTTCCTTGTTCTGAAAGCACAAGCTGCTTGTTCCGGACAAGATCCATGGAGCAATCCGAAAGTCTAACCTATAACGAAATGTTCTTGGTGTCGGTAACTCATGCAGCGTTACATCAGAAGACCCTGAGAATAGACCTGTGCACAGTGCGATCTAATCATCGGGAGGAATGCTTGGTAATAGATATTCTTAGTTTATGTTACCTCAACTAATTTAATTGTATTCTGTTTTTTATGAAACATTTTTGCAAAATACAGAGAAAATAGGTTTGTATTAAAGAGACACACCAAGTGTGTGAAAATTTAGAGAGATTAATGAAATACAATACTCATGTTTCAGAGGAGCATGTAGACTGTGCTCCTATGATTATAATATGTATTCTTCGGGGCTCAAAATTTAAACTTTCCCTTTAGCCTTTGGCAAATAAAAATGCAGTCCTAGTGATTAGAAATTCAAACCTGGTGAGTGTGTAATGAACCATACAGGCTTGCAATGGTGACTAACTTTTAGGCCTGTTGAGTATTGTAGTTCCTGAAATTGTGAACCCTTTGTTCTTAGATTGTCTAGCACTGTGCTGAAATGCAATAATAAACTAGTTTATGGATTTATTTGTTCTGCTCGCCAAGTTACCAAATGGATCTCTGACAGCAATTATTCTACCTTCTTAATTACAATTACTTCAGAGGACATTCTCGGCTGCCAGGGTGCAAAATGGATCACATTAACAGTGATGCACACGATCACGCTCTTTGTTTTTTCCTTTGCATAATACCAAATATAATAAACAAACACACAAAAAAGGACAGAAAATATGTGTGCCTTAACATTTTCTTGTGCTTTAAGGGAACACTCTAAATATGCACCAAAACCACCACCACTTAATTTAGTGGTGTTGGAGCAAGCGACTGTCCCTGCAATCTCAGAAAACTAATACCTAATGCCACCTCCAGTGGCTGTCACACAGCCACTCGCAGGGCCCCCTGGTGGCCTTGGTCCTTCAAAGATTACAGAACCAACTTCAGCATCTTAACACTCAGCTCAGAGACGCTGAACATTCCGCTTAAAGATGCATTTAGTTAATGTATCTCTGTGAGGAGAAGCTGATTGGCTCAAAGTCGCGATTGCTGACCAATGTGCCAGGGGAAATAAGGTAAGCTCATCGTATTTGCTTTCTGCTGTGGGTTTGGGGTTTGAGGGTTAAATAGGTTACATAACACTTGTTCCTTTAATTTGTGCTTTGCCTCAGAGGTCCAGGGAAGAAGTAAGCTATAAGATTTCAATTTTCCAGATTTTCAGCAGTGAGCTCCAATGAAAACATGTAATCTCTCATAGGTTTTAAAAAGAGGATGAACAGAGACATATGCATGTTGGCCGTAGACTGCTTCTCATTCATGGAAAAAAATAGAATGAGAACTTCTTTATTAATGCTGTTGTGCATCTATCATTAACTCCTGTTGCAAATAATGCCAACAAAAGACAAATGGAGTTAAATCAAATGAACACAGTCATGATGGACTGACTCAGTAAAATGTAATCTTAGAGTAAGCGTATAATATGTCATAATAATTATAATGCACTGAATTACATTCCCCTTCCACTTAAAAGAAAAAATGTCTTTATCTTATAATAGTGTCGCTGAATTTGAAGAGTGCCAGCCTTGGACATACACTAAATGGAACTATTACACTTTATCAAGTATTAATTGTATATTTTAAAATAGTGGTCATTAATAGACAGATCTCTAGGTTTTTTAGGATTGAATGGACGTTTTTTTCTAAATGATCAGTTAAACATATGGTATCCATAGGCAGATGTATAATATGTTTTGTTTTAATTGTACTTTTTTTTTTTTATATAATTGGATTTTAAATATAAAGTTGGGTACCCTTGTTGCTATGGCTGCGGCTAGATGTCTGTTCTAGTTTGACAAATTTTGTTCAAAGCAGAAGGACTGCATTACTTAACTTGAAGATCTTTATTAATGATTAATGAATTTCTCTGGCAGGATTAGTTTGAACTTGGATTAAAAACTGACAGCAGATTTTTTTATATCTAAGTACTTTTATGTTTTAGTTTGTCATGTTACTTTTTTTGGTAATGTTAAGAATAATTAAATGTGATAAAAACAGTTTAAAGATGATTTATTTTTTTGTTTGTATTATTCTTTTTTTCCATTTTATAAAAGGGTTATATGTTCTAAAAGTTAGGTTATCATTAGTATTATTAAAAGCCAGTAAATAAGACTAACACTCTTATCCACCGGTAGCAAATACAGTCAGGTCCATAAATATTGGGACATTGACACAATTCCAATCTTTTTGGCTCTATACACCAACACAATGGGTTTGAAATGAAACAAACAAGATTAGCTTTAACTGCAGACTTTCAGCTTTAATTTGAGGGCATTTACATCCAAATCAGGTGAACGCTGTAGGAATTACAACAGTTTGTATATGTGCCTCCCACTTTTTAAGGGACCAAAAGTAATTGGACAGATTAACAGTCATAAATCAAACTTTCTGTTACGGTTACCCCCAGGCTAGCTGAAGGCTGGACCGCTTGGATATCCTGGATCCAGAGTGTGGAGAGAGAGAAGCGCTATTCCGGTCGGCAGACCACCAGAGTCATGTGAATACAAAGCAATCCCACTAGCTCTAGTATAGCTAGGTTACCCTGGTTCCCACAAAACAAGTCGAGGCTGCGATTTGAAGGTCAAACACAAACTGGCTTTAATGGCACAGGGTTAGCGGTATTTATGCAAAAGTCCAGGTCCAGGGACAGCCCCCTCTGGACCTGATGGGATACAGGGACAATACATACAGTTGACCAATGACAATACACTGCAACTTGGAGATAATGATTCCAACGGTTATGGCAATGTAATTATCTCCAAGTGCCCAGAATCCCACGTGCATTTACCACATGTAAAAACAGAATAAAATATATATTTATAACACTTTACAAACTACCCCTTGTATTCTACCATTCGTTAGATAGCTCGGGTCTGAGCGCATCAGATATACGAATAGCGCTCAGACCTTACGAACGGTATGGCTAGTCTCTGAGATATAAGTCTTTTCGTGTCTCGTTGTCCCGAACACGAAATGGCGGCCATCTTTTCTGCTTGTGAATAGGCGAGCGGGTATCGGTTCCAAAACTCCTGGAACTAAACACGGATAGCCAGCTGCACGAGTACCGCTGTCTTGCTGGTTGTCCTAGCCCTTCGGGAACCGAACGTTGACCGCCCTGAAGGGACCAATTAGCCTCCTCAGCAACCTCAGTGTTCTAATTACGGGCACACGCCGGGGAGTAGGTGGTCCTCGTTCGGGAGTTTGGATACGGGGAAAATGGTCGACGAACGAGGCCACCCTGAGATAGTCAATTAAGGTTTGTGGTTAACCGCAAACCGCAACCTCCCGGTGGTCGTCCGTTCGGTTGTTTCCAAGGTCAACAGGGTTAAGTGGCGGCACACGCCAGGAGCCGGGTGGTCCAAGTTCGTATGCACGAATTTATAATCCAAGGGGTTCGTGTAAATGGGTAAACGTAATAGAAATACCGAAGGAACCGTCCTCGGTATTTTAACATAGGGTAATCCAATATGCGTCTGTGGAGTGTCTGTAACACTTTCACTTTTTAATACATGGTTGCAAATCCTTTGCTGTCAATTACAGCCTGAAGTCTGGAACGCATAGACATCACCACACAACGGGTTTCATCCCTGGTGATGCTCTGCCAGGCCTCTACTGCAACTGTTTTCAGGTCCTGCTTGTTCTTGGGGCATTTTCCCTTCAGTTTTGTCTTCATCAAGTGAAATGCATGCTCAATCGGATTCAGGTCAGGTGATTGACTTGGCCATTGCATAACATCCACTTCTTTTGCAGTATGCTTCAGGTCATTGTCCATCTGCACTGTGAAGCGCTGTCCAATGAGTTCTGAAGCATTTGGCTGAATATGAGCAGATAATATTGCCCGAAACACTTCAGAATTCATCCTGCTGCTTTTGTCAGCAGTCACATCATCAATAAATACAAGAAAACCAGTTCCATTGGCAGCCATACATGCCCACGCCATGACACTACCACCACCATGCTTCACTGATGAGGTGGTATGCTTGGGATCATGAGCAGTTCCTTTCCTTCTCCATACTCTTCTCTTCCTATCACTCTGGTACAAGTTGATATTGGTCTCATCTGTCCATAGGATGTTGTTCCAGAACTGTGAAGGCTTTTTTAGATGTTGTTTGTCAAACTCTAATCTGGCCTTCCTGTTTTTGAGGCTCACCAATGGTTTACATCTTGTGGTGAACCCTCTGTATTCACTCTGGGGAAGTATTCTCTTGATTGTTGACTTTGACAACATACACCTACCTCCTGGAGAGTGTTCTTGATCTGGCCAACTGTTGTGAAGGGTGTTTTCTTCACCAGGGAAAGAATTCTTCGGTCATCCACCACAGTTGTTTTCCGTGGTCTTCCGGGTCTTTTGGTGTTGCTGAGCTCACCGGTGCATTCTTTCTTTTTAAGGATGTTCCAAACCGTTGATTTGGCCACACCTAATGTTTTTGCTATCTCTCTGATGGATTTGTTTTGTTTTTTTCAGCCTATTGATGGCTTGCTTCACTGATAGTGACAGCTCTTTGGATCTCATATTGAGAGTTGACAGCAACAGATTCCAAATGCAAATAGCACACTTGAAATGAACTCTGGACCATTTATCTGCTCCTTGTAATTCGGATAATGAGGGAATAACACACACCTGGGCATGGAACATCTGAGCAGCCTATTGTCCCATTAATTTTGGTCCCTTGAAAAGTGGGAGGCACATATACAAACTGTTGTAATTCCTACACCATTCACCTGATTTGGATGTAAATACCCTCAAATTAAAGCTGAAAGTCTGCAGTTAAAGCACATCAAACCCATTGTGTTGGTGTATAGAGCCAAAAAGATTAGAATTGTGTCGATGTCCCAATATTTATGGACCTGACTGTACCTACTGTGCCTTTTTAAAATATAAATAAGTCACCCTTTTTTATTATTATTTCTAACTTTGTAGTTTGGGGAATCTGGACAGCATTCCTAAAAACATTTGAGAAGGGCTTGGAAAAAATTATTGTACATTTAAAGATAATTAGTAAAAATAAGTATGGTTCTCTATATGTATTTATAGGTCTCTATATATTTATTTATATTCTGTATGTATACAGTGTGTGAAAGAAAACAGTGTGGGTTTCAGGCAACCTTAAAGGGACTCTGTCAAGATAAAAATAAAACAGACGTGTTTATTAGTGATTACTGTTCATGTTAGTCAAAATGTAGACATCTATTTTACTTCCTGCAAGTCATGACAAATGTATGTTCAGTTGCAAGTGTGCTTGTCCTGCAGCAGAAAAAAAAACAGCCAAATAGTGTAATTGAAAATGGCTAAGAATGGCTATTATATGCCATCATGGGCATCCTTAAATTAAATGCCATCATTGAATTAAAGGAAAACACAAGCACCATAAATACCATTACATCTCACTGTAGTTTTTATGTTGCCAGGTGTGCCCTGCCCGCTTGCACCACACACATTGTAGAGAGTCAAATCATTTTTGAATGGTTTGACTTCCTACATAGAAACATAGAATGTGACGGCAGATAAGAACCATTCGGCCCATCTAGTCTGCCCAATATTCTAAATACTTTCATTAGTCCCTGGCCTTATCTTATAGTTAGGATAGCCTTATGCCTATCCCACGCATGCTTAGACTCCTTAACTGTGTTAACCTCCACCACTTCAGCTGGAAGGCTATTCCATGCATCCACTACCCTTTCAGTAAAGTATTTTTAAACCTTTCCCCCTCTAATTTAAGACCTATGTCCTCTTGTTGTGGTAGTTTTTCTTCTTTTAAATATAGTCTCCTTCTTTACCGTGTTGATTCCCTTTCTGTATTTAAATGTTTCTATCATATCCCCCCTGTCTTGTCTTTCCTCCAAGCCATACATGTTAAGTTCCTTTAACATTTCCTTGTAGGTTTTATCCTGCAGTCCATGACCTTGGGGTCCAGTTAGTATCTCCTCATAGAAATGCACTGAATCAATGCATGTATACTGTGAGCATTCAGCCTCTCCATGCAGAACTTGAAGATGAATGTTGGTCTTGCAATCTATGCAGGACCGAACCCAGGAAGTTCCTCTAGTGGCAGTCTGTGTGACAGCCACTAGAGATGGCATTAGGCAGCAGTGTAAACACTGCCTTTTTTACGCTGCCTAATCTGCAGGGACAGGTTATTTGCCCTATAACCACTACATTAAGCTGTAGTGGTTCTGGTGCCTGTAGTGTCCCTTTAAAGTCCTGAGCAAAGAGCTGCAATGCAAGGCTTTATCTTTCGAGAGTGTCAGCGGATTATTCTCAGTCAATAAGCTTTGCATGTCATAGTTCAGGAGAGCTAACAGAAGCTTCTACTGGGGAACGTCTAGCTATTTTAAAATTGCAATTGAATCTTTACAAAGGGGGGTTCCAGGGCACATCTGGAATTATGACCACTACTAATATTCAGGCAACTGAAAATTATGTCTCGTACAAGTGCACAGAGTGCTTGCATGAGGCAACATTGAATTACACTCTGTGGCGGTGTAATATGGATCTGTATCTATAACTGTATTACCATTAACCTACTCCAATCACCCAAAGTGATTTTGGCTGGAAAAGGTCTGTGGAGTTTGTAGTCCAGAGTTGAAGGTCACAATTTGACTAACGCTAATACATTATTTTTCTTAATAGCTTTTTAATTTGAACCAATAATTCTACTTTTTTTTTTCTTGCAGGGGGGAGCGCAAGTCAGTTTAGCTGATATCTGTAGATCTGGAGAAAAGGAAGTCCACTGGTACAATCTCTTGAACTATCACAACCTGAAGAAGAAAAATAAAAAAGATAAGCAGAGTAACAGTGATCCAGAAGAAAAATACACTGGGAACACAGTAAGAAACCGAATATGTTACAAACTAGCTACTAGCTACCAAAAAGTATATCGCTTAATGTCATAGTTAGCAAGTGCTACCCTCTAGTGGCTATTTATTGCAAGTGCGTCTTTTAAAATAGTCAATGAGAGTTCTAAAGTATGAGTTCAACATCAGAAATCACCTATATATATATACTGCTGTAAGGAGTTTGGTATTCGGCAATGCATATTAGATGACAACTTAAAGGCTGGGTAACATATCTCATATCCATCAGCCTGTTACATAATGGTAATAATGAGATTAATCTAATATTTAGCGTCTTACTGATAACTGGGTGTATCTAGTCTTTTGACTCACCATTTATTTTTCAATGTATTGTATTTAACTGCAATTCAAGTTAGACAGTATGACAAAGCACTCGATGTCGATTTACCAAGAACATTTTGATACATTATATAATGTATAAAAAAAATTTGATCAATTTTAAAAGGACACTCTAATTAACAAAATCACTATATCTTAATGTATTAGTTTTGGTCCTTATATGCGTCCCCTTTTCGCTGGCACGGAAAACACAATTTTTCTAAAACAGAGAGACAGAGCCACTAGAAGCACTTCCTTCTTAAAGGTACACTCCCACTCTATAACAATTTAATCTCAATGAGGTTATAAGCAGCAGTAGCTCTGTGCAGTCTTGCATTTAGGGGTTAAACTGTGTTCCAAAGGTTTAACCTCTGAACTTTTTTCTCTCTGCTCAACTGGTGTGCCTACACATTTATTCTCTCTGGCCTCTGTAATGATTAGGAAGGATGCCAGCCAGTCAGTTATATGCTGAGAGTATCACTGGCAATCCATTTAAAGTAATAGTATGACTAGAGGTAGGAATAGAGGAGGCAGAGCTGTTGGATGCGGGGGTAACCAGTTTAAGGTAAGCCCAAAGATAAGACAATGTTATCACAGATATGCTATTGCAGCTTTTCTGCCTGGACAGTAGACTGACCATTTAACAGATACTTGTCCAATCTTTATGAGTTTGGCACTCTAAAAATCACCCAATACATGTATTTTTTTTTATCATAGTTTGTAGCTATAATAAACTCAGAAATGTTTATTTTAAACATTGACCTACTGATGGGCTCAGCATATCTCACTATTACCGGAGACCTGAAACTTATTTTTAACTTGTGCATTTTAATGTAAGCCTTTTGAAGCTAAGGCCAACCAGGTGTACTATTATGCCAAATGGAAATGTCAACAACCATTAACAAAATGGTGGGCTTTCAAAATGCTTTTCTTATTTTTTTCCCCACAAAAAAAGTATAAAATGAGCACAATTAAATCTAATTGGAACACTAATGGGTCCTTAGGGGTAGCCCAAACAAACAAGGCTTGAATCCATATCTATTTTTTCACTCTACGCCTTAAACAATACTCTGTTGGCACAGACTGAACACATCTTCCTCTACAACAACCTGTGGACTCCGTGTTATATTGAGGAATATAGAGGGCCTTAATTTCCCTGTGAAATTGATACCGGAGAAACTGACGGAAGCGAAGCACAGAGAGATGGACACAGGTTTCTTCGGGAAGGAAGAGATTCTTTATTGGATCACCGATCGGGACTCAGAGGGACTAACGTCACCAAAATACAACAAGTTCTGAGCCCCGGACAATAGTGCAGGCTCCTTATATAGGCACATAACTCCTCCCATATTAAGCTCCACCCACACATTCTCTTGACCAATCAATACAAATAAGAATTAACTTCCTGCTTGACCGCATGGCTTGTCCAGCACAATGGAGGAGGGGAATACTACATCCTGTATTCTTGCACATGCTCCGTACACTACTGATCGTATCTTGCCTCGTGCAACCAACTGATCGATACGTCAGCATATGCACGTACACATGCCACGTGGTAATCTCGGCCTACTAAATTTATTTTTACCGAGATTCCACCACATTTACTTGAGGCATCACTTAACCTTGGTTTGCATACACCGCAAGTTACCTTGAACTAGACCAGACTTATCTTATGATGTGAATCTTCAACACTCATCTTCCTGCATTGGTTCTCCCTGATCTAGAGCCTCATATTTATAAATTGCCATTATCTGTGCAGCAGCCTTCCTCTCTGCTATATTTTCTATCAGGCTTTGCACAGACCCAACTACTAAGGGTATAAGACACGGCAGGAGTAGACACAACATTAAAATCAGCAGGACTCCACCTACCACTGCCTTAAGCCCTCCAAACCACTCATACCAGCTACCAAACCAACTGCTTGGATTATACCCTTTCCATACCTGAGTAGGCACATGCGCTAGTTTAACCATATGGCTAGTAAGCTCAGCTATTGCTTGTCCTTCGTCATCTATTTGAAGACAGCAATTGCTCAGGTTAAACTTCCCACATACACCTCCCTCTACTGCCAAAAGGTAATCCAAGGCTAATCTATTTTGGTAGACTGCTGTCCTCATCCTGGTATTATGCTTCGCTAGAAGATTGAGCGCTTGTGAGGTCTCGTTAGTAATAATCTCAACCACCGCCTGTAATCTTATAATACGGTTGAGCATATAAATAGGGGTTCTATAACCAAAGGTACCATCTTCTGCCCACGTGGCTGGCCCATAATAATCTATAATACGCTGGGGAGGCCATTCATTATCTTCCCAGGCGCCTATCTCTATGGGTCCCCTTTTCTTCCTATGATTCACATCATACACTTTAACACCTAAAGTCTCACCTGTTTCAATAGGTAACAAGAAGAAGGATGGTTTGAGCATACCCAACACACATGCCCCTTCCCAGTCCTGTGGCAACTCCGAATAGGCTTTCTTACCACAGATCCAGTACAAATTTGCTGGGGCTCTCCAGGTAGATGTGATGGATAAATCAAACCACACATCCTTTAAATTGGCGTATCTAGCAAACGGGTTAGATGGTTCTGAGACATTTGAAGCCGACCACCAAGTTGTATTCTTTGTATCATCATCATAAGCTTTTTGCCCTAGACAAGTTAATTCTCCTACAGAAGTATTATACATCATTCCTTTCCTTGCTATGCAAACATAACCTATGATGGAGGTCTTTAATCTCCACTCAGATTTACCTCTAACACTCATATGATAATCGGCTTGTGTAGATATTAATTGGTCAACTGCCTCAGAACCGGACATTACCTCCTTTGCTTCCCAAGGCCATTGGTCTCCCATGTTAGTACCTCCACACACATAGCAGTTGGTAACATTAAGACTACCGGCAATACTTTCGGCTAAATCAATGAACAGGTTTTTAGCATTATGGGGGATCTTATTATCTATACTCATCTCTTCATAAAAGGAATGGTATACTTGATGAGTCTGGGAGGATACCGTATCAGTCTCTATCCCTATAAACAATACTGTCCCAGGATCTAAACCCGTCCCATATATTTGAAACCCAAATAAATTGCCATACTTGTCTAAGAACTTATCGGGGTTATTTATAAGTATATGGACTGGATTGCATTCCATAGACTTACAATATGGGCTGGTAGGCAACTTAGTCACTATCATGTCTTTGTCTACTGTCTGTCCCCAAGTTGCCCACCCCACACAAGACCAATATGGGCAAAAGTTATAATCTCTATTTGGGCATCTAGGACTCACATATTTATTTTTACTACTGGGACAAATATATTTATCATTAGACCCATACGTCCTCTCCCATCTAAGATCCCCACATACATTCCACGGCTTTCTACCACTTGATATCGCTTTACACGCATCAAATAGCAGAACACCCGAAGAATGTACGGATTCTAACACCGTCTTATTAATTAGGGTCCCCTGAGGATCTCCATTCCTGAGAGTCAACCAAATTGTACGAGGTTGATACTCCGGACTGAAGCACTTAGGTTCTCCTACTCCTAAATGGCACACACTATATTCTATATTAAGGTATCTACATCTTGATACATCTCCTTTACACTCGTATTGTGAATGCCAAATTAGGGTTTGGGAAATATGGTTACCTGTTCTTGTAGTCTTAATGCATACCTCACAGCTAGGAGTGTCGGTACCTCTACCTTCCTGAATATAAAAATACACATAAATAAACATTATCAAGAACACATCTTTCGCCGTCATCCTCAGTCTTCGTCCGTGCGAAGGCACCTCAGCTTCCAGGATGTAAGGGCTGCAGGGAATGGAGTTCTGCTCGTCTTCACAGGAGTCCCTTCGAGACTTTCCCTGGCTTATATACTATACGTCGGTGGGCGGACAGGCTTTATTATGGCCTTCTCACTCACGCACCAAATCCCTGAAACAATAAAATTTTGTAATCCACACAAATTCCTCGTTACTCCGACTGAGTCGTGCGTTTTAACCGGATCTTGCAGGGATTCTCTGGATCTGCTGTAACTTGCCAAGAATCGACTGCTGCTGGTTTAACCCTGGAGTGATGTATCCACGGAGTCACTTCGGCTACTTTTATCGCTGTAGGGGTAGACAAAAGAACAACATAAGGACCTCTCCATTTGGGCCCTAACGGTACATTATTCCACTCTTTAATCCACACTTGGTCTCCTGGATGGTAACTATGAACTGGGGGATAAATATTCACAGGTAATCTATCTTGTACCCATTTCTGTACCTCCTCCATAGTCTTACCCAACTCTACAACCTGCTGCCGGGTAATTCCTTCTCCCAACTGACTCAAGTCCCCCCTTAAGTTACCAAGTACAAGAGGTGGTCGCCCATACATGATTTAAAAAGGAGAGAGGCCCATCCTTCTGGTAGGGGTACTGCGGATTCGCAATAAAGCTATGGGTAAGAGAACGTTCCACTTAAGTTGGGTTTCCTGACACATTTTAGCCAACTGATTCTTAATAGTTCTATTCATTCTCTCTACCTTACCAGAACTCTGGGGTCTATATGCCGTATGAAGCCTCCACTTTATACCAAGCATATGAGTCAGTTGTTGTAGGCACTGATGAACAAAAGCTGGACCATTGTCCGATCCTATAGAGCAGGGTAGTCCATATCGGGGTATTATTTCTCGTAGCAGGAATCTCACAACTTCTCCTGCTTTCTCTGTACGAGTAGGACATGCTTCTACCCAGCCTGAATAGGTGCACACAATTACCAACAGGTAACGATGTCCACCCGATTTAGGCATCACTGTAAAGTCAATTTGTAAATCGGACATGGGGAGTCCTCCCATAAACTGGACTCCTGGTGGCTTTACTGGTCCTTGTCTTGCATTATTTTTAGCACACGTTACACATCTTCGTACAATGGCCTGAGTCAAGTTGGACAATCTTGGTATGTAGAAATGTTTTCTGAGAGATTCTTCTGTGCTGTCTCTCCCAGAATGTGTCCCGTTGTGATAATTTTGGACAATTTCTACCGCTAGTGATGCTGGAATGACTATTCTTCCATCTTCTAGCTGATACCATTTGTTCTCCAAATACTTTCCAGGTTCAGTCTTTAACCACTCCTCTTCTTGAGCTGTATAAACTGGAGTCCATTGAGACAGCGGAGTTGGTATAAGAGCAGCTATATGCCCCACATACTCCTGTCTTCCTGATTCAGCGGCACGCTTAGCTGCACTATCTGCCATCCGATTTCCTTTGGTTACATCACCATCTCCTCTCAGATGCGCTCGACAATGTATGATACCGACTTCTTTCGGCTCCCACACTGCTTCCAATAGTTGTAGGATTTCAGCTGCATACTTGATTTCTTTGACTTCTGAATTCAATAGTCCTCTTTCTTTATACAAAGCTCCGTGGGCATGAGTGGTTAAAAACGCATACTTGGAGTCCGTGTAGATGTTCACTCTTAAACCTTCAGCCAATTGTAACGCTTGTGTCAGTGCTATCAATTCTGCCTTTTGTGCTGATGTTCCTTTCGCCAGTGGCCGAGCTTCTATCACCTTGTCTATTGTTGTTACTGCATATCCTGCATAGCGGATCCCTTCTTTCACATAACTACTGCCGTCGGTATAATATTGAGCATCAGGGTTCTGGATGGGAAAATCACGAAGATCTGGTCTACTTGAGAATACTTCATCCATTACTTCCAAACAATCATGTTGACTTTCAGTAGGTTGTGGCAAAAGGGTAGCTGGATATAAGGTGTTTACAGTCTCTAAATGCACTCTTGGGTTTTCACACAACATTGCTTGATACTTGGTCATACGGCTGTTACTAAACCAATGATTTCCTTTGTAATCCAACAACGTCTGTACTGCATGTGGGACTCTACAGCTACGGCTCTTAGACAAGGTGGAAGTCCGCTGGCCACTGCATCCAGTTGCTTAGACATGTAGGCAACAGGTCTTTGCCATGATCCCAAGTACTGTGTCAATACTCCCACAGCCATTCTTCTTTGCTCATGTACATACAGGTAGAATGGTCGTGTGTGATCAGGTAGACCTAATGCTGGGGCACTCATCAAAGCCTTCTTCACATCTTCAAATGCCGTTTGCTGTTCTTGAGTCCATAAGAAGGGGTCGTGCTCTGTACCTTTGATAGCTGCGTACAGAGGTTTTGCCAGTATCGCGTAGCTGGGAATCCATATCCTACAGAAGCCTGCTGCCCCCAAGAATTCTCGCACTTGTCTTCTATTCTTGGGTATCGGTATTTGGCACACAGCTTCTTTTCTCTCTGGCCCCATAATTCTTTGACCTTCAGAGATATGGAATCCCAGATATTTGACAGTTGGCAAACACAACTGAGCCTTTTTCCTAGACACCTTGTATCCTGCCTTCCAGAGAATGTGTAGTAGATCGTGCGTTGCTTGCTGACATATTTCCTTTGTAACTGCTGCTATCAACAAGTCATCTACATACTGTAACAATACACACTCTCCTGGGATGGACTCGAAATCCAGTAGATCTTGACTTAGAGCTGAACCAAATAGGGTAGGTGAATTTTTAAACCCTTGGGGCAGTCTTGTCCAGGTCATTTGGCATTTTGAGCCCGTTACAGCGTTCTCCCATTGGAAAGCGAAAATACATTGACTTTCTGCGGCAATTCGGAGGCAAAAGAAGGCATCTTTGAGGTCTAAGACTGTAAAGTAAGTAGCCCCGCCCGGAATTAAAGCAAGCAGGTTATATGAATTGGGTACAACTGGATGTATACTAACAACCGCATCATTGACTGCTCTCAAGTCCTGCACAGGTCGATACTCATCTGTACCGGGCTTTTGAACAGGCAGCAATGGGGTGCTCCAGGGGGAAGTACAGAATTTTAGGATACCATACCGTATGAACTTATCCAGATAAGATTGTATGTTCTTCTTAGCCTTCTGCGGGATGTGATATTGTCTTAGGCTTACTGGATAAACCCCAAGTTTTAGTTCAATTTTAATAGGTGGAATATTGCGGGCCAGTCCTGGTGGGTTGTTCTCTGCCCAAACTCCTGGTATGTTGAATAAGGACTCATCACTCCTAGGGTTTTGGCTAGTCAACGCTGTATAAAGTCGCCACTCTTCTTCCTTTGGTACGGATAATGTCATAATACCTGAAGGTCCATTAAACTTTAAGGATGTTGTTCCATTTGGTAGGAACGTAATCTGCGCTTGTAACTTAGATAGCATATCACGTCCCAGCAATTGGACTGGACATTCAGGCATATAAAGGAATTGATGTTTTACTACGTGGCCTCCCAATGTACAGAGTCGACTTTTAAGAACCGGTTTTTCAGCACTTCTTCCAGTTGCTCCTATTACAGTAATAGTCCTTCCAGATGGAGGAGCAACTAGATTAGTCACCACTGAATGTTCAGCACCAGTGTCGATCATGAACGCACTCCTTTTTCCCCCTATTGATACATCGACCATAGGCTCCGCTCGACCAAGGGGGATGGAGCCCGGTCGGTATCAATAGTCCTCCATGACCGTGTCAGCCAATCCTACAAAGTCCCTACCTTCTCTATCGCGGGACCTTTGCGCTGCTGGGAAATACCTATCTTCCCTAACACTTCCTCTGTTCCCATTGCTCCCTCTATTACCATTGCTCCCTCCGGGGCCTCCTCTACCTCTCGCTCTGCCTCTAAAGTTTCCATAACCTGTCCTAGGTCTGTCTCTCTCACACTGTTCTCTTCGAGGACACTCATTTCTCCAATGCCCTTCTTCCCTACAGTATGCGCACTGATTTCTACTTAGAGGTTCCTCATTCCACTTACTATCGCCTCTATCTGGGCCCCGTCTATCTACGCCTGCGATCGCTACCGCTAACATATCTGCCTTTCTACGCATCTTGCGCTCTTCCTCTTTCTTACTTTCTGTTTCCCTGTTCATATACACCTTATTTGCTACCTCCATTAGTTGGGTGATAGACATACCTGCAAACCCTTCTAACTTCTGTAGCTTACGCTTAATATCTCCGTAAGCTTGGCTGACAAAGGCGGAGTTCACCATTCGGGAATTATCTGCGTCTTCCGGATTAAAGGGGGTATACAAGCGGTATGCCTCCAATAATCGGTCATAAAAGACACTGGGCGCTTCATCACTTTTCTGAATCACCCCAACTGTCTTCGACATATTAATGGCTTTCTTTCCTCCGGCTTTCATGCCAGCAATTATAGCGTCTCTATAGGCTCTGAGTTGAACCATATCAGCACCATTTACATTCCAGTCGGGATCGGTGTTAGGATAATGTGTTGCGGCCCATGCTGATGGATTGGCTTGATTCAAAGTACGGGCTTTATCCTCTAGCGCTTTAATGGCCGCTTGATTTATTCTTGTCCTTTCCTCATTGTTAAACAAAGTCATTAATAACTGCTGGCAATCAGCCCATGTCGGGTTATGTGTCTGTACTATTGAGGTGAACAGATCGGTCATAGCTTGTGGTTTCTCAGTATACGAGGAATTGTGGGTCTTCCAATTCAAGAGATCGGTTGTCGTGAACGGGACATATACGAAGACTGGGTCAGCATGTGCCATTTGACCTGCGGCATCGATATAGGCTGACCCGGGATTCAGACGAAGAGGCATCTGATAATGTTTTAATTGTTGGGTACCAGTCAGTTGTCGGGTTAGTATGGGGCTACGTGGAGGGGCATCAGTTAGAGGTTCCGGTCGGGGGTAATAAAACATGAGGATGTGGGAGCTTGGTTTTGGGAAAAGGTAGTAAATAAAACACTTCGAGCCGAGCTAGAAGAAGCTTGACCGGAAGTCTGAAGTGGCGCCAAATCAGGATATTCGGATCTAATGGGGGTTGGCTCTGGTTCCGGAAGGGGAGATTTAGTACGAGAGGGGGTGGATTCTGTACTGGAGGAGGAAGCGGAAGTGGATGAGGGCAATGAGGGAAGGGGTGCAGGACTTCCTGCATTTGCGTCACTTCCTCTTAACGGAAAGTAAGGGGGCGGCAAAGGGATCTCGGACTCAGGGGGCGTGTCCAAAATGGGCCTAACACCAGTCCTAGTGGACAAACAAGTCCTAGCCACCATGAGGCGACATTGCTCCTCGTGGCATGTCTGAATCCATTTTGGCGAGTCATTTACGGCCTGTCTCCAACAATCAATATAAGGAAACTGCCCGTAAAGTTCAGGCCTACCCGATACAGCCACGTGTAAGCGCTGTACCAGAGTTGGATCCAAACTGCCACGTGGCGGCCATGCCGCAACCAAAGTAGGCCACTCCCTAGTACACAAAGTGACCAAACGTACAGGAGACATTTTAACCCCAAAATCACAAGTTTTGAATCCCTTTTTAAAATTCTTCACCATACAACCTAAGGCAGTGCTCCCCAACCTTTTTATCGCCGCGGACCGGTAAACATTTGATAATTTTTCCGTGGCCCGCTTGTTTTGATTTAATAAGACAAAAAAAAAACCAGTCACATATATTAAAAAAACACACAGACACATACATAGTCAGAAAATCACAAACACAGTCACATAAAGACAGACTCAAAATTGTGTGTATGTGTGTGTGAGCGGTGCAGTGTGTATGTGAGGGTGGCAGTGTGTGTGAGAGTTGCAGTGTGTGTGTGTTTGGGGCGGTGTGTCTATGGGGGGCAGTGTTTGCGGGGCAGTGTGTGTAGTGTGTGTATGGGGCAGTGTGTGTAGTGTGTGTATGGGGCAGTGTTTGTGGGGCAGTGTGTGTAGTGTGTGTATGGGGCAGTGTTTGCAGTGTGTGTATGGGGCAGTGTTTGGGGGCAGTGTGTGTAGTGTGTGTATGGGGCAGTGTGTGTATGGGGGAGTGTTTGTGGGGCAGTGTGTGTATGGGGGCAGTGTGTGTAGTGTGTGTATGGGGGAGTGTTTGTGGGGCAGTGTGTGTAGTGTTTGTGGGGCAGTGTGTGTAGTGTGTGTGTGGGGCAGTGTGTGTATGGGGCAGTGTTTGTGGGGCAGTGTGTGTATGGGGGCGGTGTGTCTATGGGGGGCAGTGTTTGCGGGGCAGTGTGTGTAGTGTGTGTATGGGGCAGTGTGTGTAGTGTGTGTATGGGGCAGTGTTTGTGGGGCAGTGTGTGTAGCGTGTGTATGGGGGCAGTGTTTGCAGTGTGTGTATGGGGCAGTGTTTGGGGGCAGTGTGTGTAGTGTGTGTATGGGGCAGTGTGTGTATGGGGGAGTGTTTGTGGGGCAGTGTGTGTATGGGGGCAGTGTGTGTAGTGTGTGTAGTGTGTGTATGGGGGAGTGTTTGTGGGGCAGTGTGTGTAGTGTTTGTGGGGCAGTGTGTGTAGTGTGTGTGTGGGGCAGTGTGTGTATGGGGCAGTGTTTGTGGGGCAGTGTGTGTATAGGGCAGTGTTTGTGGGGCAGTGTGTGTATGGGGGCAGTGTGTGTATGGGGAGTAAGGAGGGTAGGGAGGCTTTTTTTTTATTTATTTAATTAAAAATAATATATTGATGTCCCCCCTCCCTTCTTACCTTTACTGGGAGGAGGGGGGACATTTCTTAGTCCCTGGTGGTCCGGTGGGGATTCCCTGGTGGTCCGGTGGTGGTGAGGTGAACTCTAGCCCAGTTACAGGGCTAGAGTTCACTCTCGCGAGATTTGGAGCGTTGCCGTGGTTACCGCGGCAACGCTCCAAATCTCGCGAGAGGAGGACCCGGAGGAGCTGCAGGTAAGAGCTCCCGGGTCCTCTCTCACTCCCTCCCCTGCCGGCTGTCAGCAATGTGCCTGCAGACCGGGGAGGGAGATCTCTGATCTCCCCTCCGGTCCGCAGGCACATTGCAGGGCTGGCACTTGGCAATGCCAGCCCTGCATTAGCCGGCAGGCTCGCACACCCCTGGGCGGCCCGGTACCGTTTGATCCACGGACCGGTACCGGTCCGCGGCCCGGGGGTTGGGGAACACTGACCTAAGGGATCCGGAATCGTTGACTGCGACGCGCCCATACTTATCAATGGAACGTCGTTGACAACGAATACTATGCACGCGTACTATTCAACAGTCACACCCGTTTCCTCTGGCAACAGCACCACGTGGTACAGTTACCAAGTGAAACGTACACAATAACACAATAAACACTCAGGGAATTCCCGTACACACACAGCTGTTACACCAGTCACTAGATAATCAATATTATGCCCTTTGGCGAAACTATACCGTCACCCACGCTATAATTCTCTATATACGAATTACCCGTCTATAACACACCCCAGTAACATCGTCTTTTACAAATAGCGGTTACAGTACGGTTAGCATAGGTCAAAGCACAATTTAAGGTCACAATACAATTATTAGTGGTTATGGTGTTAAACATGCAATAGACGACAATGATTAGTACTTATATACAGTGTCAGTAAATATACAGGGTTATGGTACCGTGCACTATAATACAGCAACACACTATTAACACTCTCGCTAGACGGCTGAGCTCGCGCCATCTAACAAGATATACACTTTACTAAACAATCTTTATCACATTTACAATTCCCAACTAAACTATTGGCCAGTACCTTGAATAGACTACCAAAAACTATCTACATACGTTTTGGTTAGCCACACTGCCCAAGCACACACATATAGCGAGCTAGAGGACCGAATTTACAAAGACGCCTCTTAGTCGATTACTATCAAAAATCTAGTGGGTTCCAAATTTACACGCCATCCCACTTAGCAAAGATAGGTTGAGAGCTAGCGAACCGAATTTACACAGACGCCGCTCAGTCTCCCGGTCCCTCCGACCTAGCGAACAAAATATACACCCTAGAACGCTAGTCTAGACAAGACACCGGTGTCCGGCTAGGGCTATTTACACCAGAGCCCCGCCTGACTAACAAAATCAAACGGTCTGACTAAAGAGCGTTCGATCGAGCGGTGCGCCTTCGCTCCTTCCCTCCGACAGAGGGGGCAGATTCCATACACAATTCAAACCCCTGATGGGCCTACCGCACAATCGGTATACCCCTAGTGGGTCTGCCGTCTAAAACAGCAGTTGTCTTACCTCCTCGTTCCTGAACCTGAGTTCACACTCATCGACGGGGACACCCCAGCACTTCTCACGTAGAGGCCGATGATCTCCTGGACAACAGACCAGTGGCGCCGAGACGAAGGGAGGTCCACGCAGAAGTTCAGGGGTGCAGCCGTAGAGAACGTGGGCAAAGATAGACCGTCTCACGCCTCTGCCTCTCAGCTACCGTTGAACGATGAGCTTCCCGGCCAATGCACCAAATGATACCGGAGAAACTGACGGAAGCGAAGCACAGAGAGATGGACACAGGTTTCTTCAGGAAGGAAGAGATTCTTTATTGGATCACCGATCGGGACTCAGAGGGACTAACGTCACCAAAATACAACAAGTTCTGAGCCCCGGACAATAGTGCAGGCTCCTTATATAGGCACATAACTCCTCCCATAATAAGCTCCACCCGCACATTCTCTTGACCAATCAATACAAATAAGAATTAACTTCCTGCTTGACCGCATGGCTTGTCCAGCACAATGGAGGAGGGGAATACTACATCCTGTATTCTTGCACATGCTCCGTACACTACTGATCGTATCTTGCCTCGTGCAACCAACTGATCGATACGTCAGCATATGCACGTACACATGCCACGTGGTAATCTCGGCCTACTAAATTTATTTTTACCGAGATTCCACCACAAAATCTAATATAATTTTTTAAAAAAGTACCTCGCAACATCATTAGCTCCTATTATGGTAAATATACTGGTTTGGTTGATTGGAAAGTACTCTTTCTTAATTTAACTTCTGAAATACCAGGATAAATTGTGGAACACAAACCAAGAAAGTTGTGATTGGTGGTGATTGAAAGCCTCTTCCACCTGAATTCAGTGGATCCTCAGTACATTGTTCAACACATATCTGCACACACGATAAATTGCAGTAATCTTCATTGCTGAGTTTAGAAGTAAAGGCTAAACAAATAAAAGGTTTTGGACCCATTTTCCGCAAGAGTGTTGTGTTTGACACACGCTGTAATGCATCGATGTCAAGAGGTTGTCTGAAAGCCAATCTTCAGACTAATTATATATGCTCTTTCTACAGGACTCTGTGAGTGCACTTTTAGAACAGACTGCTGTTGAACTAGAAGCTGTAGAAAAGCAGTTTGAAGAAATTGGATTGGTTGAAGTGGAAGAAGATACCTGGTGAGTGACTAAATTGTTGATGTTGTTAAAGTGAGTTATAATATTTCCTGACGGCTGACTAACATGTGAACACTGTTTGGAATTTTATCATTAATTTGAGCCAGATAGTGTTTCATTAAAAAGTGTGAATCTTATTGTTTTGTTTTTTTTCTTAATATTTTACCGTCTTCATCCTCTGATTTACTCTGTAACATCTCTCTTGTCTGTCTTGCTTTATTTCCCTTGCTTCTTTTTCTGTCTCTCTCCTTTTTTTTTTTTTCACAAATTAAGCTAATTAATTTGGTCATGGAATTTAGCCTGCTAATTAATATATTGCATGTTAAACAAAGCGTTTAATGATTGATAATTGATATAATCAGTGGCTATATGGTTGCTATCTAGGATTATAATGGAGGTATTTTAGAAACACTAAATTAGATGTCACTCGTTGACTTGCTGGTGCTAAATAAAAGATCAAATTAGGTCCCTCAGTGTTATTCAGGGTCTAAATAACGAGCATTTTCAGCTAAAGGTACACGACTTTGGGGAGAAAAGTTAAGATACAGTTGGGGGAATTAAATATTTTAAATAGAGGCTAAGGTTGACGGCCGGGCTCCCTTATAATTTAATTGTGGTTTAGACATTGAGCATTGCCAACTAGCAAGTAGGAAGTGAGACACACAATCTGCACTTGAAGAGTGATAGCAAAAGCATAATTTGCATTGGCAAAAGCACATTTTGAGAAAACACTGCAAACACGGTACAGTTCATGTGTAGGGCAAAGAAAGCACTGCAAGTGGAACATCTCTGATATAATACAGCCCGAACATCATTTATTGACTGTCATGCATAGCAAAGTGTGAAATCAGACATTATATACCTTACCTGAAGACCACAATTCAATTAGCTCACAGTGCTGTAACGTAACTGAAAGTACTGTAGCCATACTACAAAAGACGAATAATAAATTAAATCAAACAACTTTTAGAAGTATCCTAGCGGTGAATACACCTGTTTCTATAGACATTGACAATGTCTATGCATGCATTTACATACGTTTTTGAAATGTATGTATAAATCTTTATTAAAACATTTCGATAGTGAGGACTGAATCATATTTATTTATTTCCTGTAGCATCAATTTTATACTTTGTAAACATATGTCTAAGCAGTGTATATAATGTTTGCGTGCGTGTTTGTGTGCGCGCACACTAATAAATGCAACCTGAGTTTTGTTTCCTGGCATTTAAAAGGGAATTTTTTAAATTGTGTAACTGCACCATCTGCTGGTTAATAAAATAACTACAGCATTGGCCACATTTTCATTGAGCTGTTAAAATTTGTATTTGCTTCCCCTTTCCTCTATAAAAATAGGCCTGAGGAGCTAAACCCTGGCCATGATGAAGAAGGTGGCAGTGAAAATGAAGAAGACAATGAAAACCCACAATGTGAAGCAGAAGACACAGCACAGTCAGACCCAGAGTTAGCTCCAGTGAAGGTGAGCGTACAGTTAATATACTTAAATAGTAAAACCTTTCTAGAATGGGTTTGACTACGTTCATAAATCTCCAGTAATGTTCCCATAATAGATCATACGATGAGGCAGGCAGGGAGTAACCTAATCTACACAGATAGTCTGTATGTATTCAACTGCAGATGACAACATTCTGAGTCACACACAAGGCACTCGCTCGATGCAAAAAGTTGTTCTACCCTAAAATAAATCCTTTCACTTCCCTGAAATAACACTATAAAAGGTGACTTTTTCTCAAATTCTTTGCATCTCGACCCACTCTGATCCTCTAACTAATTATAACATGTATTTCCAGTGTTGACTGGTGACATTTCAAGTAGGTGGGGCACCAGACAGGACATGGGGATCTGACTCGCCCCCTATTTTTCTTGTAATCATTAATAGGAAAATGTCTATATGGCTGCTCTACCTCCATAATATGTGGACGATCCCATAAATAAGAAAAAAAAACATATAGCCATATTATTTAGCAAAAACAAAATGATATGTGTATTATATTTGTAGATATATATATATATATATATATATATATTTATATATATATATATATATATAAAATTGAAAATAGCCCTGTCGTCCCATATAACAGAGAAGGGAGCCAGCTGGCCTTGATCTGTTTTACCTTACACTCATGGCGGCAGGCAAGGCTGTGACTTGAGGTGCCTGCCGCCATTCTGCTGGCTCCCTTGCTGCCTGATTGTAGGGCTTATTAGGGCAGGCGGCACTTCATACATTGGGTGCCTGCCTCAATAAGATCGGTCAGGGATCACGCCAGGGGAGTGCACAGAGCGGCAAGAGGCTGTGTGTCACACAGCTCCCTCCATCACTGTGCTAGCAGCCCACTGTCCTGTGTAAGAGGCTGCCAGTGGCTGCTAGCTACATTTTCAGAAGGGAGAGTGCCAGCCGACCATGCTCACTTCTAATTTGCAATAATGGCAGCAGTCACTGCCGTCATATAAAGTGCCTGCCGCCATTATTGCAAATTAGAAGTGAGCATGGTCGGCTGGCACTCTCCCTTCTGAAAATGTAGCTAGCAGCCACTGCCAGCCTCTTACACAGGACAGTGGGCTGCTAGCACAGTGATGGAGGGAGCTGTGTGACACAGGGTAACACATAAAATGACATTTACAGTGATTATTATTCACACACACTGACATTGATAACCATTCACGCACATTGAAACCTGCACTGACCAACCAGTGGCTTGTTTCCATGCTTGTCACAGTCATTTAACGCAAAGTCTGAAATCTCCAAAATGGCTAACATAGACTTTCAGACAGTGCATGATAACAGACCCCCCAAAGAGAGTATAGTAACATAGGCCTGCATTTAGTAGAAAATACCAAACTCCAGCAGACAGTGAGTAATAACATATTGCACGTGGACGAAAATTGGAGAAATACTTTGATTTACCAGACACTTTATATTGATTCTAGAACTGTTATTTTTGTCACTTTTCACTGATGCTGATCTAACATTCTTTACAATGCCTTCTCTAGGTGGATAAGGAGACAAACACTGATGGTCTTGCACAGCCCTCTACTGTTGTACGTCCAAAAGACAAGCGTGCAGCCAACCCAATGCAGGCACCATTCCTACGAGGCAGTACTATAATACGCTCTAAAACTTTCTCACCAGGACCACAAAGCCAGTACATCTGCCGGGTAAGAAAACCATTCTTCTGTCTTATCTCAGTAACATTAAAAATAGAAAATGAATCCAGGCACTCCAAATGAATTCCAAGAGAAAGGCAATTTATTGGAACCAGCAGCTACAAAGCATTGGTTCCAATAAATATCCTTTCTCTTGGAATTCAATTGGAGTGCCTGGATTCATTTTCTATTTTTACTATTACATTTGGTCCATTTTGGTACTGGGACATATCCAGTGAAGCACCCTGGATTCCTGGCAAGGGGTGGAGTGCAGTTCCATCATTTTTTTTACATTTATCTCAGTAACATGACATAATCGTAATTGTCTTTCAAAACATGGCTTATCCTCTTGCAACCAAAACAGGTGCAAATGAATAAATGAATAAAACCAACAAAATAACATAAATAAAAATAACTTCAATAAGGAATGGATTGTCTGGAATTTCAAGTGAATTCAAACGAATTTCAAATTTTAGACCAAAATAACTCATCTGAAAACATAGCTGACTGGTCATGGTTTTAAGCCTTACAGGATATTGACTATCCTGGTATTTGCAGAGATTTGTACAGATAATTTCAAATTCCAGGACAAAATAGCTCACCCGAAAACATTAGCCGAGGTGGAAGTTTTTTTTCTGATTTCCATTTATTGGCCAAAATTTTTACAAATATTCATAGTTCTTTGAAGGCACACCTTGGCATCCAGATACTTCCTGTCCCATGATGCTCTGCCATTGTAGTGTTTGACAAACACCTGTGCATTGTGATACTACAAGGGAAAGACATGCAGAACAAGCTTGTACCATTTAATTTATAGCTACAAGTCAGAATTACAAAAATTACGAGAAAATAATGACTGCTCATTTTACATTCAATGGATTTCTGTGAGAATTACAAAAAAACACAAGACTGCTCATTTTACATTCAGTGGATGTCTGTGAAGTCCTCATGATAAGGTTGAAGGGTCACCATGAGCACCAAAACCCCTTCAGCTTACTGTCCCTACAGATGTACTTGAGTTTTGGGTAGGAAGATCATTTCAATCCAGGTTGTGCATGTAGCCTCATACACAACTTCAAATGAGCTAGGAGGAGAGAGATCCAACCTGAGCCATGGACTGCACCTCATTATTTCTAATCAGTGAACCGGGCTAAGTGTAAACTGACAGAATAACTATCCCCAAAAAGCAGGTCCACTCACTACTTGATGAATGGAACTGCTCTGTAAACAAATAATTTAGTCCCACAAACCTCTGCTGGAATATGAAACTCCTGATTGAAGGTCTTTCCTAGGTTAGGAAGGGGTCTGAATGCAGATGGACTTAACAGTGCATCCAAGGAAACTTTACCATTAAGGAGCTATTTTATTTGTTTAATTTCATTTTTTTGCATTGTTTTAAAGCATTATCTTTATAATACATTGCAAAAAGGAGGTTATTTCCCACCGATACCTTCCCATTAACATTAAAGCTGATAATATACATAGAGCGGGAGAGATGATCAAAATATGGATACAAGGTAGTAAATACAATAATTGCAGAATATAATGGCATCTATAAACCAGAGATCAGATAGTGAATGCACTAACCGTAATAAAATAATGCTCCCTCTGGGTTCTAAAGAAACTATAAACCATAAATCACAAGACTGAAAGCAGACTGGTCTATGGGAGTCCTTATTTTCACTTATTTAACATCCACTATTTTTTTTTTAATAATAGATGATTTAAATATGTAAGTAGATTAGTATAGAATACAAATAGTTCCAGTTTACGTAAAAATTACTTCAATATTTAAAAACATTTAAAAACATTTTTTGACTTTCACAATAGATGAATATAGTATATAGATAAATATTCACAGCTATTGTTTTTTTCTGACTGCCATACTATCCATTATATAGTATTATATAAATTGATTCATGTAGAATATAGAATAATGAGCTATCTGATTTATACACCAGATTTTTTCACTTTTCCCAAAAATTGCTTTTCTAGTTGAACCGCAGTGACAGCGACAGCTCAACACTATCTAAAAAGCTGCCTTTTGTCCGGAACTCTATGGAGAGGCGAAGTATGAGAGGGAAGCGGGTAAGATCATTTGTAACAAAACAAGCACCTAATCTGAATGATCTGGCAAACAGGCAGTCTATTGACACATCTTAATACATTCATATATGTATGACCTTAAACGTATATGATCAAGGGACACAATTTTGCTGTGAATATAAGATTTCTATTTTCAAGACTTTCGTGATTCTATACATTGATGCAAGGAGGTCACAAATTTACATGTGGAAACCTAACGTGCATAATGTATCTAAAAGCTGACTCCACTGCTTGTTGAGTAGACAGTCTGTTTTATCTTCCTTAGAGGGAACATTTATGAATGCAACGTGCAGCACCCAGTTCCAGAACAATTAACACAGAAGATATTATTTTGTTAGAAGTAGACCACTATGGGATTTTAGACAGAATCTGGATATCCATTAGTTTAGTGATTCTTCATGCATATCCACCCTCCAGGCAATGTCTAATAAATAATTCATCACGCTGAGTTTTAAAACTTTATTATAGAATAGAAAACAGTATCAGGCTCCGGTCTGCATATTTATTAATGTTCATGTAGTTAAGACAAGATTCTCCTCTCTTTTGCACGGCACAGGAAGAAAAGTATTAAAAAGGATATGAGGTGGGTATAGAACAAGGGCAGTATGTTGGCAGTGATTCAATGCTATTACAAGTAGTTATACTGTGTGTGATGCTGAAAGAATATAGTTTGGTTTTAGATCTTTCAGTCCCTGTGGTCTGTGAATGACAATAGGTTGGGCTTTACTTCCTCTATGATGTATTGTGATTGGAGGAAAGTCTCTGGTGAGACAGGAAGTATTTTATAATTGATTTATATTTCATTTGTTAAAGAACAAATTGCTACTAGAAATTGTTATCTACTTGGACTTAATTGGAGAAAGCCCCAGTCTGCCCTTGTTTAACGTAAACCAAATTACATTAGTGCATATTAGAAATAAATAGAGTAACAACATTAATACTCTAGTCTACAAGGTGTTGCTTATAGTGATCATTCCACTATGTTACTCTCTCCTTTGTCTGGTTTGCAGGCTGCAGGATGTCACAAGTTTAATGTATAATAGACTATGGGTGCTCAGTTCCATGGGGTAATCGGCATTAAAATTCTAGTCCGACATATGATGAGCAAATATACATATTTGAGGTTATGTGTAAAAAAACAATTCTATGAAAAAGTGCTAAAATTTTAATAATAATCAGGAACTTTCCATTTCTATGTTGTGTCAAATACTCCTTGCTTAAAATATTGGTCCTAAACAAAGCATCAGTAGCAAAATAAAGATCGTATTGGAGATTTACTCTGACAATGTAGTCAGAATAAAAGAAAAGGAACTTTTTTCACATTTTAACTTTAAAAAAATAATTGATCGTAAATATAAAAGCAGATTTTATTGAATATTTTCGACTAATTTGTGGTCAAATTGAGTTACTATTCCTTAGAATATTGTTCCAGAAAAGGCATCAGTAGAGATCTTATTGGGGATTCACTTTGACAATACAGTCAAAGTGACAGAAAATGAACTTTTTTCACAATCTGTCATCGTAAACCTAAAAACAATCCAATTTTATTGGCTATTTTGAAATAATTTGTAGCACAATGGAGTTACTATGGATGGCCTAGTAGAAAAATCAAGTGGGATGCTATCAACAGGCAGGTCTGTTTTAGTATCCCATATTGTACAGATAGTTACATTGCAGTTTTGAACTAAGTGTGTACAAGGACTACTATCTGATGCAGCATTTCCTGATCTTCCCAAGATTAGTGGGAGTTACACTCCTTGACGGCAGCTGCCACCAACTTAATTCAGCCATATACCAAACACTAAAACAGTGGGTGTTGTCGTCTCCAGGGCCCCTCAGTGGCGTTATTGTTGTAATACAAGGTTCACCATTATGTATTCACATAATTTCTGATATTGATCAATATTTCTGATTTGATCATTTTTCTAAGTATTCGATCTAGAACAAAGCTTTTACTTTGACTTTCTTGCCCCATATTTCTGATCCTTATCATATATTCCAAGTAAACGATAGCTTCACTGTGCTCTCAGATTAGCAAATCAAACCATTTAACTGCTTGCACTAAACAGTCATTCACAAGCAATTCTCGATTGTTTCAGCCGTCCATAAAGTACCCTGGCACAGAGCGTTTAATTCGCACATCACTAGACTTGGAATTAGATCTGCAGGCTTCAAGGACGTGGCATAATCAGCTAACTCAAGAGATTTCTGTACTAAGAGACCTCAAAGAACAGTTAGAGCAAGCAAAACGTCAAGGTGAAAATGAGCTGCCTCAGCGGTTGAAAGATGATGACAGATTTAAGCTTCTGCTCAGACAAGTGGAGAAACAGGTAAGCTATCGAACCTCTCTTAATTTCCTCCCTTTGCGTTTTTGACAGACAGGAACTTACAAGCAACATTCAGGGCAATATCAATTGCTGCTCGGTTTCACTTATCTCTTTATGGGTTGCTAAAGAGTATCACATTGATGTAACTTTTTGGAGTACTTCACTTTATTACATCGTAAACTTCATTGCTCTTGATAAAACATGACATTTTTCATGTGTTAAAGCTGCTGTATTCACTATTTTAAAGGATTTTAACAATTGTCTAAAACACGCAGCAGTGAGCGTTATAAAGGAGCAATGGAGAACGACTGACAACACATTAATCCATCAGTGGGAGACACAAATATGTTGCCACCATTTTAAAGACAGCATCTGAGTTTTGCCCATAAATGTAACTCCCACTAGCATACCTGTCAACAATAGAGACCAACATGCAGGTGCTGAGTCTAACCGTCAAAGAGGGCAGTCCACCCATCAGTGCCCAGTCTTTTGCCAGAAGACTTCAAAATGCCAGACAGATTCCCATCACCTATAAATGCTGGGACAGTAAAAATGCGAGACTGTCCAAACAAATTCGGGACTGTTTGTACCTATGCACTAATCTCAGGCAACAATATAGAAACATTAAATACATAAAGGGATTCAATAACGTAAAGAAGGAGATCGTATTTAAAAGAAGAAAAACTACCACAACAAGAGCACATAGTCTTAAATTAGAGGGGCAATGGTTTAAAAATAATACCAGGAAGTATTACTTTACTAAGAGGGTAGTGGACACATGGAATAGCCTTCCAACTAAAGTAGTAGATGTTAACACAATGAGGGAGTTTCAGCATCTGTGGGATAGGCATAAGGCATAGGGCTATCCTAGAATAAGGTAAGGCTAGGGACTAATGAAGGTTTAGAAAATTGGGCATACTAGATGGTCCGAATGGTTCATATCTGCCATCACATTCTGACAACTAATTACACTACCTAAGCATAATACACTACACATTTACTCCTACATTACCCATACACACTCCACAACACTACAAATAAGTGTGGTTGTGCCCAAGCTAGATGCCAAAATGTTTTAGAACTTCAACTTTGTTTGATGCTTTCCCATTGTTAATGTTTGCAAAGCATCACGGGAGCTGTAGTTCTACAACACCTGTGCATATAACTTTTGGGAACCCTTTTTATAGACACTCCTATCATAATACCAAAAAAGGATGTAGCTAGAATTCTAGAACGTGTACCCTGTTTTTATATATGTATTGAAAATATAGACAGCTTTGTCAATAAATGCACATGACGTTTCATAAAAGACTTAATTTGTTCCAATACAATCTGAAATAACCAAGGTTACTAACGCCTAAGAATTAAATTTTACATCCCAGGTGCAAAAAATTGAACAGAAATATGAGATGCAAGCAGATAAAATGATGAGAGCGGCAGCTAAGGATGTTCATAGGCTCCGGGGACAGAGCTGCAAAGAGCCATTGGAAGTGCAGTCGTTCAGGTGAGCCTAACTTGGATCTTTCTGAAACAAGTGTTCTACTTTCTCTTCTGTCTTATGTCTTATGGACCATGCATTATTATGTGATGTAAAATAATTTACACATTTAAATGTTGTATACATTGTGTTTTATTCAGTTAAGAGGTATATAATGGCTTATACAAGCATATATAGGGCTATCACGTTTCGGGTTTCTCACTACAGCTAGAATTGTGCACGGCCGAAATGATTCTGGTTTCACCTATGTGGTTTTTTTATCCATGCAAACATTTCAGGAAAAACAATTGGGATAAACCTAAATGGCGAGTAAATGCAACCAATCATTGTACTGTAAAATATATATATATGTAATATTTTAAATTTTTGCACCATTTGGTTTACAGCTTACATTTTATATCATTATTTATATTTATTCCATATATAATGAATAAATATAGATTTTTTTTTACTGCTCCTCTTTTTTTGTCTCTGATACAGTGCCACGAGGCATACTCCCCCCTTTGCACACGTGCACACTCACTCAGTGTCAGACACACACACACACACTGGGACACACATATACTCACTGACAGACATACATACACTAGCTGACAGACATACACTGACACACACTAACGCATTCACTAACAGACACACTTACACACTCACTAACAGACACACACTTACACACTCACTAACAGACACACACTAACACACTCACTAACAGACACACACTAACACTCAATAATACACTCACTAACAGACACACACTAACACTCACTAACAGACACACACACTCCTAATTTTTTTACTACCTTTGGGCATGCTGGAGTAAATTCTTCCCTGGGGTCCAGCTGGGCGCTTCAGCAGGCAGACTCATATTGGAGGCAGCGAGGGAGCTCTGATTCTACTGCTCAGCTCCTTCGGGCGCCTCTTAGTAATGCCGGGATTGGAGTGACGTCATATTCCAGCTCCGGCATCACTGCAGGGCGCGCAAGGGAGCTGAGCAGGAAGAGCTCAGGGGAGAGTGCTCCCTCGCTACCCGCCTTCTACATTAGCGAATGCCAGCCTCAGGGGGCCCTCAGGTTGCCAGCCAGTCAGCTCTTGGGCCCCCCAGGACAAGAGGCTGGCAAGGCAAATGCCTTGTCAGCCTCGTGCTAGATACAGCACTGGGCTGTTCCCTAGCCATCAATCATCTTTTTTCCATCAATCATCTTTTTATTACCTCCAACAGTACTCTGAATCACAAAACATGCAAAATGGCTCATCCATTTTGTTACTTCGTCTGTATGACTATTCGGAATTTGGGATTTCAAACAAATCGCCAATGATCCAAAATTCAAATGAAACACAATTAATTTGAAACCAAATGTATTTCCTCTTTCGTCTTTATTCCACCAAAATAATCAGTTGATATGTTAATTTATTTTTTCTTACAAAGTAACTCAGAAATAGTCAACACATTGGTGTTAACTGACTGGCAGCATTAGAAAAATAGATATAATGATAACCCAGGGCGTTTGATTTTATTGTTCTTCTACGATAACATACCTTTTATTAAAAACTGCTAAAACAGTTATCATAATTTTTTTAATAAAATGGTCTTTAAAACAGCTTCATTTAATAGTTAAAGCTAATTCAGTGCTTCTCAAAGTCGTGGCGCTGGTCCATGAACATTCACTTAATTTCCTTCAGCAAGTCCCAAACTATGTGCACGGCAAACACAGCAAACTGATCTCCTCCCTAAAGGAGGCTCCAAATTCCACTTTGAGTCCCAATGCCATTCCTATTGACCAACTGGTGAGAGCAAACAATTACTTATAGAAATATGGACACAAAACGGTGTGGTTATAGTTGGCGCTTATTATAATTAATATAGTGTAATTCTTAGCTGCTACAAGCACTCTGTGGGTACTCCCAATATCCCACTTTAAGACAAAAAACACCAGGAAAAACAGATAGCTTGAGGTCTGGTTGGTGTTTCCACCTTCCAAGCCTCTAGCCTGAGTGCAGGGCTATACAGATCTTAAAAGTAGGTGTATACAACTCACCCCTCTCAATTTTAAGGGGTTAAAGTTGTCTACCTTAAAGACACGGAAGCCTGGAAGTTTAGAGCCTAAAATCTAAAAAGGCTCTAAAAAATGTGAGTAATTTTAATCTCACAAAAATAATTAACCACTGATTATATACAATACTGCACAATTATTCTGCATATATTTTTTTGTTTTTTATGTATACCCCTTAAACAAGAAATTTGAGAGGGGTGAGTTGTATACACCTACTTTTAAGATCTGTATAGCGCTGCACTTAGGCTAGAGGCTTGGAAGGTGGAAACACCAACCAGACCTCAAGCTATCTGTTTTTCCAAACAATTACTTATGATCGTATGTTGATGCTACCTAATTATTTATCAAGTCACTACCTGTCACTTGCTCCCCTTATTATACCAAGTTCCCCTTATTATACCAAATAGTCTACCATGTTCCCTACTGGGGCTTCATGTCTCTATTTAATAATATTAAATGGTAAAATCAAACTATAAAAATAAATAAAAATAAAAATTAATCAAATAAAAAAAATCAGAAAGGAAGGAAAATAATTCTTCAAAATAAGTCTAAAGGGGGATTATCACATAAATAACACTCTGTAAAGGTAAATGGAGGTGTGACTAGAGTGCATAAACAAAACAATCTAGCTCCTAAATGGCAAAGAATTGAGCAATGAGACCGCAGGGGCTTGATATATACACCAAAACTGCTTCATTAAGCTAAAGTTGTTTTGATGACTATAGTGTCTCTTTAAGAGTGGCATGCATGGTGCTCACTGATCGAAAAACTTTACTTCAGGTATGATTAAAAATATTTACAGGATCTTGGAGTGTGAGATCGCAGCTGCCTCACACTACTTCTTACATTCCCCTTGGTGTTCCAGTCTTCCCCAAATAGCTCAGTACAGGAGCCAGTAAGTCCACTGGAGCTATCGGCATAGAGGAGTGCTTGGGATTCGGCATCCGTTTCACGGCTATAGGTACTTAAACTCCGGTACCACATTACGCGTTTCATTAAGAAAGTGCTTCACTTCATTAGGTCCTTTTACTGTCGTATATTGTGCACACTCTTATATACTCATGTAGCAACAATTGAAAATAATTGGCACACTTAGTATACATTACTCAAATTACTACAATGGCATGTTGGAACCTAATATTATAATTTGAGCTCTGTAATGACAATGTTTGCAGTGAGCTTATTTTAATTCCATAAACCAGTTCATACCAATAGTGGATCAAATGTGACCACATAATGGCAAAAGAAAACCTCTGTGCAAGACCAGACATGAAGAACAGAGAGAGTCGGGGACTAACCTTAGAATCCAAAGAACTTCCTCTTTCCACCACCATGAACTGGCTCCCACAATGGTTCGCAACACCACAATATGCTAAAGCTTGTTTTATTCTCCGTTACCGTTATGTTACCATTTATTTCCTATTTTGACATGTGCCTTTCTAACATAAGACACTGAGATATCCAAGATTATGTAGCTGCTGGGTAAATGCGATTGGTGGCTAGTCTTAACCTAACAAGCCTTACTAATTGATTTACTATTCCCCCCCTCCTCACCGGTATACATGTTGTAAGCTTCCGAGTACTAGCATGGCTACCAGGAGGGAAAAGTACCCCTTGATGACCATTGCTAAACCCGTAAATCCCCCACAAACTTGCATGAAAGCCCACAAGAGGTTAACAGTTTGAGCCCTAGCTAGTTGTCACCACCTTGGTGCTCTATTAATTTATCGCCTTTACCGTTCAATAATTTTATCATTCTCAAAAACACAAAACACCTCATTTAGCATGTCTTTATAAACCTGATGCCTTCCAAGATTGTACTTATATGTGTACTTATTGTTGTGCATAACCATGCTGAGTGAAGGAAAAAATTACAATAAAAAAAATACAAATCTTTCTTCATAAAACAACTACTTAAACAAATTACAAATCTCTGTTCCCTCAAACCGAGTGATTTAATGAATCAACAAGTTCATATTTTGTGATTTCCAAGTGCTTAAAGCAACATGTTTGTGCACTGAACCCCAAATTATATCTAACTAGAAATCATTTAAGCTAAAATCCCCAACTCAATTCGACATTCTGATTTTAATTTGCTTCAAATGTGGATTTAGTAAATAATCCTGTTTCCCTCTCATTCATGTTAGTTTAGACCTAACATAATTCTCTTTTCCTTCAAGTTTCTCCACTGAACGCTGCATGTGTATAATTTAATATAAGGATATTACACTTTACATTTTTCATGGACCAATCAAGATATGCTTCCCCTTTAACTAAATGGCCTACACGTCTCCATCTGACATGTTAACAATAATACAAAGTCGCTTTAATGCCTCACTAACTTTTCAGTTGGATTTTATTTATTCAATCATCTATAATTGGCCTGCATTTTCATGGTGCCAAATCAGTGCCTTGGACAGCACTGAAAGAGAAACAGCAGTGTATATTTAAATTTAAATGTAAGTCATTCTTTATGGGTCAATAAAGCTTTTTATCACTTGACTAAAAGTGTTGGAGCCAATGAGTCATGTCATCAACAAAAATTTTATTTGGATACTTATATGCCCTGAACAGTCGTATGTTTTCCTTTAAACATTGACGTTTAACCCCTTTATCACAAGGTGATGTGTCATGACTTCCTCATTTACCCATGGTCCTTCAGGGGTTGAGACATCTTTCTTATTATCTAGTTTGTAAATTGGCTTTCCCTTGCTGTACAGGCCTTGCCAAATGGCATAATGGCCTTTTGGCATGATCTGCATTAAGCAAATCAATTTTAATTCAGCAAGTATTATGTTAACCAACAGTGCATGAAGAGCTGCTTTAAATTCTCAACAGGTTAAGGTATCTTTAATAATATATTTCCAACTAGGGAGCTGATTGTGCAATAAAAAAAAAAAAAAAAAAAGGTAATGTCTTGTATTTTCTTTATTCAGCATAAATTGAGTAAGTTCTAAAGCATACAAAATGAGAAAGTAGCCAAGGGACTTTATTCATCATGTGCTGGTAAAGCTATGATTAACTGAATTTTTGATGATTCTCATCACCCTTGTTTACTGGTTAATTTCTGTACAGGGAGAGCCCAAATGCACAATACGATAAATGCAATCTACCTGTTAAAATGGTGCCAACGCAGCCTACCTGAAATAAATTACAAAAAGGTTTATATTTTATATTAGGGGATCTAATAAATGCCACGCTCTTGTCCTTCACTATGTGAAACCTAGATGGAGGATGGAAACATCAGACAGGGCCTGCAATGATTCCTGATAACGAGGGCTACATTGTGCATGTTCTCCCCACTACATGTAAAATGATGGAAGGTGGGATGGAATATGCTGAGTGAGTGTTTCTTTTTGCTATGCTTTGTTAATGAGAGTGTAGTACTAACAGGATAATTAAATATACAATGGGCTAAAAGTTACACTAGAACAGGGGAGACCAAAGGGTAGATCCCCAAATGATTTACAACTACACCTCCCATGATGCTTTGCGTGTCTTTAGAATGATAAAGCATTATGGAACCTGTAGTTTTAAATCATCTTGGGATCTACCTTTTGGTCACCCCTCCCCTAGACCATACATCCAATAAGTGCCCCTCTCCAAAAATCTAAATTAGCCAATGATTCTTCAAGCTTTCTAATGTCGTGTATACCCTCATCTACAAAAAACAGTGCCCCGTAAAATGCAAAACCACTATTACATTTTAAAGGACTATATTTTCCTGCTTAAGCATTTTGAATACAACATAAGAATCCACTTAAATACCACTAGCATTCTTTTTCATCGTGAGAATCTAACTCTAGTGTGCAAACACTATGCCAACACACAGAGCAGGATTAGCAATAAGGTGACCCTAGGTAGCTGCTTTGGGCCGAGCTGTTAGAAGAGCTGTGAAGTCATTGATCTGTTTGACCCTATTAACCACCGCCATGTAAAGAATGAAGGGCGAACTGGTAACCTGCCTGTTGCCCCGTGCGATTTTAATCATTCAAATGCCAACACAGAATGCTTTGTTAGCATCAGCTCTCTAGAATCCTGCTGCCAGGGGTTGAGCAGGGTATCTTGTCCTATATAAGCACACACTCTCATAGTTTTCAGCTGTTTAGTGACAAAAGTGGTTCAAAAGCTACAAAACTAATACAACAGTTAAAAAAAAAAAAATTTTTTTTTAAAAAGAGATAAAATACAATATCTGACAACCGTACTGTGCATAATTTTTTTTTATGTATTGTAGCAAAATTCTAAGCAAACCTTACAAATGAACTCATTTTTTTTATTTTCTAGGGAGAAGATGGCGTTTTTCACCCGACCGAGAATAAACATCCCGACTCTCACTGCAGATTATGTTTAATTATCACCATAAAGTATTTTGTTTCTGTTCTGAGCGCCACTGCAAAAAAAAAAAAAAAAACAACACAGTCGGAAGCAGTTGAAGTTAAAAGTTGTGGTGTTATGAAGGTACAGAGTTCATTATCAATGCTGGAAAGATCACCTGTGCGATTCTTTCAACATTGTCAGAGATCCATCCACTGTATTTTTCGTTTGTATTTTATTTTTATATTTTATTCTTGTCTTTCATTACTGCAAAACCAGCATTAACTTTTCAAGTTTGTATAGCTTGTACATTTAGGGTCAAATTTCAAGAAGAAAACAAATGTTTTGAGATCATGTGTTATTCTATTGGCAAATTCAAATTTTTGTACAGAAATGCATTAGAGAGGTTTTACTGCAATAAAAATTTTTTTAAAAAGAAAACCTCAGTTTTAAAAAATTATAAGACTAAATAAATTGTGCGTTATACAGAAATAAAATTACAGTTCATTTTCCTACTACAAGACCTATTCATTCTATATACTACACAAGAACAATAATACAGTTTCCACAAATAATAGTATAAGGCTCTAAGTATTTTGTAAAAAAAAGTTCAGAAGAATTGTTCTAGATAATAAAGTGGTGTATAACATTTTCATAACATGGTAAGCTATTGTGTATTTTTAGATGTACTTTAGTACATCGTGGGACTGATAACAAGCTACAATATGAATAAAATCTAATCAAGATTTATAACTTAAGTTGGTCAATACCAACACTATTGGTATATCAAAAACTCAAGGTCAAAATCAGCTTTTATAATAAAATCTTGCTTTACGTTCATTCTGTCCTGTCCTATCTGCAAGAGTAAAACAAATTATTATTAGACTTGTGCATACATTAGTTTAAACTACTATGTCCATCAAAATCTTTTTTTTATTCACCCTGCTTGTCTATTGCTTGTGAATGAATTGGATTCTTCTAATGACAAAGTGGACGTTCTGCATTAGGAAGAGAAGTGCAGAGAGAAGGGCAGCAGATAATTTGAGGACGCCGGTTTAAGTGAAACCCCTGAAACGGTTTGACCTTCCGCTTTGCAATAAATATAGCTCAGGTCATCATTATCATCTGCATGGTGCACAGACTGCCTTCAGCAAAACATTTTCCACCATGAAGTTGCACATTGCGTTTAGAATTATAATTCAATGAAAATCCGCCCACGCCCTTTCTGAAAACTATGAACCCTTTTACAATATATGGACAAAGATCAAATAATCTGAAATGTGTACACTTACACCTGTGGAGACACCACACAATACCCACCGCCACTTCAAAGAATGCCAGTTTGGGACTATATGACAGATATATTATTATTTGATATAGTTGCCAGTTGCCTCAAAGTTAAGTGACGCCCCTCCTTCTGTCATCTGAAATTTCTGTCTCCTGCTTGCTTAAGTGCTTTGGGTGTTAACTGCATGTCCCTGCAGGCTTATTTTATAAAAGTAAGATGAATTAGGTACATTGTTCTTACTCTAAATTGTATTTTAGTTATTATTATCACCTAAAATCTCCCAGAAGAGCCCTGCCTCTGGAGACACGCCTAAAATGAGTTTCCTTCTTTGTCCAGTTGAAATGTTGGGAGGTGAGTCATATGAGCATTCATACTGACAGAGATTTTTTGGAAAAAAACAGGCCACTGTGGATGGATATGTTCCAAAAATATCACCAACGGTGGTTCCATAATTGTTATATTCGGGATATATCATTTACATGATGCATGATTTACATGAAGGGAAAAACCAACAATATTTCCCACTGCTCTTACCTGACTCCTATCTACCATAGAATATAAAAATAAACATTACTAAGGTAGGTGTAGATTATTTTCACACAATCTGAAGAGGATTTTTTTTCAGTAACATGTTTATCAGATCATTTTCAAGAAATAAAAGGACACCTCTTCCAAATCTCACATGAAAACAGAAAAGGCAATTGGAATACATTCAGGAGAGCGTCAAGCATGCGTTTACCTAAGGGAACAACTGTGAATTATTTCTCACGGTTCCCAGGAATGTGTAGGAGGAGAGGCCCATAAAAACTACATGGCATCAAATCATTTTTAGATGCAAACACTTTGCAAGCAATTGTTGACTCTTAAAGGGACACACCCACCCCATAACAACTTAAAAGGGATACTATAGTCACCAGAACAACTACAGCTTATTGAATTTGTTCTGGTGAGTAGAATCATTACCTTTTTTTCTGTAAACATTTACTTTTCTGTCAATTTTCAGAGAAAATGCAGTGTTTACATTACAGCCTAGTGATAACTTCACTGGCCAGTCCTCAGATGGCTGTTAGAGATCCTTCCTGGGTCATGGCTGCCTAAAATGCATCCAAACATTCAGTGTCTCCTCCCTCTGCATGCAGACACTGAACTTTCCTCGTAGAGATTCATTGATTCAATTCATCTCTATGAGGAGATGCTGCTTGGCCAGGGCTGTGTTTGAATCATGCTGGCTCTGCCCCTGATCTGCCTCTTTGTCAGTCTCAGCCAATCCTATGATGATGTCAGCAGACTGCTAGTTTTTCTGAGGCAAACAGCATGCAGATCTACAGCTTCAGGCTTGAATACAGTAAGATTTTGCTATATTTATGGAGGCATGAGGGGCCGGGGGGGGGGGGGGGGGGGGCTAGATGGTGGTGTTTCGCTCAGGCTAGCTGCAGGCTAGAGGTCACTCTCACCGTCAGGGATTGGAAGCACTGTCCCCCCTCCCAGGCCACAGGTAAGAAGGGAGGGTGGATATAATCTATATTTATTTTCAATAAAAAAACATTAATATACATTATCTTTAATCTGCCCCCCCTACCCTCTCACGCAAATTCCTTACACTGTGACACACTGCACCACACACAAACACACTACCCCAATATATACACTGCCCCCCATACACACACTGACATCCCATACGTACACACTACACCCCATACACACTGCCCCCATACACACACACTACACCCCGATGCACCCCCATACATGCAACTCTCACACACACACTGCCCCATACACACACACACACACACACACACACACACTGCACCCGCATACACACACACTGCACCACACACAAACACACTACCCCCAATATATACACTGCCCCCCATACACACGCTGCCATCCCATACGCACACACTACACCCCATACACACTGCCCCCACACACTGCACCCCTCACACACACACTACACCCCTAACACACACACACACATTGCCCCCTCACACACAATGTACCCTTCGCACACACACGTCACCCCTCACACACACACACACACTATTGCCCCTATCCTGGCAGACCCCAGGTAAGTTGTCAAACTGTTTTTTAAACGGTTGACTTCCTAGTCTGTGAGAGGGCAATGGCACTCCTGGCACCATAACTACTACACAGAGCTAAAGTGGTTATTGTGCCTGGATTGTTTCTTTAAATATTGTGCCAGTGCCCCTCTCGAGATTAGGTTCTGGATCCATCCCTGGTTCTAGTGTGCTGTGTGTATCAGTGAGCTTGTGTGTGGTGAGCTTGTTGTGTGTGTGACAGTGAGCTTTCTGTAGTGAGTTATGAATATTGAACTTGTCCTTGTACATGTATGTTTGTGGACACACATTTTATGTGTGTCCACATTTTATGTATACTTAAAGGGATCCTATAGTGCCAGGAAAACAAGCCAGTTTTCCTGGCACTGTAGGCTTTTGGAGAGACCCCCTCCCTCGGTGCTGAAGGGGTTAAAACCCCTTCAGCCACTTACCTTAATCCAGCGCCGGGCTCCCTATGCGCTGGTGACCTCTCCTCCCCGCCGACGTCAGCACCAGATGGGGATTACTCAATGCTTTCCTATGGGGATCTTATTTGACGCTAGACTCCATGAGGACGTCCAGTATCAGATAAGTGCAATTTACTCTGTGTAAATCACAGAAGCGTCCTGTAGTGGCTGTCAGGGAGACCGCCACTAGAGGCGGGATTAACCCTGCAGTGTAACATAGCAATTTCTCTGAAATTGCACCTAAAAAAATGTTTGCTGCAGGAATATAATTACCCTTTGTATTATTCACTATTTGAGTGGCATTCTACACCCCCTGAGATTTATATATACATGTCTATTTACCTTTTTTTTTATCATACATGCTTTTCAGCTCTTTATTTAAGTTCTCTCTGTGGTTGTTGGCATGGTGTATACTACCATGCATATGTGAACATTGATTCAATTGAGTTGCTATTTCAGGGGCTAATGTTCACACAGTGGGTGTGTTAACTGGACCCGCTCACACTATATAACAAGTTTTGAGTTATTCCTTTTACTTGTATTCCTTTCACTTTTGGTCTCGCTATTTAAAGGTTTAAAAAAAAAAAAAAAAAGCAATGACTACACAAGTTATACTTTCATCAATTAGTCCCTCAGGCTTTCTGCTCACTCAGCACACAGGCTTGGTTAGGAATTCATGTAAAGTATGTCTGACTCTAGGATGTCCTTAGTTGGCCCTAGGTTGTGTTTTGGCTACTTGTGCCAACAGGTAGCCGTCCCCTGCTCTGATTTGGATGATTTTTGGATATGTTGTTCACCCCGATCAGGGCTATCAGGGGATGTGACTATGGGGATATTTTGTGTGTTTGGGGTACTTTTGGCACTTTTTTGAAATGTGTTTTTTTCTGCCTGGAGATAATTGAGTTGATACAGTAACTCAATTATCTCCCAAGCAGAGGGGAGGGATTGTTTGCCTTGTGTGGGACTGGCGTGCCTTACATTGCAAATGTGTTGTTATTGGTTTGGAAGTTTGTATCCCTGTGCCCAACAAGGTCCACCTGGGTGTCGCCCTTGTTGGGAAACTTGCATAAAAGGCCAGTGTGCCTCCATTAAAATGGTATTCCAGCTTACACTCCAAAACTGTGTCGTCCTGTTATTGGAGGGAAAGAAGATTTACTCCTGTGTCTGCTGTTCCAGCTTGCAGGGGATTCAACGAGGAAAGTCCTTGTAAGGACTAGAGCTAATTCCCCATTCGGCTTCAGGAAGGAGCGGTTCCAGGGCCCCAGTCAAGCCACGGCGACTGAGGGCAAGAGTGCTGAGGTTTTGTCCCCTGTTCCTGCTACGCTGTCTGGACTAGGAGAGATCTACCCACTGGAAGCTGGATCCTGGTCTTAGGTCCAGGGTGTGTGGAGGATGGCGAGACCCCAACCAAGCTGTGGCTGTTAGTGGGGTCTACTGTGGTAATGGTGTTCCAGTGTAGTGATTATGGAACTCGCAAGTACTAGGAAGTAGCGATAGGCGGAGGTACCCGGTCGAGATGCCAGGCGGTACACCAGGTCCTCTGTTTAAGAGTATCTGTATAAAGCATGAGTGCAATTAGTCCAATTCCTGAGATTGACCCAGGGCCGGCGCGTCCATAAGGCGGCACAGGCGGCCGCAAAAATCCGAATCCCCTGCCTCTAGCTGGAGACTCGGATTTTTAATCTCACCTCTCTCCCTGCGGCCAGCACACAGGAGCCTGGCAGTGAAGTCAGCCGTCCTCCTCTGATGATGTCAGAAGGGGGCGGGACTTCTACTGCTTCCAGACTCCCCAGCGGTCCTGACTATCTGCAGCAGCTCCAGCCTGTCCCAGCCGACCACCAGGGATAAGGTTCTCCCTCCTGGCCCAAGGTAAGCCCCTGGGAGGGGAAGGGGAATAACTTTTAGTATGTTTACTTTTATTTAATTTTTTTAAATCAAAACGTTTTTTTGTGTTTTTTTTGCAGCCCCTCTCTACTGCCCCCACTATACTATCCCTGCCCCCACTATACTACCCCTGCCCCCACTATACTACCCCTGCCCCCACTATACTGCCCCTGCCCCCACCATACTGCCCCTGCCCCACTATACTGCCCCTGCCCCACTATACTACCCCTGCCCCCACCATACTACCCCTGCCCCCACCATACTACCCCTGCCCCCCCTATGCTACCCCTGCCCCCACCATACTACCCCTGCCCCCACCATACTACCCCTGCCCCCACCATACTGCCCCTGCCCCCACCATACTGCCCCTGCCCCACCATACTGCCCCTGCCCCCACCATACTACCCCTGCCCTCACTATACACTATACTGCCCCCACCATACTGCACCCCCACCATACTGCCCCTGCCCCCTCTATAGCCCCTGCCCCACCATACTACCCCTGCCCCCTCTATAGCCCCTGCCCCACCATACTGCCCCTGCCCCCTCTATAGCCCCTGCCCCACCATACTACCTCTGCCCCCTCTACAGCCCCTGCCCCACCATACTACCCCTGCCCCTTAACAGCCCCTCTTTAGCCTCTGTCCCCACCATACTGCCCCATGTGCCCCTCTCCAGCACTTCTACTTCCCTCTATAGCCCCTGCCCCCACCATTCTGCCCATGCCCCCTCTACGTCCCTCTATAGCGCCTGCCCCCACCATACTGCCCCATGTGTCCCTCTACAGCACCTCTATAGCCCCTGCCCCACCATACTGACCCTGTCCTCCTCTACTAACCCATGTGCCACTCTACAGCACCTCTATTTCCCTCCATAACCCCTGCCCCACCATACTGCCCCTCTACAGTCCCTCTATTTCCATCTACAGCCCCTGCCCTGTCTACAGCCCCTCTATTTCCCTCTAAAGCCTCTACCCCACCATACTGCCCATGCGCCCCCTATACAGCCCATGCCCCCCCTCTACAGCCCCTGTCCCCACTATACTGCCCATGTCCCCCTCTATTGCTTCTGTGACCCCCTCTTTATCTCCTGTGCCTCCTCTATTTCCCTCTACAGACCCTGCCCCCTGCCTCTGCCCCCCTTTCACACGCCTCTACTGCCTCTGTCTCCCCCCTCTACTTCCCCTACCCCCTATACAGCCCCTGTTCCCCCCGTCCCCCTCTCTACTTCCCATTTACCCCCACCATACTGTTCCTGTGACACTGCTTTATTGCCGCAGTGTCCCTCATTACAGCCTGTGCCCACACCATTCTGCCCCTGTGTCCCCCTCTACTTCCCTTTTCCAACCACATTGCCCATTTGCTCCCACCACAGCCCCTATACTCCCTTCTACAGCCCCTAACTCCCTTACTTCACATCCCTTCCACTCCCTTGTACAGCCCCTATTCCCTTACTACAGTCCTTACCCCCACTACAGACCCTCTCCCCCAATTGCTGCCCATATCCCCCACACTACAGCCCCTGTTCCCACTTGCAGCCATCAACCTACTTCAGTCCCTAACCCCCTACTACAGCCCCAATTCCCCACTACATTTACTAAGCCCCCAATTACAGCCCCTAACTCTTAACTACAGCCCCTGTCCCCCTACTACAGCCCCTAACTACTCAATTACAGCCCCTAACTCTCAACTACAGCCCCTGTCCCCCTGTCCGTGGGGGGGGGGGGGGGCGCAAAATTCACCTTCGCCTGTGTAGCCAAAAATCTTTGCACCGGCCCTGGATTGGGTTAAAAATATTAGATAATTACGAGCAGAGTTAACGACCAGACGTGTCTGTGCAGAGCTCCTGCTGCATAGACCGAGAAAACAGCCAAAAAGCCACGAAAAAGAGCAGAAATAGTGCTAATACGCAACCCATACCTCCAACATAAAGATGGGACGCAAGCACCGCAAATTAGCCTACACAGAGGACCTCCATCAGACAGATATCCGCAGGTCTTTCGATGGGCCGCGGCCTCAGGCCAGACCAAGATGGCCCCCAGCAGATCACGAGGCTCAAGTACCTCAGACAACTCAGAGGGGGAGGAAGACGCGGTGGCCCCGCAGACAAACAGCAGCAAACACCAGAAGGTGGACTCAGACACTGACACATCCCCATCCACCAAAGGGGACATTAAATGTCTGCTTCTGGACCTGCGGACGGTGTGGAAAGCCAACCTTGCAGGGATACAAACAGAGATCGGCACCCTGACTCACCGCCTGGATGAGGTTGAATCCCAAGAGTGTGAACGAGATGGCCGACTAGCTGAGACCCAAACACAAGTGACCACCATGTCTCTACAGATTGAGAGACTCTCAAAAACGATTGCCTCCTTGGAAGCCAGGCACCGTAGAAGGAATATCAGACTCCGAGGAATACCGGAGTCCGTGAACCAAGATGCCCTGATGGACTTTGCCACTAAGGTGGCTGGAACACTAGGGGTATGGGCAGAAAAGGGAGAGCAGCCTTTGATATCAGTGTTTCGGGTCCGAAAGGCCCCCACTGCCCCTGCGGACGCTCCACGAGCCGCCATTGTGATTACACGGGACATCTCCATCAAGACAGCCCTCCTATCTCGCTCCAGAAACCAGGCTGCTGTGACCGTGGAGAATCACCAAATAAAACTATTTGACGACTTACCTTTTACGGTTCTGGCAGAAAGGCGCAGATTCCAACCGATCACCAGGGCCCTGAGAGATCACGGCATCCGATACAGATGGGGAGCGTCTGGAACACTGGTGCTGGCCCTTTCGGCGGGAGAAGACCCAACTAGGCTCCTCAACACGCTGGGGCTGCCTGCAATAACACTGCACCCTAGGAGTACAGCGGATCCCAGCCAGACCGGAGCACCCTCAAGCAGCACCCAGGACCCTCCATAGACGGACAGCAAAGGACTGTTCAGGCCACCCACTATGTGGTATTAAAACCATTGAACAAAAGTTAGAACTGCATTGACACTCAAGAATACATGTTCACAGTACATTAATGCAAAGACGACATAAATGTATATAGTCAGCTGGGTATTTATGGCAATGTTGTTGTGATATTAGTGGTAATGTTTATTCTTTCACCATTTGCTGGGTACCTCGTCAGAGACGTCGCGACCTACTATCGCCATCTGAATCAGTTGCTACAATCAATGTAATCAATGTTAAATCCATTCACCCCTTTGCCCCCACACGCCAAAATGTAACAGCCTAGCATTGGGAAGCCTTTTACATAGATTGAACTGCTAACGCTGAGTTATACTGCATGTTTGGGGGGGGCATAAAAGTAAATGTATCCTCGAGCCTAGCTAACTCAGCTTACCGCGCTCGACAAATACAACCCAGGGGTACCTAGATGAACGCTAAGTCTCAGTGGCACAGCCAAATACCACAATATGTGGCCCTAGCGCATGCAAACTGAACATACTTATTGGCGCTGATACTAAAAATTGTATATCATTAATCCCAACCGCACTCACTAAGAGTCAATAGAAATAAAGTGGCACTAGTGCTTAATATACAGAGCTACCCTGTTTAATTGACGTGGCAAGGGCAGAGTTATCTTATCATATGACTTTGTCTACTATATCTTAGATGTTAACTCTTACGTAATTCCTCGCTGAAATGTCTGTACAAGCAAAATTGTCTCACCTAGTACGCCTTACTCACACGCAGACTGTGCTAGTGAACCACATGCCATGCCACTATCCTAATGAGCCAAAGTCGATCTGCCTGGGAGTACTCACACGGCAATGTCAGCCAGCCTGGCACTTGTAACCAACAAAGACGAAATCAGATATCAGGACACCTGAGCTGAATAGCAAGATACCCAAAGTCTCTAAAATAGCCTACATATGAGCCCTTTGAGACTGTCTCTCCTGTTTATCTTATGTTATTTAGCACCTGCATAGTTCTAATGGCAAAGTTTATGTTTATTTTTATTTTTTTATTTAATCTACTATTACTGACCATTCGTATACATTCTGTTCACAAAAATGTGCAACTATATCTTGTCATAATGATGTTGGACTTAACGTGCCTGTACCTGCTATCGTGGCACTACAGGCTTGTTTGCACTACCTTATTGCACGAAAAATAAAGAATATATATAAAATGAAAAAAAAAAACCAAAAAAACTCTTTGGTTGCTTTTGCAGTATGCTTTGGGTCAAAAATATATATATTAGATAATTACATATTTGGATAAAAAAAAAATAATATTAGGACGTAGAGAATTTATAATGATTAATTGTTTTCCTTTTGCTATCTTGCATTAATGAAAAATGAGGAGAAGGAGTAATTTCAACTTCAAAATAGTGATTTATCCAAAAATAGAAATTCCGAGCAACTGATTACTCATTCACCCGTTACAACCTGACAAGACAGTCTGTAGTGTCAGTGACTGTCCTTCAGTGTGGGAAAAACAATGACCTATCAGCTTCTCCAAACTAAATCTGCGAAGCATGCAGGCATTGCAAGAGTTAGGCAGGCAGGGCAAAACCACCAATGAAAGCCATTTGGAAAAAAGGGGAGCTGCAGCTGTAGGAGAAATGTAATTTTATTTTTTATGATTCACTGACAGATTTTAGAATACTTTTACGACAACGTTGAAGGGCGAGATGAGTAGGTAATTGGATCTCAGTTGATGATTGCGGCCCAAGTATCAAAGTGAAGAGCAGGTTAACCCAACTTGGGGAGACTGACCTTGATAAAAACTTTTTGTTCCATCAGTTGTGGGGACCTTTGTGAGTGTTGGGGATTTAGAATGTTCCCTGTAAACAGAAAACACTCACTCACTTTGGGCAGTGGTCGGTGGACCTCACAAATAGCCATTGTGCAACCAAACAGAGAGCAAGATACACACTCTTCTTCTCATTCCATTAGCAAAGAGGGTCATGAGTAGGAGGAAACGCACAATCACACAGGTAAGCAAAATGTCTAAATTGAAGTCTAACCACGTGGTGACATCCTTTCAATTACTCTTTTCTATTGCTCCTGCTGAGTTGGCTAACCTTCACACTACAGTGGAAATGCGCAGCAATTGTTTTGTCAATGATCAAGTATGGTTTGCACCTTTGAATTAGCTTTGTGAATTGCACCCTTCTCTACACAAATGTGGGATGTGTGCAGAAAAGCGCATACCTACACAAGGATTTTTGCCACCCTAGGCCAAAAAAAAATGTGCAGCCCCATTCACTACACAGTGGTCCTGTAGGTTTAACTCAACAAGATAAAACATTGCCTTACCTTGAAGGGTTAAACATGCCTCTAGTAGCTGTCACACTGACAGCCACTAGAGGCACCTTCACTGTTGGAAGTGCATAGAGCTTGCCACTTATGTGCATCAGGTCCCCAATGCTCCTGTATGAGGAACATTGGATTGGACCAGTGTTGTCCCATCAGTGACATTAAGCGGGGTAAGGAGGCAAGTAGTGCAGAGGGAGTCTTGGTGCTTGAAAAACGTAAATAAAAGTAAATCCCCCCTTCCTTTTTCTTTTAAAAAAAAATAATAATTTTTTGGTGGGGGGGTGTTTCAATCTAAGTAGGGACAAATACACTACAGGTACACAGGTTTATATTCCTAACACTATAGTGTTTTTTAAAACTATAGATTTTTTAAAATAAAATGGTCCTTTCTGGTAACCACTGATACATACATACACACCCTCACGCAGTGGCGTACATATAGGGGTCGCAGGAGTTGCGCGGCGAACCGCCGGGGCCGCCGTTCAAGGGGTCCATTGGGTGGCCCATGCTGTTAGGGCCACCCAATGGGTATGGATTTTCAGGGGGCCCGGTCAGCGCTGCGGCACTTTAACATCGCGACCGGGCCACCTGTGATGACATCACACGCTGGGATGAAGTGACTGCCCCGGTCACTCCTCCCAGCATACACAGAGCCCGTGTGGGAGGAAGCAGAGGAGGGAGTCAGAGTGGGAACTCTGACCCCCATGAACCTGAGCCACAACTGGACACCAGGGAAACTCAGCCTCTTGCACCTAAAAGGTAGGCAAAGGTGACAAACATTTTGCATATGTGTGTGTGTTTGTTTGTGTATGTGTCTGTCTGTCTGTGTATGTGTGTGTCTGTATGTGTGTGTGCCTGTCTGTTTGTATGTATGTATGTGTCTTGTGTGTGTGTCGGTCTGTATGTATGTGTCTGTGTGTGTGTATGTATGTGTGTGTGTCTGTCTGTCTGTGTGTATGTATGTGTTTGTATGTATCTGTCTGTCTGTATGTGTCTATGTATCTGTGTGTATGTATGTGTTTCTGAATGTATGTGTTTGTGTCTGTCGGGGGGGAAGCTGAAGGGGGGGATTGAAGGGGGACCCCATGGATCAGTTTCGCACCAGGGCCCCATGGATTGTGTGTATCCCACTGCCCTCGCGCACGCACTCATTCACACTCAATAGTCCACACAATCACAATTAGTGACCAATGCACACACACACACACATTCACTGATTCATGCACAGGAACACACACTGGTTCAAGCAGACATAAAATTACTTGTGTTGATTGACACACACACATACACACACACACACACTGTCCCCAGCAGACACACACTGTCCCCAGAAGACGGACACACACTGTCCCCAGCAGACACACAGTGTGTCCCTAGCAGACATACACACTGTCCCCAGCACACACACACACACTCTCCCTAGCAGACACACTCTGTCCCCAGGAGACACACACACACACCATCCCTAGCAGACACACACACACTGTCCCTAGCAGACACACACACACACACACACTGTCCCCAACAGACACACACTGTCCCTAGCAGACACACACACACACTGTCCCTAGCAGATACGCACACACCCAAGCAGACACACACACTCATACACTGTCCCTAGCAGGCACAAACACACACTGTTCCTAGCAGACACACACCACCTGAAGCAGGCAGACACACATTCTTTAAAACACACACTATGAAATGGCCATCTTACCTTAATTTCATATTGGCTCTCCATGTGTCACAGGCTTCCGCCTTGCTGCCTCGCTCTCAGTGCTGCCTACAGTACAGGGTAAGGGGCGGGAGCGATCGGGCAATGCGCCCTTGCGCTGCCGTCTTTTTAACGGGTGGGGGTTGCGTGCGGAGGTTGATGCCACCGGGCGCTAGTCTGCATCTATGTAAGTGCTCACTACAGCCCGGTGGCATGACCTTTGGCACACTATACAGAATTTGTCCCTCATAGAGGGACTAGCATTAGAGCTACTGCCCACGCCCCCCTTGAGCAGCGCCCTACGTGGCTGCATAGTTAGCCTATAGGGAGCGCCAGCCCTGTACACAGGAACCTTCCTGCAGAACTTTGACCATGTTAACAGCTCCATGTCCACAAACCAATAATGCAGATTGGTACCTGCTTGCTCTCCCAAACAATTTGACATCATTTGTCTGATTGCCTGCAAGATGTTTTCTGACTTTTCGTGTTTTTCATCCAACATTTCAGTATGTTGCAGGAGAGATTGACAGCCCTACTGCCCTACAGATCCACTCCCAACCTGCCAATGGACCTCCTCTACTTCCATCACCATGTCCAGGCACTGTGGACAGCCACCAGTGTGCCGTCAAGGAGAGAAAGGCATGCAGGCCACTAGGAGCATTCTATAAATCTGTTGTGACGTGCACCAGCTGACCTACTTTTTTAGCCAGCTGCTAATTTAATACACAGGAATGGTACAACAATGGCACTACATTTTGCTGAAAGTGAATCGCAACAGAACTGGACCTATAACAGCTGCTTAAAGCTCTCTATATTGAGAATGTAAGCACAGTAATTAGACAGGTGATTTTGTTTGTCTACTGTTTTAACATGTCTCTGCGCATGAAATTCAACAAAATGTTTAAGAATGGGTTGGCAGATACGTCCCTGGGATGATGTGGACTGATGATCAGTCTGTCCCTTTAGCTTAAAGGACCACTATAGTCACCCAGACCACTTCAGCTCAATGAAGTGGACTGGGTGCCAGGTCCCCCAGGTTTTAACCCTACAGATGTAAACATAGCAGTTTAAGAGAAACTGCTATGTTTACATTGCAGGGTTAATCCAGCCTCTAGTGGCTGTCTTCCTGACAGTCGCTAGAGGCGCTTCCCCGACGCTCAATGCAAAAATAGCAGTGAGCATGCAGAACGTCCATAGGAAAGCATAGAGAAATGCTTTCCTATGGGCATTTTTAATGCGCGTGGCTCTGGCCGCGCATGCACATTTGGCTCCACTCGGGAGCCGACGGCGGAGGGGAAGGAGAAGGGAACCAGCACCGGGATAAAGTTAAGTGGCTGAAGGGGTTTTAACCCCTTCAGCCCAGCAGGTGGGGGGCCCTGAGGGTGGGGGGAACCTAAGGATTATATAGTGCCCGGAAAAGTTTGTTTTCCTGACACTATAGTGGTCCTTTAATGACATTAGGCTGAATATTCCCCCAGCTCTGCCTAACGGTGGTAGTAGTGATGCACAAATCATTCTGCCTGCAAGGGGAAATTAGCTCACCCCTCTCACCCTGTGGACGCTCCTTCCTGCCTCTCTGTTACACTTTTGTTTTTAAAAAAAACCCTCCCTCCACCTTCCTTCCCATCCCTCACTGGCCCAGAGTGTGCACATGTGCTCTGATCCGGCAAAATGTTCCAATCACAAGTTTCTCTATAAGAAGCCTGTGATTGGACCATACATGGCCCCAGTGACGTCAGGTGGGGGAGCGGAAGAGTAGCACTAGGAACTACGACTGGAACTGGATTTCAGGTAAGTAAAACTTATTTTTTGCAGGTTTTACTACAATATAAGAGCGGGGATCTTATCCACAGTGCCCAATAGGGCACATTACACCAGTCTCTCCTCTCAAAAGTGTTATAATAGCCCTTTAATTAAGAACACTTTATTATTTATTATTGCCATTTATATAGCGCCAACAGATTCCGTAGCGCTTTACAATATTATGAGAGGGGATTTAACTATAAATAGGACAATTACAAATAAACTTACAGGAACAATATGTTGAAGAGGACCCTGCTCAATCGAGCTTACATTCTATAGGAGGTGGGGTGTAAAACATATTAGGACAGGAATCTCTAGCTGGCTTTATGTTTATAGATTGTTGCATAAATATGAACTTCCAATATGGTAGTAATGATTTATTTTCCCTCTCCCAAGTTATATATAAATTATACACACAATATATTTATTTTGTCAAAAGCATGTTTTAATGAGGTTTCTAATAAAAGTTACGTTTTAATACAGCTTCCTTCGGCTCCTGTTTTGCTAGGTAGAGGGATGTGATAACAAGGAATCCAAGGTATCACAAACAAATATCACAAATGACAACACTTCAAAACATTAAGCCAAGGCTGTGTGAAGAATCCACCCCAATCAGTTTATGTCTTATTTCTTTATTTCCTTTATTATTCAGATCATATGTTTATCTTGGGGTAATTTGAAATATATAAGCTTGATTGCAGATAATGTTGCCAGATGGTAGAGGTTAACAGGAATCTTCTCAATGGCAAACCATCTGGAGTAAAGACAGAAGGCAAGTTGTCAGTGAGTTCTGAAATAGTAATAACTTGCTTCGAACATTAGCATACAAGGGTAAAGTAATTCCATCATATGTCGAAATCTGTCCCCTATTCATTTCTCTATTGTTAACAGGTGTGCATTACATCTGGGTTAATGTGATTTTATCTAGATGGGTTCCTAAACAATAACATCTTTGTATGCCAAAAGATAGCAAAAAAACAAACAAAATATAAAAATAGCAACATAAATATGTCTGAAGATGTTCATTCACTAGTACCGTGTTTTTTTTAACAAGGATGGCATGATCACTTTAAAATAACCATACCCAATCTGAATTCTGGTTTAAAGGGACACTATAGTCACCTGAACAACTTTAGCATAATGAAGCAGTTTTGGTGTATAGAACATGCCCCTGCAGCCTCACTGCTCAATCCTCTGCCATTTAGGAGTTAAATCCCTTTGTTTATGAACCCTAGTCACACCTCCCTGCATGTGACTTGCACAGCCTTCCATATACACTTCCTGTAAAGAGAGCCCTATTTAGGCTTTCTTTATTGCAAGTTCTGTTTAATTAAGATTTTCTTATCCCCTGCTATGTTAATAGATTGCTAGACCCTGCAAGAGCCTCCCGTATGTGATTAAAGTTCAATTTAGAGATTGAGATACAATTATTTAAGGTAAATTACATCTGTTTGAAAGTCAAACCAGTTTTTTTTTTCATGCAGGCTCTGTCAATCATAGCCAGGGGAGGTGTGGCTAGGGCTGCATAAAAATAAACAAAGTGATTTAACTCCTAAATGACAGTGAATTGAGCAGTGAAATTGCAGGGGAATGATCTATACCAGTGGTAGTCAACCTTTTTCTACCTACCGCCCACTAATGCATCTTTTTGGTTGAAAAAATTTCCTTACCGCCCACCAGTTTTCGCGCAAATGCGGAATATTTTTAAGAAAGGAGGGTGTTTAAAAAAAAATGTACGTACATTTATCTTTTTATTTCTACTTAATGCAGGTTTATAAGGTTTTTAACTTTATAAAGTTTAATGAGAAAACAATAAAGTAAATTGAAATTACCTTTACTAGTGATTAATGAGATCCTTGAGGTTGATGCTGCGAGACTAAATATTTGAAATCTGGTTCGATTTTCGTAAGGAACAAACCAAGGTCTCTTTCAGTGATATTCAGACGACTTCTCTGTTTGCGCATAATATGATTTCTCATTTGTGCGTCAGCTCATCTCCTCTCCCTCCTCAATTCCCCTCCCCACCTTTTTTTTCCCCCTTTTTTCTATTTTTTAACCGTCCTTATAGCAATGCCCAGTAGGAAGGCTGAGCTAGGTAGCCCACTTACTATAGTCCACTATAACAGACAGACACACATACGACACACATACAAGACACACACAAGACACACACACACAAGACACATACAGACACACAGACAGGCACACATACACACAGGACACACATACATACACACATAAAGACACAGACAGGCACACATACACACACACACAAGACACATACATACAAACAGACAGGCACACATACAAACAGACACACATAAGACATACATAGACACACATACAATGACACATACAAAGACAAGACACACATACATACAGACAGACACACACACACATATACAGACAGACACATACACACACACATATATATACAGACAGACACATACACACACAAGACACACATACAGACACACATACGACACACACACAGACATACAAGACATACACACAGACACAGATACAGACACACAAGACACACATACATACACACACAGGCAGGCACACATACACAAGACACATACATACAAACAGACAGGCACACATACAAACAGACACACACAGACATGCAGACACACACATAAGACATACATGGACACACACACATGCAGACACACACACACACACACATAGACAGACACATACACACACACAAGACATACATACAAAGACACATACAGACAGACACACAAACACACAAGACATACCTACAAAGACACACACACACAAACATTATATTTAAGTCACCCTCCTGTTTCCTACCTTTAAGGTGCAGGAGGGTGACTTTCCCTGGGGTCCAGTGGTGGCTCAGGTGGATGGGAGTCAGAGTTCCCACTCTGACTCCCTGGTGTTCCTCCCGCGCGGCTCTCAGTTTTAGCTGGGAGGAGTGACCGGGGAATCACTTCCTCCCAGCTCTGTGATGTCATCACAGGGGGCCCGGTCACGCTGTTAAAGTGCCCAGCGCTGACCGGGCTCCCTTACAATCCGCATCCATCGGGTGGCCCTGACAGCATGGGCCACCCGTTGGACAATTTGGAAGGCGGCCCCGCACCCGCCCGCCCGATCAACCTGGAAATCCCTACCGCCCACCTGGAATCCTGAAACGCCCACTAGTGGGCGGTAGGGACCAGGTTGACGAACCATGATCTATACACTAAAACTGCTTTATTTAGCTAAAGTAATTAAGGTGACTATAGTATTCCTTTAAACATTGTAACAAATAATGAAATGAATATTTTATTCAGTACTAGCAATGTACTCATCAAATATATATAAAAACTTTATTTCTTTCTTTTCTAATATCTGTGAAATAGATTTTACCCCATTATAGTTCATTTTTTATATCTAAATAGTTATTCCTATGTTTTAGATTCTGTATGTATTATATATATGTTTTTACATTTGCCCCATCCCCTCTTACTATATATACATATTGTCCACCATCATATCCCACCCCTTTGCCCTTAAATAAGATGGCCGACTCACATTCACACCCCACTTTGTTATTTATTTATTTCCCATTTTCGGCCGTTTTCAGACCGCCCCTTCTGATCACGTCCTGAAACTCGGACAGACCCACATCCCTTATCCCGCCCAGCGGCACCCACGCTATTTTCCGCCTTCTGATCGCGTCCTACATATCGGACGTGATCAGTACTACATTCCCCATCATGCCCAGTGACGCACACGGCACTTTGCTGACCCCGCCCGCCCTATTGGTTAAAAATGGCCGCGACCTCGCGACCTCTCACCCGAATATGCACTGCCCTATCTATCCCTTTCCTCCCTCACATCATAGTCAATATTTTTACATCCCTCACAGGTTCCATATGGGTTTACAACAACCCCATGTAATTAAAATATAAAAACGAGCACTATTTACTGTTTATATATGTTCTCCTCTTTTTTAATGTGTAATTAAAAGTCATGTGACTGCGGTCACATGGTAATGACGTCATTTTGGCGCCAATCTTTGAAATGCATGCCATTTAGCTGCCTATAAAATGTGAATAGCCAGGATTATTTGCTCTACACTTGATAAAACCTACTTTTTGGCGAAACGCGTTGTGTATTTTATATTACTCTGTTTTAAATTAAATTATTTTATGACTACCACTTGCCTATGGTCAGTACACTTACTTTATATGTTGCTGTTTTATCCTGGCTGATTTTTACAATTTTTAAAGATCCAGTACTGCAATAGAAATCCTTGGTGGGGATTATTCCACCTACGCCTGGTTCATAGAGCAGTGTGGCTGCTCTGAACACTGTAAGTACGTTTCATTTTATTTTCTACTGTCATTTTATATATGGAAAACACTATGGGCCCTCTTTTGTGATTTTATTTTCATAAGACCGGTGTTCTGTCAGATTGCTATACCTTGTCAGATTGGTATACCGGAAGTGACGCGGCCGCACCGGAAGCGACGTTCGGACGGGGGGGGGGGGGGGGGGGTGCGCCGCCACGCAAGCGCACAACAACTGGGTAGGCAATTTTAACAGCGAGCAGGGGAAATTAACGCCACAGTGCGCACGCGCGTCATAGTACTCCCGTACAGCGAGCGTGCGCACTACAGGGCAGGGAGCACTTCACCGCGTGCGCAGTATAGGGGTAGGGAAATTTGATGGCCATTTCTCCTGTTAAATCTCCCTACCCCTATACTGCGCATGCGCGGACCCAATAGACCGCGCGTGCGCAATGTGGGGTAGGGAAATTTCACAGGAGAAATGGCCATCAAATTTCCCTACCCCCTATACTGCGCACGCGCGGGGGGTGAAGTGCTCCCTGCTCCCAACACCCTCAGCCATCCGAGGGGGGGTACATTCTATTGTGGGGGGTCTCTAGATTATATTGGGGGGGTCTGTACATGATATTGTGGGGGGTCTGTACATTATATTGGGGGGTCTGTATATTATATACCTCCTCAATATAATATACAGACCCCCCAATATAATGTACAGTAGATTATATTGTGGGGGTCTGTACACTATATACCCCCCCCCAATCTAATCTAGAGACCCCCCACAATATAATGTACCCCCCTCGGATTGCTGAGGGTGTTGGGAGCAGGGAGCACTTCACCCCCCGCGCGTGCACAGTATAGGGGTAGGGAAATTTGATGGCCATTTTTCCTGTGAAATTTCCCTACCCCACATTGCGCACGCACGATCTATTGGGTCTATATATACGCACGGTCTATATAGTATCTGTATAAGGACTAAATTACATCTGATTGAAAGTGAAACCAGTTTTTTTTTTTTTTTTCATGCAGGCGGTGTCAATCATAGCCAGGGGAGGTGTGGCTAGGGCTGCATAAACAGAAACAAAGTGATTTCACTCCTAAATGGCAGTGAATTGAGCAGTGAAATTGCAGGGGAATGATCTATACACTAAAACGGATTCATTAAGTTAAAGTTGTTTAGGTGACTATAGTGTCCCTTTACATGTAACATTTTAAATCTTTTTCATATAATTAAATGTGTAACATTGTACTTGAATGAGCTCCACCAGGACATACATGGAAATGAGAGAAATCTCAATGTATCCTTCCCTTTGTGGAATGTTCGTAATAACAATAAGCCGAAAGGGATGTCAGGTATATTAAATTATAACAAGTTTACTGTACGAAATTATACAGAAATATCAAGAGATTCAAATAGGTTAGTGGTTACACCTCGGGATACCAATTAATGTCAGTGACTGGCAGTGTGAACACAGAGCCTGAGAGACACAGCTCAGCTGGCAGGTGCCCTATTCTTCCAGGAGTCGCACAGCATCGCGGTAGCTGACCAGCTGCTGAGGAGGACCACCCCAGACCTACCGACACATATTAACCGGCTGGAGCACTATGGTTATAACCGGGGCTTTGCGGGTCACCCAGCAAACCGCAACGGCCTCTCCTGCTCGCACTTCCGGTAACCCCTCATAGCCACGTGCTGGCAGTATTTCCGGTTCCGGTCCTTTCGCCGGTTGTGCAGTGTGTGCAGAGCATGGAGGGGTCGCTAGCTCAGTATGAGGAGAGGCTGCGGCAGCAGGTCAGACAGCCCGAGCGTCCCACGGATACAGGGACTGGGGCCATACCTCTACCTAGTGCGTGGACTGCGCTTCCCATCATCCTCAGCCAGCCTTTGGGATGGCTGAGCGTCACAGGAAGCGTAGTCCACAAACCGTTATAGAGTGCCAACAACAAAGGGTAGCTGTCACCAGTAAGGAGACACAATAAACCCACTGCTGTCAGGAAGATATATGGGGGGGTGTTCATCATTGAGAATTTAGGTCAGGGGTCCTCAAACTCCGGCCCTCCAAATGTTGCTGAACTACAACTCCCATGATTCTTTGAATTACATCGATTGCCAGAGAATCATGGGAGTTGTAGTTCAGCAACTTGTAATTGTAGTTTTTGCAAGAGCTGGCTATTTTGTAGAATACACTTTGCCTGACACTAGTCTACAATATGACATTTTTAACTACATAACATAGTATTTCTTATTAGGGTTTTTTGTTTTCTTTGTGATGCACAAGAAGTTTAATTTTATATACTCATTTCCTGCTTTAAATAAAATTTACACTAAAACAAGAAACTTGGGTGCCTTCTTATTTGTTTTTATGAAACACAATTTGACAATCCGATAACAATATCTGGGCACAAACAACCGGATTAAAGAAAAATAAATAACAGCTGGAGTAGTTTTTCCAAACTGGATATTTTAGATTAAAGTTTGCAATTTGGTTGTCATTTCGATGCTATTTATTGTTTAGTAAATGAAAACAAAGGTTTAGGTATTTTTGTCACTTGACTTCTGTTTAATTTTTCATAACTAATCCCTAGAATGGTGTCGAGCATATGACTGTAATGCTCTTTAATGCTACAGGCAGTGTTTTCTGATGCAATTCTATGGATTGATTCCACTTTTAGTTTCACATGTACTTGACTTTTGTCTAAGTTTTTTTGTCCTGTGCTGCATTTTATTGCTCGCTGTAGAAAGTTTCTGTTTTCTTAGAGGCTTGGCCAAAAGAAATGAAAGATATCGTGTTAGTTCTAGGAAAAGGTGTTGCTCAATAATAAACAATTCTACTGGTCCCCGTTATTGGAAGAGGTGTTGCTCAATAATATGCATATTTTTGCAGAACACATATTGCACTGTAACTTGTAAGTTTATTATTTTCCTTGTCTGTCTTTTTAGGAAACTGAGATCAAATCTCTGGTTGCGGAGATAGAAATCTTGAAAAACTCTGGGTTTGTTGGAGAGACACCAAGCTTAGAGGTTCTAAGGGAAGAGAACACCAAGCTAAAGTATCGTCTGAACATTCTTCGTAAAGTGAGTAATGGTCATGCATGACTGAAAAAATAAAGTTAAATAAGTACAGGGATATATTATATAAACCATTTGGAAAACATGTAGTCTTCATATTTACTGTGGGTTAGTGTACAGTATTTGACATCTGAGATAAAAGTATGTAAACAGTCTCATTTTATGTAGAAATAGATAAGGTCTGATAAATATCATCAGAGGTCTGAGTAAGCTGGAACTCTATTAAAGGGACTCCGCAAGCTTGAAGTGGTCTTGATTGTTTTTTAATTATTAAGAATAAAATGCAAATAAACAGACTTCAAATTTCCTTTGTCTGGGGCTTATTTACAGCACATTTTTCTTTCTATGTTGTTTCTGATCTCTCTTTTTAGATAGATACGTTTGAGTTCTTTCTTACATAAGTGGTTCTGTTACCCAACTTAATTTTAGAAATCAAGACATTATGAACACCGTATTTACTCCGCACTAACACACAATATACAGTACATGCAGTGAAGTGGCACAAAGACAAGTCTAAAATTATTTGCCATCATAAATGCCTGTGCAAAGGATTTTTTTTTTATTAGTGGTTGTAATGGATGCCAGTACTCCAGCCTCGTGCTAGAGATCTTGCTGTACGCTTTCTTTCCATACCAGCTCATCTTCTGCAGAAAAAGGGCCATACTCCAGGGCCAAGGCGCCTTGTGGTCTCCTTTGGAACTCCTTCTCATATGGGGACACGTCCCGTGGGCTAGCTCGCTCCATCTCCCGAGTTCCTCTTTAGACAGGGATGCTGCTGGACCCTTCACTGCGCTTCTTGGTTTGGGATATTCATTTGGGAGAAAAATCCTGCCACCAATGTATATACTTCTTTTTTTCTGGTCTTTTTTTCTGGTGATATCACATATAGACCTCTTTATCTCCAGAGTGATAACTAGCCTTACTAACAGGGTTATTCACTACAGTGGGAATTCAACTGATGGTAGATCCTTTTATTACTTGGATCTGTCGGCCTGTGTTGCTAGTTAACCCCTGGAGTGCTGCAAATAAAATAATTCTTAGCACACTTAGGAGCAAAGCCCTCTGCGTACCATGCACTCACTTTGAAAATGAAAGGCGAGACAGCAGAAGGGGAGGGAGAGCTACATATTGATAATGAAATTATGCAGCAAGGCACATTCTACACTTTTAAAGATTGAATTTTCACTCACACATAGTGAGTGGGAATTGTCAGCCCTGTGGACACTGTAAACTTGTATTGAGGTAACCAGATCTAAATGCAATAGAGCACATTTGGGATTAAGTGGACTAGAAGACTTGTAACGTGAATGTGCAGCTGATAAATCTGCAGCAACTGCATGATGCTTTCTTTTCCATGTGGGCTAGAATTTCTAACGGTTGTATTCAGCATCTTGTTCAATCTATACCAATGAGAATTCAGGCAGTTCTGGGGTTCTTATCCAGTGTAAGAAAGGTGTACCTAATAAAGTGGCCACTGAGTGTATCTATATAAACACTGTATGGCAGAGTGCATATGCTTCACCCCCCAAAACCACTGGGTTTGACTTCTTACTTGTTGTCTGTCAGGTGCAGAAGTCAGACCATTAGTCAACCACATATTGACTGCTTACATTGTGGTGGGTGTCAGGGCAATAACTAAATAACTAAAGTGAGCTGTAGTGGTTATAATGCTTGGAGTGTTTCTTTAAAGGGTAGGGATAGAGATGACATTTTATTGCTCCTAGATTACAGTAAATAAAAAAAGGATGCATGATGCAAGTTGAGATCTGGCTGTTGCAACACTCCACTCTTGTAATGAGGTCAAAATGTAGGTCTGGAATGCTGACTTATGTGTCCTTTGTGGCCTATGTGAATCTTTTTTTTTTTTTTTTTTAAAGAAACACTATACTGTTAGGAATGCAAACATGGATTTCAAATGGTGTAGTTTTCTACTCACTGTGTAGACTATCGTCTCCTCCTGTAAGCATTAAAAAAGTAGATTTGGTGACTTTATTTCTCTCGGCAGACCGGAATCCGTGCTGCCTCCTTTTCTGAGATCTCTGCCAATCCAATGCGTCCTTATAGAAAGGGAGAGGGACTAGTGCCCATGTCAGCATCTCCTCATAGCAGTGTATCGAGTCAAAGCTTTTTATTGCAGTTTTTGAGATGTTTACATTGCAGGGCTAAGACTGTCTCTAGTGACTTTTTTTCCTGGGATTTGACACTGTGAAACAACGCTGGGCGTCCTCACACCCTGCATGAGGGCTTCCAACATCAGAGAAAACCCCATAGGAAAGCATAGAGTCATTGCTTTTCTATGGGGAGGGCCTTATGCTCGTGCAGCGCTCTCTGCACATGCGCATTAGGTCCAGACAAGGCAGACTTAAATGCTGGAATTGGATAAATGAATAAAGTGTATTTTTTTTTTTTTTTTTTTACCCTTTATGTGCCAAGGAGGGGACCAGAGGTCACTTTGTATTCCTAACACTATACATTCTCTTCAATGAATCAGCTTTGGTATATAGACCATGTCCCTGCAGTCACATTGCTCAATTCTTTACCATTTAGGAGTTAAGTCACTTTGTTTATACAGCACTAGTCACACCTCCCTGCATGTGACTAGCCCAGCCTTCCTAAACACTTCCTAAAAAAGAACCTAGATATTTAAGTTCCTGTGTTGTGCAGTCTCTTTAATCCAGAATTTCTTATCTTCTACTCTTTTAATAGCCCCCTTGACCTTCCGGGAGTCTCCTGTGTGTGATTAAAGTTCAATTTACAGAGCAGGAGATAAAAAGTTAACATCTGATTGCAAATGAAACCATTTTTTTCAGGCAGGCTGTGTCAGTGAAAGGCAGTGGAGGTGTGGCTAGGAATTGATTGTGAGTTGCAGCAACTGTAGGAACTTTTTCCTTTCTTTTTTTGCATTTAATTCAGCATATATTTTAATGCATTAAAAAGTATAGTCAATTTCTCATGTTGTGTTCCTTTAAAATGAAGAGAAATAAAATGCTCAAAATAAAAATGGTAGCTTTTCAGAAATCTGTGCTCCTTCAAGTAGCGGACAGTTATGCCAGCTCTTTCCTAGATTTTTAATGATATTTCTTACATATTCCCTCGTGTATGTGGAGCAATATACATGCTGCCATTGTAAAGAATACCATGTAGACATTACAAAAGATTGTACAATTCATCATTTAAGGTTTTTTCCATATAGACACAGTAACAGAGCGTACATAAACATCAAGACGGAATTTGGCCAGAGCATAAATAGTAGATAGTTACTCTCATGGATGAACTATTGGGTAGGCATAAGAACTGGAGAGTGTTGAATGTTGGGAGGTAGATTGTGAAAATGCTGCATTGATTAACTATTTTTTGTCACCTGCAGCGTTTATGAAATGCAGAGAACAACACTGTGTCTTGCACCACATATCCTCCTATATAAAGTATAATGAATATAGCACAAAACTAGTTGAGAAGAGTGTCTTAATAGGGGGATCTACAAACTGGTAATGAATAGGACCACACAAATAATGAGATTACAGTGTTCACGATACAAAGTAAACAAACTAGGAACTGACAATTGTTGATAAAGTGTAAGATGTCTGAGCTGGCTTCATTTGCAACATGCCAACCAGATCACTGTTAACTGTATATCTGTATTGACTTGCTGCTGTTAATTTAGGATGAACTCAAAGTATACAACTTGTATTCGGTGGGTTATTTAATTAAGATTATTTGATCCTTTCTCGTTCTAGTAATGAAGGGGTCGGCAAATTAGAGTCCCTGGCACTTCCTTGTTGCAGTGGTGCACAGGGGCATGCTATTTAGCAGCAGTATTGTCAATAGCCTTTTATAACTTATGAGGAACACTCCAAACGTAGTTAGGTTATTTCTTTTTTTGTTTTTGTGGATATAGAATAATTGTGTACACACATTTGCTCTTCATTTTTTTTTCAGAGTCTTCACGAAGAAAAAAGTAAGTCATCAACAAGCATGATCAACATCAATGCCCATCTTCAGGATGTCTTTGGCGTTGCCATCAGAACCGCTTATCCTGATTTGGAAAATGCCCCCCTGGCTGTCACACCAAGCCAACAAGGAAAATTCGGGGATTATCAGTGCAATAGTGCAATGGCAATTACACAGGTAACTTAAATCTGTTTCACCAATGTGATTATGAATATTTTAAATTCCTAGATACATGTCACAATTGTCCAGATAATGTGTTGAGCACTAATCTATAAAAGAACAACAGGGCTTTTTTAGTGCTATTATTTCCAGTAGTCTTATTTTCCATATCATTATTTTTCTTCAGTTTCTAATTAAATTGTTCAGATCACATTTAAAAAAAATAATTTAAAAAAAGTATATTTAAGATGAGTAGGTAGGCTGCTAAGACTGAAAGTTTAATCTCCATGAAGTGGTTATGGTGCATATATTCTGTCCCGTCAGTCTTTTGGCTGTCATTTTATTTTGTTTTGGGGTTGTTGTTGCTAATATTCTCCCAATATGAGTATACACAGCCCTGTTAAAGCTCTCGAAGCAACATAATTATTACAGCACAGTAGAGTGATTATGGTGCCAGTAGTCACTTATCTAATATTTTAGGCCCCTATGTTTGTTCATACTCCCTAATTAGCATACCAAATTTAGACATTATTTACTGGACGAGACTTGTCAGCTAATATTCTTTTATTTTGTTTTTATTTTTTTTAATTTCCTCTTTTTTACGTGAATAGATATAGCAAGGACAATTGCAAAATATCCAAAATTGATCAAGGTACAGAGAAATGTCCATCAAAGGTACACAGAATAAACCGCACTTTTTTGGGGAAGAGTGCTAATAAAACACAGTGCTAAAAGAGTAAAAGCAGGAATGCACTGATATAAATCAAAGCCTATGCACTTGTTGCTAGGGTAACAGGAGTAAATTATATATAGTAAAGCTGATACACTGGGGTTGTGCACTGGCACTTAAGCATGTGGGTTAAGAGGGTCTGTGTGTTTGAGATTATGTGTCTCTCTCGGCTGTGGAGAGCCCTCACTGTGGTTTGTGAAACCGTGTGAGAGTATGTTTTTGCCTATCTAGCTATGGTGAGCTGCAGGGATTTTTATGTGTGAAACAGCTTAAAAACTAAAGAGAAAACAGCGTTAAACTAAAAAACACATAACATAGTATTGAATAAAGTACAAAGGCATAATAGGATGCCTGAGTCAAATAGGTGATTCACGTTAGTACCCCTCTCTCTTTTCCACCCCTGGGGACGAAGGGCCGTATCCTTTCCGGGTCCCTGGAAGGTGAGGCTGGGGAGGTTGCTGGTTGCCTGGATTGTGGGGGAATCCCCAGTGCTTGGAGGAAGGGCTCCGCTTTGTCTAATGAGGACAGTCTCAGTATGGTGCCCACTTTGTTGACTGTTAGGGCTCTGGGAATTGTCCATCTTTAATCGATGCCGGCTTCACGTAGCTGGTGTGTCACTGGGCCCATTGACCGACGCCACAATAAGGTGTTACGTGTCAGATCTTGATAGGAGATTTGGGATGATTCAAAGGTAATTGGAGTTTTTCCTCGAACTGCTGCTAGGATACGATTTTTGTCCGATAGGGATTGGCAACAGATAATGACATCTTGAGAGGCTGTGGTTGGTACCTGTCTGGGCTTTTTGATTTAAAAGAATCAGTCGAATGCAATTTTCTTCGCCTGACTGAGCGGGAGAAGTGTGTTAGTGAGGCGGCGGAGGTAGTGGGGCAGTTCGGTCGTGCTGATTGAGTCAGGGATACCCCTTAGCTTAAGATTGGTGCGTCTGTTACACTCTTCAGCCAGATCTACTCTAGTTGTCAAGGTAGAGTGGGATTTCAGTAGCAGTTGGACCGTTTCCTTTAAGCCTGTTACCTCCTGTCTCATGTCTAGGATGTCCTCCCCAGAGGCTTGTGTGCGAGCTGTCAGTGCTTGCATTTCGGTGCACAGTAGGTCTATATCCGATGCATGCTTCTGCCTCATCTCCTGCAGCAGGTCAGCAATGTCCTGCTTGGTGGCAGGGGCCAGCTTTTCCTTTCCCCCAAGTTTGGCTATAGGAGGTCGGGGTGTGTGAGGTTCCTTTAGGTCCTCCATTATGTCCGCGGTCTGGCGAGGCTGCAGAGCGCTGTAGCAAGGCACTTATGTCCTGGGTGTCTTTATGGGCACCCGGTTGCGGTCTTTGGGATCTCCTGCCCATGTTGTCGGCCTCATTAGAGAGAGGGTCTGTTCAGAGGCTGGGGTGTACCGAGTCCATACTGATGCGGACCGCCCGGTGTAGAAGTCGAGGTAGGCCCCAGATCTCCGTCGGGTTTTCTTGCCCGCTTGCGGTAACAGAAGCAGCATCGGTAATTAGCCTGCACTTAAAGGTTACCTAGGGTGGTGGTTTCTCACTAGGATAGCTCTGTAGGACCGCTGATTAGAGTGGGTTAGGTGCCAGTTTGCAGGAGCTCTAAAAGTTGTCAGCCATTCCGATCAGACGCATGGCTCCGCCCCCCTTAACTATTACTAGACTTGGAGTTAAGGGGTATCTGTAGAGACACTAAGGGACCATCCCCTTGTGTCCGGGCCCCCATCAATCCAAATGGATACATTTGGCTCTATCTTCTCTTATATTCCTGCCACAGAAATAATAATTGCATCTATGCATTAGTTATTATTTTTCCATTCCATAGATATGTCACATACTTTACTCATGACCCAATATAACGGACATCACAATCACTTCTCATGTGGTTACTTTATGCCATTAATGTTTGGGCTTGTTTAGAAGATGTTGTTTGTCCCATTCTAAAATGAGGCTTCCTTATTATTCTGTGGGTACATATTAATGTTTCTTTTGGATATGATACTTGAACACAAGGCATTAACATTTCAAAGAAATCCCCTCGTCAATTAAAAGGTACAGGCCAAGTGGCTGAAGCCAGACATCAGGCTTTTCAAGCGTAGAATCTCACACCTTGCAGAGCCTTGATTAATTCACATCCATATGGTAAACTCCTTTTCACATTCCTATGCCATTCACACTACCCCTTCTGTCATCTGACCTCTGTGGGGGTCCCAGCTACAAAAGATGTAATCCCTTTTGACCTCCATTCAATTAAATTAACCCCTTTTGGCATTAACAATACCATCTCTGCCAGGCAGGCAGGTCCTTAATGCACTACACAAATTACATTAAAGGACAATATTCCATAGTGCAATAATAAATTATGCACCCTTGCCGGGACAACGCGGCTTCTGCAAGGAGTCTTAACCACTCCCAAAAGGCTTCACGATGTAGTTGAATGCCATCAATAGGCCCCATCTAGGCATCATAGAGTCATGGTAGGTGCCTGCAATGAGTCCTGTCAGATTTACGGTGTGCACAGGTCAGTCCCAACTTCCCAAGGTTAAAGATGTAGCTTAGGGTGCTGGGATTTCCCTCACTGGTGGAGGGGGTGGATCAAGGTATCTCACCAGGGCATTCTTAGTAGATTGTGGGTAGAAGGATCGTCCACTTCCCTCACTCCCGTGTAGCTTGGTAGGCCTCAGCTAGGCTGCAGGCTTGCTCTAGTAAGATGCTGACCAGATGAAGTGGTGTCAAAAGCACAGATTAGTAGCCCCAGGATTGCAGTATAACAGCAGGGTCATCAGGAGTCACATTCTTGGAACAAAAAATCAGCTTATGAGGTTATAGTGTGATAAGTCTCCAGGAGCTCATGCTGGATGCGACAACTCGCCATGCCCTTTCCCTCCATCAGCTGATGAATGAAAACAATACTCCATCTTTAAAACAGCCTGGCCTTTACTGTACTGTTAAGAACAATACTATATTATGTAGTGTATTCACTTATTACAGATTGTATCCACAATTTACATTTCTGTATTTCTTAAAGGTCTTTGAGTTGTGATTGATCAAGTGTAATTTTCATGTTTACTATTTGTTTTATTTCAGCTGTTAAAAGCTAAGGACATAAAAGTAAGCCCAAGAGAGATTGCTGATAACATTGTTAAAAATGTTCCCAGCAATGACTTGATTGAGAAAATGGAGATCGCTGGCCCAGGTAAGTAATTTGTTTCTGGAGCATTATTTGCTTTGAAATGTACTTAAATAAACACTCTAGTGATTATGGTGCCAGGACTGCCCTGGTGCCTTCCCAAATGATTTGCATATGGTTTTCCAACTTTCATGTGGTCCACTGGGCGCCGGTGACCTCCTCTTGTGCTGCCAGAAGCTCCCTGCATTGAGCTAGGCCTGCTCAGCTGACACTCTCAGCCAGTGAGCTGACCTATCACCATAACTTCTTTATCAGGCTGTATTTGCTGGTATTTCGTTATACAGTGTACACAAAGTCACAGAAACTTTGCCTATTTTGAAACAACTATTCTATATTACAAAATTCATGTGTGCGTGTACCAGTTCTCTGTAGAAATGAAAGTACAGATGTAGCTGCACAATTTATACAGCTCTTTTAATTTGTATACTTGCTGCAATATATGTATATTTGTCTGAAGAAGACAACTGAGACACCTAACTTTTCCTCCGGATTAAGATCTACATATTTTTTTAAGAACCCAGAAAGTGACTGAAATTTCTTTCCAGTTTTTGTCATTGTAATGTTTTCAGTGGAGCATTTGTGCATTGCCCATATTATCCTGCAATTCAGCACGCACAAGAAATTGCATTCATTTAAAAAAAAAAAAAAAAAATACTCTGCAAATAGCTCATGGCTGCTTTAATCGACATTTGTGACCTCAAAAATACTCATTCCTAGTGAGATATGAAACAAGTTTTAGAATTTATAAATTTTACACAACTCACATTAAATACAGTAACTTACTGTGTGGTATTATGGAGGAGTGAGCTTTTATGTTTACTTGGAGTGTCCTGTAAATTTTTTTAACACAATGCAAACTGTAAAAATCTCTTTCAGGCGTATTCACTAAAGTGAGAATTGTCTGCAATTTAAAGTGAATTCAGAATAGATTTCAAATTTATGCCCAAAATAGTCAAACTGTAAACATTATCCAAGTCAGCTATGCTCTCATTGCTGCTTCTAAAATGTACCTAAAATATGAAATTCATTTAGAATTTATGACTATTCTCACTTTTCTGAATAGGCCTGTTTATGTTTTGCCTGTCAACAAAAGCCTTAAATGATCTTTTTTGTTCTTCTTCTAAAGGCTTCATCAATGTTCATTTGCGAAAAGATTTCATATCAAAACAATTGACCAAGCTGCTGGTGAATGGAGTCCAGCCTCCTGTAATTGGAGAAAAGAAAAGGGTAATCATTTAAAAGACTACAAATATTTGTCTACTGTTGTTGTTAAGATATACTTTGACACACTCTTTTAATATAGTTACATTAATTTTATTTTATTAAGCTGAAAGAAGATGGGATGCTTTGGTGACTAGGACAATGTCTGCTTCATTTGAAATTGATAGAACCTCAGTTGATTCCTTCTTTTACCTTTGCCACGTGAAAATGACTCACTGGGCATCAAGGAGAGGAGAGTGCATATTGTTCCCCAAGAATCTGCTAAAAAATAGCTGTTTCTATTGAAGTAGGAAAAGGTTATTTTTTTTATTTCCTCCTGAGATTCTGCTATTGTCACTGTATCACCACCTGTTTCACTTTTCTTCAAAGAACGATTTCTTTCTTCCCTTTACTTTCACTCTCTCATTATGTAAGGTTTATTTCATTTTTTCTTTACTTTCGGTATTTTCTATTTCTCTTTTCACTTCACCTCCTTTTTTTTGTCTCTCTTTTTGTTTGTTTCAACTTCCTTAGAGCACACAAGCGCAGGTTCCCTTAGCTATGCATTCTCAATTGTTTTCCAAGACAGTTGTGAGGCCTGTAGTCCTATATCATGAGCATGCTAATGCAGCACTGTCACCCTCAGAATTAGCAAAGACCCCCCAACGGTCGCATTGCCCGGTTGGAGAGGCAGAGCAAGGTGAGTTCTGCTTACCTAAACCTGTCCATTGTGGGCCCTGCTATCTTCCAGCAGGTCCTCTCTAGCCGATGTCTCTGCTGTACAATGCAAAATCCCTGTAGACGGCTGGAAGATTGACATTTCATGATGGCTGTAGAGTCAGGAGAGTCAGAAAGTTTTTAGCTATAAATAGAAAGACGAGTAGGAAAGAGGAAGAGAAGAGGAAGCGATTGGGAAAAGGTAAGTGCCATTTTAACCCTTTAATACCGGAGGGCGTACTATTAGGCCCTATTTTAAGCGGCTCTAAAAGCCGCCGGGCGTAATAGTGCGCCCTCCGGTCTTTTGTTACTTACCCGGTGGGATCGCCAGCGATCGTGGTTGGGAGGACTCCCAGGGAGCCCCCCCGCAGCACGTCCATCCTCCTTCAGCCCCCCCGGGCCATGTGAGGTCCTTGCGAGGACCTCACAATCACATGGCCGGGTTAGCTGGCTGCTGCATTGCCAGCAGGGGGACTAACTGTAATGACCGGTAGTCCCCCTGCTGGCTGGAAATAAAATTAAATGAATAAGTGTAAAAAAAATCAAATAATATACTTAGATCATATATATTATATATATATATATATATATATATATATATATATATATATATATACACACATATACATACACACACATACACTGTCTAGGTGTATTTTACTATTAATATATATATAATTATATATATATATATATATTAATATCAAATTACACGTAGAATGATACTGATTAAATATATATATATATATAATTATTGTTATATATATTTATATATAATATAAAAAAATATGTAAATACGTTACAAAATAAAATTAAAAATATATAGATGTGTGTTATTTCGTTCTAACTATTGTGATATTAATATATATATATATTTATATCAAAATACACGGGGTGTAACAAAGGGTTACTTATAAACGTGCAGATTCTGTTTACATCACCACTGTTAAAAATGTACAAAGAGGACACAGTCTTTACACATAAGGTGTTTATGCATTTGTAGTGTTCCTTTGTTGTGGTTTGTACTTTTTATTTTTAAGTTGCTTCCCAAAGCATAAGCTAACTTTGCTTATTTCAGGTCATTGTGGACTTTTCTTCCCCAAATATTGCCAAAGAAATGCATGTAGGACACCTACGTTCCACAATCATCGGTGACAGTGTATGTCGTCTGTTTGAGTTTGTGGGCCATGATGTGCTGAGGTGAGTTTTCTGTAGTTTGAAATTCCTGTCTTAGTGCTACTCACGCCCAGAACAATTGCTGATGTTAAATCAGCTTTGTCCCTTTTAAAGTAATGTTGTTGTTTTTTTTTAATTTATCCATATTTTTTCTTTTTTTTTTTTTAGAAATTCACCTTAGTTTTTTTTAGTTATACATCTGAAAAGTTAGAGTCTACATTTTTCTTATAGGGAGCGTGAGCTTTGGGGAACAAAATATTTTGCAGATTTTCCTCACTTATCCCATTCTAAAGTCCTTTATTACTGGCTACTACAACTGCATACAGGTGCAAAAGGCCACAATTTTGTTTCTGTTTCTTAAGCTGCAGTCTTTGTGGAAATAATTGATTCTGTGCACAGATACCGGTGAAACATCCTAATCACAGCCTCCTACCAAGCATGCATTGTGTGATTCGCTAAGTTGTAGGTGAACAGTGAGACACAGATTTGATTTAATTCTGTGTTTGTAGTAATGGCTGTCACATTTCTAATTTCTGCAGCGAGAATTAAACAGCTAGCGCCTAATTCACACTGCAGTGACTACTGTTTGTCTGAGAAAGTTGGTTTATGCAGAGCTAAAGGATGAAAAATGTAATGTCATGGGATTTCCATCAAAAGTAGGGCATTTAAAAGTATCTTCTTAAAAAAAAAAATGTTGACCTTTTTTGTATAATTTTTAACATGCTAAACATACTTGTTTTAGAATTCTATCAGTCATTTGTCAGTTGTGTGTGCTCATGAAATAAATGCGCAGTGTCTGCACTCATGTGTATAGCATACAAAATCTCACTATCACCTATATTTGTTTTTTTGATGTATAAATTTTATATTTTGATAAGTTTGTTTTTTTCTTACCCTGTTATGTGTGACTAGAGTGCAAGACTGCTAAATGTAGCAGGTACAATTGGAAGTTTCAAAAGCAAACATGTACATTTTTAAAGTTTATTTTATTTATTTATTTTAATAGGTTAAACCATTTAGGTGATTGGGGTACTCAATTTGGTATGCTGATTGCTCACCTTCAAGATCAATTCCCAGATTATATAACTGTCTCTCCACCAATCGGAGATCTTCAGTCATTCTATAAGGTATAGTATATGCTGTGGCATTATAAATAAACCATAATATTTATATTATTATATATGTTATTGTATGTCAAATCTCAGATTTTGGCCCATTTATAAATCTTATTTATTTTTTGTATGGTAGCCAGAAGTATTCACTGTTTTATTACAAAGGGTGCAAAGTGTTAAAGGAACACTATAGGGTCAGGAACATCAACATATACTCCTTACCCTATAGTGTTAAAAACCCACTCTAGCCTCTCTCCCCCTAAATATAGTAACATCTTACCTTTATTCCAGTCTGCTGTTGCTGGCTCTGCCCCTGGTATGCCTGCTTGACAGGCTCAAATCATCACTTCTGATGTCAATCACAATGTTTTTCCCATAGTTCGAAACTGTCATGGAGGCAGATTAAGGGCAGAGCCAGCACAAGTCAAACACAGCCCTGGCCAACCAGCATCTCCTCATAGTGATGCATTTAATCAATACAGCTCTATGAGGGAAGTTCAAAAGGCTTGCATGTTGCAGAGGGTGGAGACACTGAATGTCAGTGCCCCAGGAAGCACCTATAGTAACCATCTGAGGAGTGGCCAGTGGAGGTATCCCTAGGCTGTAATGTAAACACAGCCTTTTCTCTTAAATGGAGAAAGAATATACTAACCAGAACAAATACAATAAGCTGTAGTTGTTCTAGTGACTATAGTGTCCAGAAACTAAATATAAATTGTTTGGCTCAAAATGGTTAATAACACAGATTGTGCTATTATGGTGTGTGGTATCCCACCATATGGTTTGATGATACCTGTAGCCAACACCTAACTCCCTACTTTCACAGCCAGGCTCCTTCAGATGGAAGTTACAGTCCTCACGATATTTATTAAGCACATTCCTAAGTTCATGTGCCTTAACCTTTAAAGGGACACTAAAGAATCATAACAACTTCAGCGTAATGAAGGGGCTTTGTTTTGTATATATTTTAGATTTTTTATATTCTGCTTAGTTAATAGTTTGCTAGAGCCTACAACAGAATCCTATTTGTGATTGAAGTTCAATTGACAGCACAGAAGTTAAGAATTTCTAAAGTAAACCCTCTGTGCTGTAAGATTGGATAAAAAATGAAACTTTTCTTAATGGATTCTGTGTGAATCAGTGTGGCTAGGGCTGTTTAAACAAACAAAATAAACTTCTAAATGGCAGAGAATTGAGAAGTGAAACCGCAGGGGCATGATAAATACACCAGAACTGCTTCAGCTAAAGTTGTTTCGGTGCTTAGAGTGTTAATACAGGATACTGCCTGTTCTTCCCAGTCAGAGTTTGTTTATATGCTAGATAAAATAATGTTAGTAATACTTGATCTGTCTGGCATTTCTGTTTTCTCATGCATTTCATTTTGCTTATGTAGGAATCGAAGAAGAGATTTGACGAAGACGAGGAATTTAAAAAACGGGCCTACCAGTGTGTGGTGCTACTGCAGAGCAAAAGTCCCGACATAATTAAAGCCTGGAACCTGATCTGTGATGTGTCCCGACAAGGTAAACATAGGAAGTTATGGATATTTTAAGGCTTGTTTAGGATCAAAAGTAGCACAATGAAAATATGCTACCTGACAAAAATGGAAGGTCTCTGTGAACATTGACAATTAAATGAGTATACAAGGTTAACTCAACAGCCAGTGCCCTTTCCCAGCAAGTAGAGTACCACGTGGTAGACCAAGTCTGGCTGAGAAAAGCTGTTTAAACCCTATCACAGTGCAGTGATGGCTAGCAGGATACAAGGAAGTAGTAGCAGATGGTTCTTTATGATCATTGAAGGGGGAAGTACACAACTTTTGACTGTTTCCAGCAAGGTTAACTAGAACTAGAACATATTCAACAGAACAAAAATGTGCATGGATCCCAAAGAAAGCATTGCTTTTCTAGTGTTCTAGAACACATTGCTTATTTCTCATAAGACATAAACCAGGTTTTGCTCTCATAGTAAAGGGGCAGCCTGAGTGCTATAACAACCCACTGTTGTCATGGTAACTTGGCCCATCAGCACAAGCAGTGTGATTGCATGTTGTTAATGCCACCTGGGCTGAGGAGAGGGCAGTGCTAATTACTTTAAATTGGTGAAAGTTTGAGAATTTGTGTTTGGGAATTTGTATTGTAGAGATTCTGTTTCACAAAGTTATGGTGACTAAAGGTCGAGTGTTTCCATTGTGCCATTCAAATACATAGAGATTATATATAGAGTCGTTTGCAGTTTTATTTTTATTACAGACACCTTTCATAGTTTCAAATGAAATACAAAATACTTCTTTTTTTTTTTTCTTCTCACTTCAAGAGTTTCAGAAAATATATGACTGCCTGGACATTAGCATCATTGCCAGAGGAGAATCGTTTTACCAGGACAGGATGGTTGGGGTTGTGAGGGAGCTTGAAGAAAAAGGTACTCTATCCTTTTTTCAGCCCTGTAATGTGACTTAGTTAATTAAATATTTTGAAAACTCTCTGTATTCCTTGCTTCTGGTGCTCTTTTTATATGGAATTATTGTCAATTTTGTCTAGCACCATCCAGTAAACCAGTGGTAACTGCATGTTCATTTATCACTTTGACCACTAAATACAGTGATCAATATATGTATATATGCATGTACAAACGTACGTACACATGCCCGCACCACTTTAAGTCATAGTATGCTCACCAGGGGTTAATTTCTACTTGCCAGGGCTACATTTTTACTCTGGCGAGTAGAATGTATTATTATTTACATATTTAGTCCACTCCACATCTCACTTTAACCCCATATAATGTGCCTTAACCATTTTTTCATCAATGTTTGTGGTGAGGGGGGAAAAATTTAATTTTTACTTACATGTTACATTTTTGCTGAGTATTTCTTACACTTGATGTACCACTGTCATAAAATCCCCCAAATTATGCTCAAGAACATCTTCTGAGTAAAACAATATGCCCAATGTATGATCTTGACACTATTTTGTGAAGTTACAGTGCTGTAAAAGAGACGTGACAAGTTCAGGTTTTTAAGTGTACATTTTCATGGAGGGTTTTGATGTGTCCGTGTCAGTGTCCCACTTTGGAGAACTTGAGCAGGCTACATATTCCAGCTACACCATAAAGCTTACCATTTCTTAACCCCTTAAGGACCAAACTTCTGGAATAAAAGGGAATCATGACATGTCACGCACGTCATGTGTCCTTAAGGGGTTAAAGAAGACAAAAAGGCATATTTTGAACCTCAGCGTGGGATCATTTTCCCGCTAGCTTGTACCAAGTGTAGTAGCAATAAGCCTTTTTTTCTGCCTTTTTGACACACAATGTGAGTTTGCACAGTATATCTTGCAAACCTTATGTGTGCTACGACTGTATAATACTACATATATTGCTCAGCTATGTCGTCTGAGCACAGCAATACCCCGTATGTACTTTTGCCGGGTATATGTGGATGTTGAGACGCAGCCATTCAGTTTTTTTCTAACTTTGTAGTTTTACGCTGTGTCCATGTTTCATTTCAGGGTAGTTTAGCTGGTTGGTTATTAAAACTTCCCCACAAACACATACTATTTATTAAAGAAAACACCCCGGAATATTTTGAACTTTAGCGTGCCATAATTTTTTCGTTAGTTTGTTCCAGGTGTAGTGGTAATGAGCATTTTTTATGTATTTTATTTTACTTTTTAAAACTTTCTTGAAACTTTTTTTACACTTTTAAAATTTCTATAAACTTTTTTTTTTTTTTTTACCATTAACCCCTACCTAGCAGTAAGCAGCACACAGTAAACTAACGGTAAATTCCCCAATTTCCCATAACTCCCACCCCAGCTAGAAAAATGTATAATTTTTAAATATTTAAAAAAATTAATTGAACCCCTGAGGGTTAAAAAAAAAAAGAAAAACAGATCACAATATAATACTGTGATCTGTATTTTGATCACTGTAGGCAGTGATCAACTGGCAGAGAAGGGATTATTTTTTATTAGGACTAGGTAAGGAGGTGGGACTTTTTTTACTTTTTTAAACGTTATTAAAACACTTTTATAAACTTTTTTTTTTTTTTTTAAAGCCGTTTTAAAAACCTTTTTTAATGTTAACCCCTAGCTAGCCTAACACCAAATTCCCCAATTTCCCATTAACTTCCACCCACCCAGGCTAGCTAAATATATAATTTTAAAGTATTTAAATTAATGAATAAAATAAATTTAACCCCAGAGGGTTAAAAAAAACAAAAAAACAGATCACAGTAAAATGTAGTCCCTGCCAATTGAGCATTGCAGTCAGTGATCAATTGGCAGGGAAGGGGTTAATTTTATTAAAGCAGGGGAAAGGAGGGACACCATGTCAGATCGATCACAGCTGCAGGGACAGCTCAATTAAGAGAACCTACTGAAGGGATTGTATTGTTGCTGGCACAGAACCATGTAAGAACACAGACTTATTGTACTTTACCTGACTGACTATTGTTACTTCTTCTTTTGAATAATCCAATAAATAAAGATTGTCAAAAAATAAATTAAAAATGGAGGTATACTCACAAGTGCAGAGCAAATAGGATATTGCTCAATATATGTAGGCGTAGGTGTTAGAGAGAGTAAAAGGAATTATATTATCAAATAAAATAGAATGAAAGGATAGGCTTGGAGGCTCCAATAGCATAAATGAGCTATCTTTATTGGAGATAAAAAAAAAAAATTGTAACATAAAACAGCTTTAAAAAAAAAAACACTAATGCGTTTCTCCTGCAAAGAGGCTTTATCAGAGTGTTCAAAAATGTAGTCCCTGCCAATTGATCATTGCAGTCAGTGATCAATTGGCAGGGAAGGGTTTAATTTTATTAAAGCAGTGAAAGGGGGGACACCATGTCAGATCAATCACAGCTGCAGGGACAGCGTGATCGGGTGCTCCCCGTCTGCCTCGAATACCGACGCAGAACGGAGGAGCGTTAACCCCGCGATTGCGGCGATCTGGTGTTAATTTTAGCGCATGACGGACCTGGTCCATCATCCAGCGTTAAGTGCTTCCCCAGCATGACGGACCCGGTCCGTCATCCGGCATTAAGGGGTTAAAGCCAACAATTTTTTTGTGTCAGTATATGATCAGACATTATATGAGCCTAGGTATAGGTCAGGAAAGGGTACAGGGAAGCAGCGCCTTCTAGTTGTCCTCAAACTCGTATGATGGTGAGTCAGAATGTAAAATCTGAAGACAGAAAACAGAATATGGTGTAGTACATTCTATAGGTGGTGAGGTAAAATAAGAAAAATGACACTTACAATTTTCTGGAGCTTATGTTCAGCTCCAGATATATGCGCTTAGGCGCATATCCATATCCTGTGTAGCATGGGTGGTTTCCTCTCCACCAAGGGTTTTATTATTTTTTGTTTTAAATAAAACTATTTTTTTAACCTTACCTGGACATTCATGATTTTATTTGGAGGAGCCACACTTTCTAACTCCTTGGTGGGGAGGAAACCACCTATGCTACACAGGATTGAGCAAAACTCTTGGCACTTGGCACCCTTCTTGGCACTTGGCACCCTTCTGTCAAGCTACCTGTTGCTATGCCCCCAAGGGGGTATATGCCTTATCCCCACAGGAGAGTAGAATCATGGAAGAGTACCCCCAAGATTCTTTAATTAAAGGCCACATACGTAAGTCATTCTTGCCTGCTGGATATCGGATATTTTGTATCCAAAAAAGATGGAGAATTACGCCCATGCATTGATTACAGGGCATTAAACAAGATCACCATAAAAAATGCCTATCCTATTCCCCTTATCTCTGAATTGTTTGACAGATTCCAGGGTGCTAAGATGTTTACTAAACTTGACCTTAGAAGTGCACACAATTTGGTAAGAATCAAGGAAGATCATGAGTGGAAAACGGCATTTAACAGTAGAAGTGGGCACTATGAGTACCTTGTCATGCCCTTCGGTTTATGCAATGCTCCGGCCGGGACTTTATTAATGATGTGCTCAGAGACTATATTTATTCTTTTGTTCTAGTATACCTGGATGATATCTCCTTATTTATTCCCCCGACCTCCAGACTCATCATAAACATGTCAAACAAGTACTGCTTTGCTTGAAAATGGGCTTTATTGCAAACTTGAAAAATGTATCTTTGACCAGATGGAGGTACAGTTTTTGGGGTATAATATTTCAGCCTCTGGTTTCCAAATGGATCCTCGTAAACGAGAGGCTGTTCTACACTGGCCATTACCTAATGGGTTAAAAGCCATCCAAAGCTTTATTGGTTTTGCTAATTATTACAGGAGATTCATCAAAGGATTCTCTTCTGTGATAGCCCCCATCACCAATATGACACGTAAGGGGGCTTGTTGTACTATATGGTCTAAGGAAGCTAGGGAGGCTTTTGAACTTCTTAAAAACATTTTTGCTTCTGCTGACATATTGGTGCATCCTGACACTAGCAAATCCTTCATATTGGAGGTTGATGCCTCCAAAACAGGGGTAGGGACTGCTCTTTCTCAGAGGGAGAGTCAGGATACCCCTTTACATCCTTGCGTGTACTTATCTGGAAAGTTGTCTCCAGCAGAGCGTAACTACGATATTGGTAACAGAGAATTGTTGGCCATTATACTAGCGCTTAAAGAATGGCGACATCTTTTAGAGAGTTCCAAGGATCCCCTTCTGATCATAACGTATCACAAGAATCTAGCATATATTGGTGATGCCAAACGATTGTCTTCTAGAAAGGCTAGGTGGTCTTTGTTCTTGTCCCGCTTTAACTTTATTATCACGTACAAACCTGGTCCCAAAAACTTGAAAGCCGACGCCTTATCTAGGCAATTTGACATTGAATCAGACCTAGAACAAGAGATGTCCCCTATTGTTCCTACTGAGTGTATCATTGCATACGCTGTTCTTTCCTTATCGTCCCCTCTGCTTTGTGCTATCATGGCTGGTCAATCCCAGACACCTTGCAATAAACCTCTAGATAAATTGTTTATTCCGTTGCATAAAAGAGAAGAGGTGCTGAAGGTATTCCACAACAATGTGATTGCAACAATGTTTATTCCACAACAATGTTTCTCATGCAGAAGCACTGGATTGTAATCACCCAAGAGCAAACTGGATACCAAGCAGCCATATGTGGGGGGAGGATCAATATCATAAGTAAGCATGCTATCTTCGCATACACCACAGGCCTTCAATTACAGACATGCTCAGGGTGTGCATTTCTTGCCAGCGGGTTGTGCAGTCTTACCACCTCTGGCAGAAAAATGCAAATCTCTTTTGGCAGTGTTTCAAGACAAATCATAACACATATAGAGTCTATGCCACAACCACCTTAAAAAGCAGAGAGTGTTAAGGTGCTTAGAATAACCATTTACGTTATCATAATATAGTACATATGATAGTTCTTTTAATCTTTTACTCACTGTTTTTTTTTTTTTATATATTTTTATAGGCTTTGTTGAAATAGATGAAGGCAGAAAGATCGTATTTGTCCCTGGCTTTTCTGTTCCTTTAACCATTCAGAAATCTGATGGAGGATTTACCTATGATACATCTGACCTAGCTGCCATAAAGCAGAGACTGAATGAGGAGAAAGCAGATATTATCATCTATGTGGTAGACAGTGGGCAGGTACTCTTTATGTATATAAATTTATAGCATTTTGTCGTTTTTAAGGGATGCTGTAGGTAGGCACTATAATCTATTTCATCTCAATGAATTGGTTACAGTGCCTGGAGTCCTCTAGCATGGCCTCTCCAATATGTCAGTTTCGAACAGTTTTAATTAAGGGTTCTTGGCCACACACAGCATGGCCCCCTCTGGAGGTATGGTTAAGCAGAGATTAAACACTTCCTTCAAGCCATACCAGCAATGTGTGCTGTGCTAGCCTGAAAGCTGCATAAGTAGCACAGATGGGATGGGCTATTGGGGTCTCTTGTTTAGCATTCAAAACTAGGGATCAACCAATATAAATTTTTTTAGAGCCGATACCGATAATCTGTTAACGTTCAGGCCGATAGCCGATAACTTACCGATATTCTGTACATTTACCATTTTGAAAAAATAAACTATTTCTACACAAATCTACTGTTAACTGAACATGTTTATAATTTATTTTTTTATTAAGGTAAATGCACAAAATATACATGCCAGTCAGAAATTGTTATGTTTTCAAGAATATATGTGTGTGTAGTGGATGCAGTGAGAGTATTTGATTAGTCAATGCAGTGTGTGTTTGTGTAGTTTGTTTGTGTGTATATAATGAATGCAGAGTGTGTGTGAGTGTGGTGAATGCAGTGAGTGTTTGTGTAGTGTGTCTATATAATGAATGCACAGTGTGTGTGTTTGTACAGTGAATGTGCTGTGTGTAATGTGCGTAAAGTGAATGCAGTGTGTGTATAGTGAATGCAGTGTGTTTGTGTAGTGTGTGTATATAATGAATGTAGTGTGTTTGTGTAGTGTGTCTATAATGAATGCAGTGTGTGTTTGTGTAGTGTGTGTTTTTGTATAGTGAATGCAGTGTGTTTGTGTATGTGTAGGTATGTAACGTGTGTAAAATGGGGGGGGGGCATAATTTTTATATTTCTTTATTTTTGTAGTGCATAGGTAGGTAGACAAGCAGGTAGAGACATGACAGTAGTTATTGCGATAGGATAAGCTGATGGTACATTATAGGTCATGGTAAGAGACTTGCACTTTTTTTGGTTATTCAAGAGTATAACAATGCAGGATAAACATATTGTAAAGAAATCACAAGTGAAATCTACATGTCAGCTATAAGATATGGTAAGTTTGGTACTGCGACTGTTTAACATACTGACAGAAGAATGGGAGGTCATGTAGGAGCATGTTTAAGTGGGACATTTTCTATCGCGTGTGTTATACAGAGACGATGGGGCATTTTTATTTTTATTTAACATTTTTTTAAAAATATTACATTTTTATTCCCCCCTCCTTGCTTCTTACTTGGCCAGGGAAGGGGGATATGGCATTCCCTGGTGGTCCGGTGGCATGGACTGTGCAGTGGGGGGCCCACAGCAAGCTCTTGCTTACCTTCCCAGCAACTCCCTTCAGCTCCCCTGTCTAACTCTCGCAGCCTGTGTGCCTTGCGGAGTATTGCCACTTGTAGCAGCTCTCGAAGCTATGGAGAAGCGGTGTGTGGTCTCCTGGAACCATAGGGGGGGAGGGGGCTAGAATAATGCACCTTTTCACAATATTCTAATTTACTGAGATTGTGGATAAGTATAATTATTGACAACACATTGAACTACTTTCTGTCTTTCTCTTCTGTAACTTTTTTTGCACTCGCAACGCAAATAATAAGGGAGGGACACAGCCAACTACCAAAAATATAAATTACAGAATCATTCAGTACTAGTGTAGTGGATGCACAGTTATCTTTTATTTATGGACCAAAGGGAAAGTAACATTAGTCTTGAATTTTTATTAAGCTAGAAGTTGTCACATACTTTGTTACTATTCATAATGGTCACTAGGTGGTGCTGTTATACTGTAGGCTTCATGTGGAAAGGCCTACTCAACTATGTTAATAAAACATGATCGAATATAGTGGCGTTTTTGTGTTTGTTTGTTTTTTAATTGTTGTAGCTGTCTAATCTATTCTATATCCTTGCAATTGTTTGTGCTCTTTGCTAATCTATTTTTTAAGCTTCATAAGTATTCCTGGATAACCAAAACATTTGGAGAGCTGAGTCTCTAACAGGCAGACACAATCACAAAAATATCAAAGTGACGGTTTATTTGTTGTCTTACATGTGCTTAGATATTACATTCTGTGTATGGCCCTGAAAGATAGCTAGTTCTTTTAAATTGTAAGTGATTATCCCACTATAGTATAGTTAAAGGAACACTATAGTCACCTAAATTACTTTAGCTAAATAAAGCAGTTTTAGTGTACAGATCATTCCCCTGCAATTTCACTGTCATTTAGGAGTAAAATCACGTTGTTTCTGTTTATGCAGCCCTAGCCACACCTCCCCTGGCTATGATTGACAGAGCCTGCATGAAAACAAAAACTGGTTTCACTTTCAAACAGATGTAATTTACCTTAAATAATTGTATCTCAATCTCTAAATTGAACTTTAATCACATACAGGAGGCTCTTGCAGGGTCTAGCAAGCTATTAACATAGCAGGGGATAAGAAAATCTTAATTAAACAGCACTTGCAATAAAGAAAGCCTAAATAGGGCTCTCTTTACAGGAAGTGTTTACGGAAGGCTGTGCAAGTCGCATGCTGGGAGGTGTGACTAGGGTTCATAAACAAAGGGATAAATGGCAGAGGATTGAGCAGTGAAGCTGCAGGGGCATGTTCTATACACCAAAACTGCTTTATTAAGCTAAAGTTTTTCAGGTGACTATAGTGTCCCTTTAAAGTGTCTGCGGTCTCCTGGGGCCATCCTTCCATTCATCCACTCTGTCCTTTTTTCGTCTGTTAAGGAAATATTAACGTAAACAGCAATGGGTGGCTGTGATTAAGAGTGTTAGCCGAATGCTTTCAGCTTATCACAGCACCCTTTGTTGGTAAGGCTAGAAGGAATTGTGTAATATCTACCTCCAGTAGAGGCCAGGCTGTGGGTGGCTGGGGACCCCAATTTAGTGCTTGAAAATGGTTTAACACAAAATATAGAGACAGGGCCAGAGGACTTCAAGTCAATGAGATGAAGCAGTTGCAGTGCCTAAAGTGTCCCTTTAATCTTCTGTGCATTGCTTTGCAACACAATTACAGAATACTGCAGAATATTGTAAATAAATAAAAATAGGGCTCATCTTTTAATTGTTTTCTGTTTTCTAGGGCATACATTTGCAGACAATATTTGCAGCAGGTCATATGATTGGATGGTATGATCCAAAAGTTACGCGAGTGGAACACGCTGGCTTTGGTGTTGTCCTTGGAGAAGACAAGTAAATATTAGCCTAGTACCTACTCTGCTAGAGTAATTAAGACAATTATTAAGGAAGTACTATGGAAAAATATTTTAAGCACAAAGATTAAACATATAGTTTCAAAGTGTTGTCTCGTAATTCCTTAACGCAGATCAGTCACTTTTTGTGGTCTCTGCAAATTTTTGGAATATGTAAAGACCCCTGAAACTGTCAAATCTGAAGTGGGTCTGGAAGCTGTGGGACGCAAGGAAGGAGAGTTTTAATTACCCCAGGCTCTCCATCACAGCTACCACCATCTTCATGCTCCTGTCATCTTTGGCTCCTAGTGCTTCAGTTGCCAGAATTCACTTCAATGCTGTACTCTCGTGCATGCAAGAACCACAACATCTTCCATAAACAGAGTCTGAGTCCCACATCTGTCATTTGTGATGGCTGCTTGGATTTGTAAACTTTTGCAAGACTCACACTTTATCATAAGACAAAGGAGCCTTACTTTGTCTTATGGTATATTTGGATTGCTTTGGAATTTCAGTGAAATTCAGTACTTTGATCCTCACCCAGTGATGTCTTCTGAATCCTTTGAGATCACATGAATTAAAGGCACACTGGCCTTAATTTCTAGTATAAACTTCTGTAGTGCTGCTTTCACATAAAGCAGCATCCTATTTATTTCCAAAATTAGGGCAATTGTTCACATGCGTGTAAGTAAGGTGTTTTCCATTAGCTTAGGTCTACTTCAAAATTGTCCAGGAAAACGACAAAAAAAACAAAAGGCACCATTGAATAAAGATATATTGTAATGTTAACAATAATGCCAGCATATTGACAGAAAATGTGCTATAAAACAAATTCTATTGGATACAAGTAAAATTGGGAAAAAAGAAAGTGAGATACAAATAAATAATTTAGAATTTCAACAGTAATAATAGAAATGAAAAAAATGGAACCCTTAGTTTAGAGGACTGAATAAATATTGCCTTGAAAATGTCCATAGATAATGACACAAGGAGATAACATACCTTTATAACAAAGTAAAGTGCACTATTATTGTGACCCACTTGCCAGTAAATATCTAATCGGTTCCTCAATTGTTCTCTGATTGTCATCTCTGTAGAAAAGCTTTGTAAGTTTAAACTTGGTAAACACCTCATTGGCTGTATAAAGGAGCACCATAACTACTACAGCTCATTGTAGAGTTTATTGGTACCCTCCTCTGTTTTAGTCAAATTCCACCAACCTTCTACTCAATAATGTAGAAGTCACTGTGGCTACAGAGGAAGTAGGCTGTGGGTACAGAGGAGAGCCTTGAGATTTGTCAAAATTCTCCAAATGATTTGAAAATAAACTGCAGGGCTGCTCCCTAATGACTCATAGCACCATAACCACTACAATGTGCTGTTGTGGTTATGATGCTTTGAATGCCCCTTTAAATATACATAATATACATTTATTTAAGAAAACGCAGTTTAAATAGTAATGTGTATTGTCTTCTAAAACATCTTTGCCAGTCTGTGGTATCTGGATATCAGTATAGTAGTTTAAGATTGCAGTCTATATGTAGCAAAGAAAGTCTCACATTCACATTTGAAACAAATTAAATAATGTGTACTTTTAGAAAGACCCGGAAAATGTTTATATAACTTGTACAGAATAAAACCAAAATTTTTAGCGTTATTAAGAGGCGAAGTTCCTTTGGGACAATAAAGCCTATAATAAAGTAGTTAAAACACTATATTTTATGAAAATGTACAATAATGTTACGGGCACAGAGTGATACCAATGCCAAGACTGTGCTATGTGGGATAGGCTATTCACGTACAATGTCGACATCATCGTATTTATATTTTTAGGAAGAAATTTAAGACTCGATCAGGTGACACAGTGCGGTTAGTGGACTTACTAGAAGAAGGTCTGAAGCGCTCCATGGACAAGCTAAAGGACAAGGAAAGAGATAAGGTGAAGTGTTCTCTTACAGCACAATCTGTAATTTTAATGAGATATTTTAGTACTGTCACATAGTGACACTGACTTCAAAGTGCTCCACTTTATATCAAAGACAGGTTCAACTTTTGAATAGACCCATGTGCCTGTTGTTAGATGTAAGAAGTCTTATATTGTGGTTTGGGAGTTTTCTTATCTCCTAAACACTCGGCCTCACTTCTATTCATCGTACTGAATGCATGAAAAGCAGCCTATTTGCAGCCCATTTCCATGATAGAGAGTAAACAACTGAAGCCTTGTTATATGTTCAGTATATTATACAGGCAAACGAAATAAAAAAAGGCAAAGGACCGTTGTGAAACATCACTACAAATAGTCAGAAGCACAAATGAAAATATACATGCCAGTAACAAATAACAAAGGGTTGATGAAGAGATACCATCAACGATTTCTCTACTGTGTGTTTACTGTGCTCAAAGTTTTTGACATCATCATCACATTTCTTGATACTACATAAATGTCATTAGTCCTTTCATAGACTGATTTGCACCAAAATATCCATCCCCAGCAGAGAAGGATTATGAGAACATTGGGCAGGTTATTTGTTTGGGGCACCCTCCTTCATTGTTCACATAGGGCTTGTGAATGGGGCCGGGCATATTCATTGGGCCTGGGGACCCTCTCTATACTCTGGGCTCTAGGTGGCTGCCTAAAGTCACATTATGGTGACATTATCCTGTTTGCTCCACAGAAATTGTAAAAGGCACAACATCTGCTATGATATAATTTCAATATATTTTGCTAATGGTTTTCACATTTCGGAGTAGTTAATCAATTGTGAGCACATTCAAATTATTTGTAGGAGGTGCTGCTTTTTGGACACATTTACATTTGGGTGTGATCACAATGAACTTTAAAGAAACACTATAGCTTTAGGAATACAAATATGTATGCAATAGGTATTTCTAACGTTGCAGTGCCCTAGTCACCATTTAGCTGACCAGGCCAGTGCTGCCAGGGTTAAAAGAGGTGATTATTTTACTGGATAGGCTGTCTTCTTATTCTTTGTTTTTTCTACTGTAAATAATTAGATTTGATCACATTTAACTGATGCATACCATTTATAGCTTTCATCAATATGTTAACCCAATCTATGCAAGACCAAATGTCATTTTTATAAAAATATCAACACAACGTGATAAAAACATTAAAACTAATATATATCATAAAACAATGCAAAAAGGGTACCAAAACCCGCTTAACCCTCCCTACCCCATCCCACCATAATCCTTCTTCCCCTTTTTATAATATTCATATAAATTATTTTCTTTATCCCCCCCCCAAAAAAGGTTAATTGTCGTATATAAATACATATTATATTGTTACAATTATATTGCTGTGTTCATTCTTGTGTATGCTATTTATGTTAACTGATATGTTAGGGAGCTGAGCTTCGTCGTTTGCATGCCTTTTATTGTGTGTTCTGCATTGTGGGTTGGTTTCCATGCCAGCTCATTTAAATTTTTTTCTGACCTCCAGAACGGATTAATTGTTTTTCAATGCATTCCTATGGGAAACCGTGTTTCGGTTTACAAACTTTTCGCAATAAGAAACGTCCCGGAGAATGCATTAAATTCATAAACCAAGATCTCACTGAATATGAGGTTTCCCTACCCTGTTTAAGAGAGCTATTGGAGTGAATATCTCCATATATTGCAGAGTGGGCACTTTGAAGCATTATACAATATAAAATATATATGATTTGTTTAAGTTTCTATGCACTTACAACTTACCTGCTCTTTGCATTGAAGGTTCTGACTCCAGAGGAACTAAAAGCTGCACAGACATCAGTTGCCTTTGGGTGCATCAAGTATGCTGACCTATCCCACAACCGAATGAATGACTACATCTTCTCATTCGACAAGATGTTGGATGATCGTGGGAACACAGCTGCCTACCTTCTCTATGCATTTACCAGAATAAGGTATGCACTTATAACTATCCTAAACAAGACCAGTGCAAGTAACCAGTGGTTTTCAACCAGTGTACCTCAAGCCCCCTCAAAGTGTGACATGAACAAATTGACTTCTGGGCTGTAGTAATGCAATCCTTACCTGTGTGGGCTTTTTTATAAGTATAATTGAGATTTCTATTTTAGAAAACTTAGCACTAGCAAGTCAGCTTAACTAGAAGTAGACACACCTATCAAGTAAGGCTGCAATAAGATGTAACACAAGTTGCTGATAAAAACAAGAAAACAAAATGTGTACCATTGCAAATGTTCTCTGAGATCGCATTATTTCACAAAAATCCAAGGCACACTGATATGTATCTGTTGCATTAGAAGATTCAACCACAATTTACGTGATTCCATGCAGCCTTTAACTGGATGTACTTTAACCCCTTAAGGACACATGACATGTGTGACATGTCATAATTCCCTTTTATTCCAGAAGTTTGGTCCTAAGGGGTTAAAGGTGTGTGATATTCAAGAACACGGACATAATAGACTCAAGTCCATCAAGTTTAGTCTTTTTACCTTTCCAAAAACACACAGTTACTGATACAAACTTAGGATTACACATTATTTTATAGTGTTCTTATAGTTGTGAGTCTATTTGAGCAGACATGAGTTATACCACCATGTTCACCACCCCTTTAAGGAGAGCTCAACAACTGGGACCATGCATGTTGCAGAGAATGAAATACAGGGTTAGGGTCTATCATTGTGTTTCTTACTTTCTATGGTAAGAAAATAAGGGTAAAACATGGGATTAAAAAATATTAGAAAACGGCTTTCTCATTTTCTGTCTCTCGGACACGTGAATTTCCACCCACTTGCAAATATTTAGAAACGAAGGGAAAAAACTCCCACAAAATATTAGATGAGAGATAAAATGAATGTGGTCCAGTTTTACCACACTAGGCACACACTGATACTTCGAAAATAACTGTATGTAATAGTCACATAGACACCAACATTCTAAATCTGCACAAGTATATCAGTAGAAACAAAATCGGTCAGAGGTTATGGTGTTTATTGTATCCACCTCTCCAAGGTTAAAATCAATGCCCAGATGCACTTATACCAAATTTTAGCTTTAATTACAAATATTATAAAAAAAAGAAAAGAAATCGACAGTGTAAAACCGTGAAACATATTTGTCAACTGTGAAGGGACATTTACATGATTGCATCCGTATTAGTATGTAAAAACAATATTTCTGATTTTGTAGAAAGGATATGTACTAATCACTTTAAATCTTGGTAGTATTTACCAGTTGGTGTCTGACAGCAGTTTATTTGTCTATCAAGCTCAGAATAAGAACATAGCTTTTGTAAAGTCAGTTTATTACTGTAAAAACATAAAGAGAAATTGTAAGCACCAAACTCACATCATACTGTGATGGTATTGGTGCGTAGGTGTAAAACTTTGCCATTTCATAAAACTGCTTTATTTATATTTGGCCAAACATTACGTGTCTAGTAGCTGTCAGACAGCCACTAGAGCCCCTTCCTTTAGTAAGATCTTTAATTTTCCATGGTATTCTTTTTGGCCGTCCTCACGCACAGCATTGGATTCAGTGCTCCGCTATGAGAACTACTTGATTGTTGTTGCTTGGAATTTGCCGCATATGCACTGTAGGCCCACATTGCTTCTCTCTGTGCGAAAGATTGCAGATTTAACCTTGGACAAACAGAAGATATTGTGTCAAAATAAGTGTTTAATGGCTATTTTGTTTGTGTTTCTAAACTAATATTTCTTTTTAACATTGGTGTTCGTTTAGGATAACGCCATAAAATCTGTTAAATTTTGGTAACATTGCAATTCTCATGCAGATCTAGAATGCTCAAGTGCCTGTTAAGGTTCAGAATATTTTGAAAACTTGTCATGTCAAGAAACAATATTTCACAATAATTCATACTGTACTACATATTATACAAACAATATAATTAAAACATAGTTTTGTAAATAAGGAAAAAATTAAATACTTATGTTTTTTTTTTTTTTCAAGGTCAATTGCAAGATTGGCAGAGATCAGTGATGAGGCTCTGCGTGCTGCTTCTCAGAATACAGAGATCACTTTGGAGCACGAGAAGGAATGGAAGCTTGGCAAATGTATCCTGAGATTCCCAGAGATACTGCAGAAGATCTTGGATGACCTCCTTCTCCACACACTGTGTGACTACCTGTACGAACTGGCCACTACTTTCACCGAGTTCTATGATAACTGCTACTGTGTTGAAAAAGACAGACAAACTGGTAAGTTCTTTTGAACTCTGACGTTCACTTGATATAGAATTTTCAGAAATAGCCAAAAAGTTCCAAAAGTAGCTGGTATGGTCAATTTTACTTTATGTAACACATCTAGGTAAGCTCCTATGCACTACACCTGGTCTCATCAAATAGTTTGCCTATGTATTATGGTAATATTTTTTTTTGTTTATTGCTTTTCTGTAATGGGGGAAACATTTATGGATTGCTTTTATTCAGTGTATATGTTGGACTACCAGTTTAAAACAAAGACTTTTGTTTGGGCATACCCATGTAATGTATTCTAAGCATGTTGGCTTGTTTCCCGACCGTTGTTTCGGAAAGTATCACCCCCAGTGTGCACACTTCAGTTTAGATGCTGATCCTGAAAGCTAACACCAAAAGTAAATCTAAACCAGATAAATTGCTAAGGCAAACCTAAAACCACAGCATGTCAAGTAAAAATAAACAAGCTTTTATTGGCAGTACACTAATCAAACTCCCTGATGGTAATTAAAATATAATCATACTACTATACTACAACACTGTTCAACCTCTGCCACATTGAGATGTAAAAAGCACAGTACACACAGTGATGGCACAAAGTAGAATCCAAATGCAGAACACAAAGAGCAGCCAGAGAGGATTTATCTCCTACCTACACAACTTATATGAGCAGTTGGGGGAGATCTTCTCTGCATCTGCTCCCCATTTTTTTCAAGCCCTGATGCAAGTGGGAAATCCAGGCTGGAATCAGTCAATTTTTTTTAATGAGTCGTATAGATAATGCAACTAAATATATTTAAAGGGACACTATAGTCACCAGAACAACTACAGCTTATTGTATTTGATCTGGTAAGTAGAACCATTCCCTTCAGGCTTTTTGCAGCAAACACTGTCTTTTCCGAGAAAATGCAGTGTTTACATTACAGTCTAGTGATAACTTCACTGGCCACTCCTCAGATGGCTGCTAGAGGTGCTTCCTGGGGCAGTGCTGCACAGTGTGACCTCTGCATGGAGACACTGAACTTTTCTCATAGAAATGCATCTGTGCTGGCTCTGCCCCTGATCTGCCTCCTTGACAGTCTCAGCCAATTTTATTGACTCAGACCACCACTTCTAATGATTTCAGCAGACAAGAGACCGAGCCAGCAGCTGCAGACCTTATGACAAGTAAGATTTTACTATAGTTAGGGAGGCATGGGGGGAGGGGGTGTCAGGATGTCTATATGGTGGTTTTAACACAATAGGGTCAGGAATACAGGTTTGTGTTTTTGACCCTACAGTGTTCCTTTAAAAAGGTTGTTTTTTCTTTTTTTGTAAAGTTTTGTTGTTTTGTTTTCCAGGTCAGATAGTTAAAGTGAATATGGCCAGAATGCTTCTGTGTGATGCAACTGCTGCAATCATGGCGAAAGGATTTGACATACTTGGAATTAAACCTGTACAGAGGATGTAATATTTGTGCCATTTTCTCCGTCCGTCATATGCAAAGAAACCATACAATCATCTACTTTTCTAAAGAGTCAAACAAAATGAAAATAAAATTATTTGATCAAATCTGTTTCACGCTTTCATTTTACAGATGCAAAAAAATAGTTTAGATCAATGTAGAAACTGCTCATTATTTTTTCTCCATGCTTTTGGCAGTCCCGTGTTTTCTGTTTGTGATGAGAGAAATCCATTTTCTTGTTGTAAATAACATGCATAATGTATTTTTCTGCAGGTTGAAATGCCCCTTTAATACACTGCTGTACTGACTTCTTTAGGTACAGGTGGCCCATGTGTGTCCTGTATTGGCAGGTTGATAGTTAAAAACATGCTTTTACTTTAATTACATGAGCTAATTAACGGACATTTATACGTTGCCATAGAAAAGGAACATTGTTTTCCCATTATTTTACACTTCAAGACCATGGAAGGAAATGCTTGCCTTAAAAACGATTTTCTGAACAAACAATGATTGCAGGGGAAACTCACATGACATAATACCCCGTTTCCACACTGAATTCTTTTACATAATTCTGAATGTTAAGATAGGAATCAAACTGTCACCATTTGTCATAAGAGGACCAAAGCTCATTTTAAAGTTGTAGAGGACACACAGCTCTTATCCTTGATGGGAGGGGAGAGGAGTAGAATGAGTACTCAATACTGTCAATATGTTGTTTCATCACTGATTCAGTAAACTAGAACGCCCAAGATGTTTAAAGCAATGCAGTACTGAATTCTTGACTTTTTTTGAATATTGCTACAGTAATTACAGATTAACCATGAAAAACACAGGAAATGGCCATGAGCATATAAAAATTACATTACAATAACCCGCTCAAACGGCTTATGTGCGGCATTAAATAAACACGGTTTACCTATTTGGGACTAACCAGTTTACAGTCAGTGAAATTGCAAACAACTCACTGTTAACATGAAAGCCATGTCTTTTGATGTGGTCAAGCTGGGTTGGATGGTTACCACTGCAGACATACAGTAGTCCCCAAAGAATCCAACCTTCCAATTTGAGTTTAGGGCCGGATCCCCAAGGACGGAATAGCACACCCGCCCGCCGTTCTGAAGGGGTTAAATAGATAGTGTCCGGATCACAACAACTTTGTCTGACACACAGATGGTATAGTAATGTTTCTTATGCCTGGTGGTAAGGATGGATGAAAAGCAGAAGACCCATACTGCCCCTATTCCAATAACCTCTGTGCAGCTGGGAGTTAAACAGAAACAACCATGAACATTTACTCATCATGTAGGCCTAGTGCGTGTGTGCATCGCTGTGATATTGCAGAAGGAAAAGCCTGACCCAACACTGAGGGACTTTGGCGCTGTAATCAGGTAAGTCAAAGAGAAATGTTTTTAACCCTTTGTTGATTGAGGGGGAGGGGCATAGATGCTATAATGTTCCTTTAAAACCGTGTTCAGTGCTTATGTAGCCTCATCTTAATGTCTGGCTATTTCAAAAGGTGTTATTTTTGGAAGGAGTAAGATTTAAAAAGGTTAAGGGACCATAGTCAAACTTTTTATATTAAAACAATGAATTGTTGAATTAAAATACAGCCAAGCTTTTCCACAAGTGGTGCCAGCAACAAGACACATTTAGAAGAGAAAGCCATCAATACAGAGGTATTCATAACTTATTTTACACATCGCCTCTGGGGTTAAAGATACTGTGGTCTGTAACGCACATCCTTCTCAGCCAGGAAATGGTGTCTATAGGGACATGGGCTCACAAAATGCAATTGCATTATCAGTTTTCTTGACGGACACTAAATAAATCTCTAAAAACAAGCTTTGTTATACCTACCCACAGTGTGTAGTTGGATTGTGGTGTGGTATGGTATGGTATGGTATGGGTGCAAAACAACATTTAGCCATAATATTGTCAGTGAACCACCTTCAATGTTACCAAACCCTATCCTAAAGACAAAGCAACTGCCCAGGATGTAGGCAAGTCTTAATTTTGTTACAATTGAAATACTTACAAAACCATTTGCCTCAAGGACTAGAATAGGAAGCAAAATAAGTTGTGAATTTTCAAGAATATATAAAATTTTGGGAACTAAAAACGTAAAGAGAAAAAAAAATATAAACATGGTGGGCAAGGAGATTCTTTTTAAACGGACACTATAGTCACCAGAACAACTACATCTTATTGAATTTGTTCTGGTGAGTAGAATCATTACCAGGCTTTTTTTTTTTTTTTTTTTTTTTTTGAGAAAATGCAGTGTTTACATTACAGCCTAGTAGTAATGTCCCGAACAGTTCGCCAGGGACCATTCGCCGGCGAACATAGCTCGGTCCGCCCCCTATTAGTCATGGAGGTGGGAGGCTCTGGGAGGGTAAGTAAGATACAAGTAAGATTTTGCTATATTTATGGAGGCATGAGGGGCCCAGGGAAGCTGGATGATGGTATTAACCCTACAGGGTCAGAAATACATGTTTGTGTTCCTGACCCTATAGTGTTCCTTTAAGTCAAAATATTTGGTCTAAAATGTAAATTCCCATTTTGTGATCACTGACATGCTTGAGTTTTCACTAATCTCTTGTAGTAAGCAGAAAAAAATATTTTTATTTTTGAGGAAGTACAGAGAATTGTATATAAAAAAAAAAAAGGTTAACGACTAACATTTTAAGGGAAACTGAATTAGGAGGTTAACAAAGTTTTAGGAGTTTCAAAGAGCTCCACAGCAATTACTACAGTGATAGTGTGCAACTAATTTGTGTTTAGAGACAAATTATTAGCACTCTGCTATACCCATTTACTCTGGTTTAACCCCTTAAGGACACATGACATGTCAGGATTCCCTTTTATTCCAGAAGTTTGGTCGTTAAGGTGTTAAAGAAATAGCCAAGCTCCAAAAATTATTCACATACAAGATCTTGCACCAGTTGATCGGTCTCCGTTTTTTAATAATAATAATAATATTTTAAAAAAAGCACAAGTAGCAAATAATTGTTTTCAAAGTGCTGTACCATTTATTTGATGTACATTGTCTGTTACATTGCAGTGAGAATTTCCACCATATGTTGAACTGTACAAGATTTTTATTGCAAAGCTACATAAAAATGATAAATATATGCATTTAGCTATTGGTGAGAAAATATATAATTAAACTAAGATTAACATTTTACAGTGCAAAATATACAATTTTAAAAAATTTATATAAAAATATATATATATATGCCATTTCCTTTTTGTAACAATTATTCATACTAGTAAAATACAGAATTCACGCTAAAACAAAAAAAAAAAAAAAAACACATACAGCTAGCTAGTGCCACGCACGTGTCTTTATTATTAGGATGGTTTGAGTAAGAGAAACGAGGTTGGTCCAGCACCCCATGTACTCTGTTACATTCCTGTACTCGTAGCACGAAGTCCTAGAACAGTGATGGTCAATGTTGGTACCCCAAATGTTTTAGCTTCATTTCCTATGACACTCAGTCAGCATGAATGGCAATACAAATTTGGCTCACAAACACATGAGAATGCAAAACCAGCCATCACTTTTTTTTTTCTTCTTGTTTTGCATTTAAAAACCAACTTCATATACTAACAAATGTGAAGTGTGCATATAAGAGATGCTCTTTTAACACTGATAAAACAGCTATGTACATTGTAAAAGATGCACTTTATTTTAAATTAAAAATGATTTTGCATAAATGCTGCACTGGCAGTTTTAGTTACTGAGAAAGGCACATCTATTCTGAAATGCTCACACCCCCTTTAGGAATGCTGAACGCATCACACCCACCATATCTTCAGGATTTCTTTTTAAGTAAAGTAGATTGAACGTATACAACATGAAATGATTTACTTTCATATAAAAAATATATATATATATACGAACATGGGCTATTGTGGAAAAACAAGAGTCTGGTTTTAATCGCTCTAAACTTTCATTTATACATTGGTTCTAGCCAGATATATTTAACTATACAAGTCTTTGGTTTCACGCTTCTGTACACAGCCGCCATCCTTAAGGAGACAGAAGCATACTTCACGTGCGGTGTGGTTTGCATCATCATAAAAGGGTTTATTGAACTTTGATACCTCCCAGACGGTAGCCTTGTGATTATTATGTGGGTAATAGGTCCTCTTGAAATGAAATTTGCTTTTGCCTCTTACAGTGATAGCCTCTGCAGTGGATGCTGGGACATCGAACTGTTCCCAGAATGGGTACCCTATGTTGCACATGCTGGTAAGAGGCACTTCAAGGATGAAGCAACGGTCTCCATTATTCATATTTAAAAAAATAAATTAAAAAAAGGGACTATGCAAAGCTCCAGTTTTAAGATTTCAACCTATTTTGTCTATGCATTATCTTCAAAACTGAATGTATGCGGTGTCATTTATTTAATCAGGCTGTTGCAAGAAGCATATTGCATATTTTTTTCCCACTTACGTTAACCTACGTTACGTTTATTACGACTTCTCAACTTGCCAGTGATTAAGCATAATTAAGGCTTAAATGGACCAATATTAAACTCTGATTATGAAGAGGCAGAAAACATTTAAATATGCAAATAAAAATGTCATTTTTTTTGGATCACTGTGCTATACTTGCATTTCCTGTTTAAAGGCACAATGCTTCAAACGGGAAATTACTTGAAATGTATTTAATAGCTAGACTTCTTTAAACAATGATAATGTTGGTAAGGATGCAATGAATTTATTGTTTTTACAAAGAGCTGTCATGTATCAATTAATTTATAGAAGATTTAAAGGCATATCCCTATCACTTACTGCAATCTTTCAAAATACTTTCAAGTCTCTTACTATTAAAACCAACTTGGCACAACGTTACCACTGCTAGAAGACATGGGCAATATTGTGCTTTATATACACAATTCAATATATATATTTCTTTCTATTTACTGAAAGGCTCAGGACACCTGCTCAACCTTCTATTCCAAGAAGTAAAGGGCGGGGGGGGGCACGTTATAAATAAATTATTTGATACAGTGAAAGTACTATACATTATACATTTTCTCTTGCAATATTGACATTTTTACATAAAGTTTATTTTTTGCTATGTATAATTGATTCAAGTACCTTTTCTTTCAACAAAAACATAAAAATACATATGTATATATGCTAAAAGATTTCCAAGGTGTACATGCAATTTATACCAAGATCATTTGACAGTAGAATATAAAACAGTTCTTGCCCAGCATAACGGTACTCCAATTTTTTTTTGTCTTGCTCCAAAACTTCAAAAAGTGCATGTTTCCTTGGCATTGCATGGACAGGACTACTCATATTATGGTTTACCAGATCTCTTTTTGTTAAAGGAGTCTTTTATTCTCATTATCTCTGCTGCACACAGATGGCCAAATACCCTGTTGTACCATTCAGTTGAATGCCCTCTGCAAAAAAATGTAAATAAAAAAAAACTGAGCATGTACTTTAGACATAGTTATAACATCGTAAAATAGTTTTTAAAAAAAACAAAAACACAACCACAACAAAAAACACACAAGACATCGATACAGTTCAATCAAAACACATGACACCATGGAGAACATATGACATAACATTTACAAACAGATCTGTTACTAACATTTGGGGTAACAGAATGTTCGTGCTCATAGTACAGATTACCAATTTAATGATCGTTATTCAGTCTACATAGTAAAGGGTAGACATGGCACGGGCAGCATGAGCTGTAGCCAACTCACTAGGATAGGCCATAATGGATGTATCTTGTGTGTAGAAAGAACCTCTTTGGTTCTTCATATCTGGATTGTTTTTACAAAAATGAGGAACAATCGGATAAGCTAAATGGAAAAAAATAATAATTCTAGAGTGGCTTTAGTAAACTACAACCCATCTGTATTGGGAATCACTCTTTCACTGGCCTTGGGTGTGCAGTTTACATTTTACAGCCAATCTGAAGATATGGATAAACATAAACCCTCATTGCAGAGAGGTTTAAGGGGAGATGCTCAATTACCAAATTAAAACAATATGATGGCTAGGATTGGCAAACAGGTTTAAGACACGTCCAAGTCTAGGAGGAGCTTCGTGCAGAAGCAGCAAATCTTTGGTATTTCCAGTAAACAGGTAAGTGTTTTTTTATTTTTACATCCCTACATTAATTGAGGTTAGAATAGAAGTGTGCCCTTCCGTGTAAATACAGACATTAATGAAGATCATACCTTGTGTCCATTCTGCAGACATGAGTCAATTTGCTCTTCTGAGTTCCAATGTTCTCTATGAGATGCTGGCACAAGACAACATGTCCCAGTATTCCACTGGGTGGAACATCTTCACAGTCAATTGATGTAGCAGCTAAGATGCAGGTACCACTTTGAGGGTCAGTCCTCCATGTTCTATAGAATAGAAGATTGAAAAATCTAAATATCACTTATTCATGTGTTAGGGGAGATAGATATAGATATATAATTATCTCTCTATATATATATATATATATATATATATATATATATATATATAGATATATCTATATATAGCTGGCAGCATTTTCATGCAACCACCAACTTTTGTTAAAGGGGCTAAACCAAGCACCATGACCACCTCAATGATTTCAAGTGGTCATGGTGCAGGGAGTCTGTGCGTGTAGTGTTTGACTGAAAAACGCTGCACGTAAAGTGTTAAAGCACTCTTTGTACCTCCAGCAGTGTCAGAACTGGAATTACAGGATGACTAATGTCCGTTCTATACATAATTGCTGTCTATCATGAGGGAGATCTTGGCCTTTTTAGGTTTTGCATTTTAAGGGGACGGACATGCCAGCCAAGGTTATTCCATCCAAAAACATTGTATTATTAAACACTGTATTTGGTTGGGGTAACCCTGTAAGTGGTGATGGGCAATATATGAAAAGTATTTATGAATAAAGTTTAGAAAATTGTGTAAAATAGCCCTTCATAAAGTGGTCCCTTCTGCCACATGCTAGGTTGTTAAGGAGGAGTGGACATACAAGGTCAGACCATGGATTACCTTAAAATCACATATTCTCTGGATGGCAATGGGGACATGCTTTCTGTTGAATAGTGATACATTTCGGTATCTTCATCTAGTGTTTCTATAATCTTGGACTGTTGAAGATTTGGATCCCACGTGTGTTGCTCTCTCAAAATGTGCTGTAACACCATCTGGGGTGTGCCTTCTATTTCAGTGGAGACTTTCCACAGCCTGAGAGGATATTCATTATTTTCTACCTATAACAAAATAGACAGAATCATTACTTACAGCCCTGAGCACAATAGATGCAAAACTCAAAATCAATATATTCCCTTTGTTTTAATCACTATATTATAAAGTGGTCTTGATATTGTCTACGGTATGTTAAAAGCCAAACATTCACCTGTAGTCAAAATGCCCCTTGACCTGGTATAGAAGATACATTTTAATACATTCTGGTATTGTCCATCATTCTCTTAAATCTCAAGAGTGTTGGACCTTTAAAAACATAACTCAGACTAAGGCAATAGGAGAAATAATCTCTAGACCAGATACAAAACAAAAGTACACTGGATGCCATTTTGCATGCAATACCAACCTTTTTATAAGCTAGGTCCACATGTTCAAAGCCAGAACACGCTACCCAACTTCGGAATTTATCCTTGGCATCTCGAAGAAGGTTCTGCATGGAATTCTCCAAGGAGATGAGAGTGTTGCAATGAGCTGCCAATGAGGTGGTTGATGTGCTTATAGCAACATGAGAAATGCTGCTTTGGGGTTGAGAAAACTTTGGACACAGGTCACGACAATATTCAGGGAGCTAAAGGACAATGAAAACAGAAAAAAATATTAAAATGTTGCAGAGTCAGAACACAAAGCAAATCTACTATGCCATATTGCTTCTTAACAATTAAGTAAACTACAATTTAAAAAATTAGAACATTGCAAGGAAACAAAGTTTGTGACGGTAGCGTTTACATGATTACAAAGGAGAACAGAAACATTGATTTATACAAAGTTGTGGCACATTGAAATTTCCTTTCAAAATTCAGGTCAAAAACCACAAAATTATGCAAAAAAAAAATACACCAAAAAACATTCCAAATCAGTTCTACTGGAGATTCTCTCTCTTGGCTTAAAGTTTGAAACGCGAACAGAAATAACTAAAAATAAACACTGAACGGAAATAAGCAATTTGCACTGCAAACAATGTGTGTAATGCGTGTTTGAACTAAGAGTGAATCAGTTTGTTGCTATGTAAGCATACACAATAATTCTATTACTCTTTAAAATAGTCTATTTCTACCACTTGGCTTTTTTCTTTCAATATATAGATTGGGTGTGGGGTATTTACCCCCTAAGAATCTCAAGAATATCAGAGGATGCATCCTTTGTCTGTTCTCCCCAAGATATCTGAATCCCTCATTTTTTATTCCAAGAAGCTTGCAATTAAGAACAAGCGCCAACAAATCCTTAACTTTTTTCCTGTATCTGGATATGGGATCAATTGGATTTTCACATATTTATTAGTTTTTTCAGGCTGTCTGGGAGAATACGTTGACATGTTTAGAACAGTGATCTAATCAGGTTTATGTATCACAACTCTGAAAATGTATTTCTTTTTCAGTTTACAAAGTACACAGCTTTGCGTCATTACTAAAACAAAAAAACACTATAATATAAGCAAGTATTTAACAATGATGTATTGGTAAAAATGGCATAAACATTAGGGAAAAGTGAAAATTACAAAAAAGTAATATATATATATATATATATATATATATATATATATATATATATATATATATATATATATATATATACACACACACACACACACACACACACACAACTGATTACCAGTACACAATTGTATTAAAGATAAGCAGAAACCATGTTTTGTTTTTGTTTTGCTTTTGTTTTGTTTTTTTAAAGGAAAACTCAAAGTAAGAAGAAAGGAAAAAATGCTTCTACGAGAAGTATTGGGAACACAGGGCATATGCATGGCGATCACTGATCTCTACCAAACTGATGCTTCTTATTGAATTTCTTTAGAAGAAGCAATGTATGCATAGTACGTACTTCTGCTGTGTGTGATGACAAACGTGAAAACATTCAATTTTCAAGCTCTCAAAAAGCACAAAGTTTGCACGTACAGGCAGTAAATGCAACCTTAAGCTCCCAAAATGAAATGCTTTTGGAAGAAATCTACACTTTAATGATATTAACCAACAATTTATATTTACTTGGTTAATTATAATTTTTACCGTGTGCGAAATACATTTTACATCCTCTGTTTCATTGACATGCAATGGACTGCGTAACACCTTAGATTACCTGAAATAGCTTGTTGCACTCTGCAATCATGTGAGCCAAACCCTGAGTTGCTGCCAAATTCTCACTTAAGTCTTTTTGGTCTGGTTTTCCAAGACTGTATTTCCTCTGGCTTGACCTAGACAGGAACAGGTGAAAACATTAAAGTTTATAGATTGCCATCAATGCTAGACATATTAAAGGAATATTTTAGAATCCAGCATCACTTGTAAATACCAGCATTACATGCTCCCCTCATTAACCAGCTGCACAGCAGGTCTTTAAATATGTAAACCTCTAAATTCCTTAAATAGCTTTATACCTAACCTACATCTGTTCCTGTTTCACTAAGAGCAGAGGTAGATGCTTATTTGTGCTTTTCCAGCACAATATTCTATGATTTTCCTGGTCAGGAAATTCAAATAGGTCCTTTTAAAAGTACTTCCAATTTTAAGTTCTACTCTACGAAATAGGCCTTAAATGTAACCGGCCTGGAGAGCCCATGGTACACTCAACAGGGGCGAATTTCTACTCTCCTATGGAGAGTGGACATTTTAAGGCCCTGCTTTAAAAATAGCTCTAGAATGCAGCAGCAGACTCCCCTTTTGCCAAATTCTAAAGAGAGGGGTAGTTTAGCTTTTTTAATAATCTTGCAGAGGATGTTAATCTACAGAGAAAAAAAAAAATATTCAGAGTTCTTTGGATTGATGCAGCATAACATCTGAAATAAAATGATGTTCTTATAATATACCTGAAATATAATGTCTAAGATTTTAACGCAATGTTTTTACTTTATGTGCGGCTAGGTGAAAAGAGATTTATTTCTCCCAGCCATTAAAAAGGTTTGATTTCCTTCAACTAAACACATTTTGTTTGGGGTTTGTAAACGTATACAGGTTCATTGGCTGATGTCCAGAGAAGCCCTTAATTGACTAGTTCTCATTGATTCAAATGATAAAAGTACCAATCTTCTCTAATACACCATGGACAAAGACTGTTGTGAATGTACAACCCATTTATAATCAACAGTAGTTTAAGGGATAAAGCCCATAAGGGGAACAATTCTTCTAATTTAGTGGCGTTTCCAGACTGTGTGAACGAATCTTTGCCATTTTCTATACCTCTTATCCGACAGAATCATATAGAAAACAAAATCTGAATGCATGTGTTTTGTCATTTCTCGTTTTGATTATTCTGAAAGAATGGTTTCTTTTGAAACCTAAAACAAAAAATGTCCTATAGGACATGATTACAACACATTTCCTGTGTTATCTAAAAACAGCTCTACTGGACAACTTTGTACAAAGCAGCGGTTGATAAGGCTTTAATCCTTCCAGCCAAGACCTTACAGATTATTGTTCTTTGAAGTTTAAATCCCAAAGTAAAACATTAACATCTATAGGTCTGCCAAAGCAGTTCAAAGTAGTCTTTTTAGGAAAAGAAATAAAGAGTAGATTTAAGAAGCCTGTAGGAGAAAAACAAACCAAAACAAAGCACTCATAGTTTCATGTAAAAAGAGTGCTTGATTACTTGAATGAGAATATGGAGTTAATCCTATTTAATGACTTCCTATCAAACTAGTTATCACATATAGTACATACTAATATGCAGAGCAGTGTAAGGAGATCTGAAGACTTGTTTCAACAAAAGTCTTGATTAGAAAGAAATCTTCTATAGATCTTTCTCAAAACAATTTTGCACAAATGTGACACTTTGAATTCTCAGCTTGATTACGGCAGCATCTATCCATGACTCCAAGATGAAGGACAAACGAAGGACAAACCCCTCCTAAATTACAACTGCAAGCTAGGTGGGAAAATCTAAGCTGGACAATAAACTGCTTGAAAATCTATTAATGCACTCATCCTGCATAGATCAGGAGGAACGGAGCTAATTAAACGTCCGTAAATGATTAAAAGCATATTCGTTCTTCAACAGTACTGTGATGTAATGCATGCTTTCACTTTTGTTTAAAATTATCTAGAGTGGCACCACCATTCTACCCGTTTCAAGGCTTGAGTTACACGTTTGCGATTTGTTTCTTATTTCTGTGTCTAATGTGTTTTTCACCCACTTTCCTTATTAATTAAAAACAAACAAGGGATAATGGTTTAGAAAGATAAAATGTCCAACAGACCTTATCGTTTCAGATTTCAGACACCACAATCACTACTGCCCAGTTTACTGGTTATGGTGCCATGAGTAAGGGTGCCAATGCAAGGTTTTCTGTCAAATTATTTGACAATTGCCTGCTCTCAAGGACATCTAAGACCTGACCTCTCAATTTACTATTGTGGTCGAAGGATGAACAGATTCACACTACACTTACAGAATGAGAACTATTCACACCATGAAATAAGAACGTACAGGAGACTTTGTCCATGCCAGAATTATGATAAAGCCTTTTTGGAGTCACCAAACCGACACAGGGAGCCTGTATGTTATTCACATAAGCGTTGAAGGTTAACAGTAAAATGGTTGTTTAAATTCAGTGGAACTAAATCTTATCCCTCTACTTGGTGCTAGGAATCCCCCAGTTTCTGTCAAACTACTTGAAAATAGTTTCCAAAATATTGGAGGGACTTTAGCTCTAGTCTTCCAATACCACAACATCAGCAAAAAGCTGTAGTTTTTGTGTTATCCAGGTTACCCCTTTAAGTCTGATTCTTCTAGTGAACATATGGAAACCGTGGTATCTCTCTCACAGTTCCTACAGAGATCTGTACACATAGATCAATTAAACACACACCTAGAAGAAGATGAAGAACTCTCTCTCCGAAGTGTGTTCAGATGAAACAGACTGGGGGCCAAACACACAGCAATGTTGGTGGGCGTCATTTGATTTTCAGACACACAGGCAACCACATCTCGGAGGAAACACAAGAGGATCCGAAGGGCTTCCCGACTTTCGTCTGGAAGAAGTAGAATGGCAGCCTGAACAGCACAAAAATGCTGATCCTTTGGTAAATCTACAAGAGAAACAAAGATAATACAGATTGCATGGGTTTCTAAATTAGTTTAACCCCTTAAGGACAGATGACGGATATATTCAGTCATGATTCCCTTTTATTCCAGAAGTTGTGTCCTTAAGGGGTTAAGTAAAATAAACCAGTATTCTGACTTTTAATCATGCCTCCTTTTGTAGCATACATTAATGGGAAAATGCCCAATTGGCTGAAAACCCATACATTAAATAAAACTTAAAATGGAAAAATAAAAATAAAATAAAAAGAACATCGAACAGAAATGCCTCACTGTGGTTATGTCTGACCAATGTTTCTGTGCAGGCAAATAATGAACATTGAAAATTGAAAAACACATGGAGAGTAAATTTTATATTCTATAAAAGTCCTTCAGCAGATGTACACTTCTGTTCTCATTTGTGGTTTCATTCATGAATTTTTGATGATGTTAAGGAGTTCCTTCACGGGTATGGTAGCTGTATGGACACACTCACAGCTCTTCTTCAGCTCCCTATGGGGCATCCACATTTTAGCATCACCAGTGATACAAGTAGCATCACTTGAATGCTCCCGCAGGCTTGTCCACCTGCTGTCCCAATTTCATATCTCCCAATTTAGGGAGGGATGAGCAAGGACAAACAGACACAGAAATGATAAAGGAGAGGGAAATGCACCAATGAGAATTAGGACAGTGAACAAAATCATGATTTGCTTCACTGATCCCAGGAATTAAAGAAAAAGGTGAATAAATGATGAATTCCTTAAGAAGAGCGAAGGAGAAGTCCTTAATATTACTTACATTGATAGATGTGCAGGAAAGATTCACACATCTTGTTTGTGAATATTGGTTCAGGCAAATCCCGGAAATACTGCTTCACCATGTCTGCCACGTCAAACGCAGACTGTCCATCGTAATTCACAAAGCTGGAATCCAACTCGTTCATCTCACGCAGGGACTGTATCCTTGATTTCACACCAGATTTTCTAAAAAGGCCAACCTATTCAAAAACAATTAACAGGAAGTTAGACTTCCCAAGCACATTATTTTGCATATTTAACTTTTTTATATCTTAAAAGTAATATTTTCACTGGTTTACTATTTTTATACATTTATAAACTCAGTTTAGAGATCAGTGTTAAAATGGCAGTAAAATGCAGTACAAGGAAAAGAGAATCAAATTATTCTCGTCTTCTCTGACCATCTCAAAGGGTTCTCTGCAGCTTTGCTCATTGAAATGCTTCCCAAACATGTGATTCATCACTTCCTGTTGAAATCCAATCAGGAAGGGAAAAAAAAGCAACAGAACTTTATGGATGCATAAAACAACACTCCGGAATGCTGGCTTGAAATCCACCCCACAACCACATTAAAAAACAAAAGGGTTCCGTAATATAACAAAATATAGTTCCAAGTATGCCGAAACTTGAAGAGCATCAGGGGCAATGAGTCGGAGGAGATCAGGGAAACAGGGAAGCAAAGCATCTGTGCAACACATCAGGAGATGAACAGGGATACAAAAGGTACAATACTGTGAAAAGGCCTAAATGTCATCTTGTTGTAATCGTTCTTTACAGAGAATATATAAAATAAATAAATAAATAAATGCGGCGTTGGCGCAACCCTGCAATTCTTTAAAAATTACAAAGCAATAAATATACCTGATCCAGAAAGTGTATCCGTAAATACTCCATGGCCTGGAGGATGCTTTTGGGAAGTGGATGGCCTGTTTTCTGAACGTTCAGCAGGAATGGGACGCCAAATACATTTTTATCCTTGTAGTCTGGAGCTCTAATTTTACGGATAAACTTTGGTACTGTCCTAGAAATAAAAATGTAATATTGGTGAGGGATGTTCTAACCTAAAGAATTCCAAGATTCAGTACAGTTATTGCACAGCTTTTCCAGATGTATTCGACTTTAAGTAGCTTTTTCATAAATTAGAATCAAGTCAAGATTTATTTCTATCAAAAGGCTCATTTGTATTCAAACAAACTCAGCATAACCTATATTATATATATATTTTTTTTTTTTTTTTTTTTTAATAACTGAAAATACACAAAAAATATTAAATTATTCTGTTGATGTAGTAATATACATCATTAATAAAGATAAGTAGTACCCTTTATCTATATAATGTATTTTAAACTAAATGGGGAACATTGAGCACAATAGACTCCTGCATTAGGATGAACCAGGGCACTACTATGCTCCTCCACCTTTAAATATTTGCTCTACTTTAAAAAACATAACCCATTGTACAGCGCTACGGAATTTGTTGGCGCTATATAAATAATAATAGTAATAATAACACTTTGATAACCCCCTGAGAAAAACACAAAGTTTTGTCACGTATAATTAAAACCCTTGTTCTTATGGATCACTTGGTCTTTAACTGAAAGTCACAATGTAATGTTTAGTACTAAAATGAATACAGGCATAAATAACCTTTCAAATAAAATTAAATTAAAAATAAAAACCACAGCACTTGGATGACTGGCGGGGAAATTTAAATGGACTCAAAATTGGGGATGCAATACTAGTTTTGAAAGCACTGCTTTAAACCATAATATGGATTGTAAAGAGAATACTGTGCAGAATTTTTTTTTTAGAAAAAAATATATATAAATATATATATATACACACACACACACACACACACACACAAATACACAAATTGATTTGCTAGCCCCTCTGCTAGTGGACCCGAGAATGACGAATACAAAATATCGACACAAAATATCACCCAGAGGCCCCGAAGTCCGAGGGCTCTGCGCAGTATCTCAACTGTTCCAAAAACTGCACTCTTCTGGACACATGGAATCTGCTGAAGCCATGCTTGCCACTTGGGGGTTAAAGCTGACCAACCAAGTATTCCAGAACCAGAAGGACAATCCCACCACCTGTTCCATCCTGACTCACTGGAATGCCAGATAAGCACAAAAACATTGGCAGCAAGTTCAAGTTGATAAAAATCAAGCAATGTGAAGATGGTGTTAAATTGGTCATTTGCAGAATATTCCATTCTATAACTGATACAACAGAGAGGTGAAAAACTGAATGATCTTACGTCCTTCTGAATTGGTTACCTTTAATCATAGTACAATAGTCAAACTGTGCCTGTTCTAGTTGGCTAAGGTATTAAACAAACCAAAGGCAAACAAGATAAAAGGGGCTCCACAGCGCAAAGCCAATCTTGTATCGTATCAGCAGGTCAGTGCCGACAAAACACAGGGAGAAAATATGGATATTGTAGGTACACATGTAATTCACCTTTATAATAGCTTTGAGCAGAATGTAGAATATAAAATATATATATATATATATATATATATATATATATATATATATATATATATATATATATATATATATATATATATATATATATATATATATATATATATATATATATATATATATATATATATATATATATACACACACACACACACACACACAATTTTTTTTTTAATCCAATAAAGTCCAAATACTCACCAGTTCCAGCCCTGCTTGCTAGACGGGGAGTATTTATCCATCAACGCTGTTAACTTGAGCAAAGCCAGTTTTTGAATCCGGTTCAGGTGGGCTGCTGACTGGCTATCAACTTGTAATAATGGGTTCTCGGGTTCTGGACTGTGTCTGCAGGGTAAAGCATTAAGAGTGATCAACATGTCTTAAAGTGTTCCTTCGTACATGCAGTGCAATTTCCTAGGAGACCGAATTCATGTTTAACACAGACCCCAGCTGTAAAATACAGTCAAGTATGCAGTGTAATAATACATTACCTAAAGCCTTGTTATAAAATATGAAAAGGCTTTTTAACAGTGTCAGCTTAGCACAGAAAACCATAGATAAATCACTACGTTTCTGCTGCTTTTGAGACTTAAAAGACTTAATTCCGTAAAAGACGACAAACAGATTGGTTGCTTTTTGTGCCGTTAAGTCCCACTGCTGTCAATGGGAATTAATGGGAGTAAAACTGCCAGGTCAGCTCTTTTCCTTATATAGAATAAAGCCCTTCAGAAGTTAGAGGGTCGGGTCAAAATTAAAAATTAGAACAGTTTTAACCGGCTTTGTACAATAGGATTTATTATGTTCTACTTGAATTCAGTTGGCTTGCTTTTAACAACACAAGCATGAAAACCTGACACTGTACAGCAAATATGCTGAAACCTGTAATAACGTTACTGAAGAAACAAACCAGAAAATACCAATTCTATACTAGAGAGATTACATAACTGCACGTTATCGGGAAATATTATTGAGAGATTTTGGCGGCTTTAGGAGACTGAGATGGGCATTATTTAATGGACACTTTAATCTTTATGTATAAAATAAATAAAACAATTATTAAGTCAGCAATCTAATCTTCGTGCAGCGGTCTGCCTGAGATTGATAGGAGTTTGAAGTCAAGGCAGCAGCTACTCTTTAGGATTCTTGTTCGATTTGCAAACATGATCTGTATGTTAATATAAATTGTCAAATATATTTGGAACATTTGCGCTCTTGAGGAGCTCTGCATTTCAGGGTTTGATATTTTTTGGTTTACATTACATAAATCGTTTTTAAAAAAAGCGGCACTTTCAAGAACATGCATACTTGATAAGGGTGCTGCTGGGACACTGTGGACGTTAAACACTAAGCTTTAAACCCAGTGTGAAGTTAAGACACACAACCTGCATAAAATAATGGGGATTCACAGTTGCAGTATATGATCATTCACAGAATAAAAACTTGCCACTTTTTACAAGATACCCCCTTTTTTGAAAGGTTCTACTCTATACCAGCTGACTACTCCTATTAGATTGTAGCTTATTTAAAATGTACATTTTCTATATCCTATCATATTCAAGTGTAACAAGTTAAACTACAGAGATTCTCAAAAAGATGTTTCTATCATGGCTTAATACATCTCAGTAAAAAAATAAATCAATGAAAAAGTGCATCAAATATAGGATAAAGATCAACACAACTTAAATTATAAATAGTAAATCCTTACATAAAGCAATATTTAAAATGTCTCTTTTTACAAGCATAATGAATACACAACCAAAAAGTACAATTACTTTGCCTTTGAAAACAATTCATATCACGCGCTAGGATATATTACTTTTTGTGACTAAGGACTAACCTGCTGCAATCTGTTAAAGATGACCCCATCTCAGAAACCGTCATATAGGGCAAAATGGAAGAGTCACTGTCCGTACAAGGTTTGCAACTATCCGAGTCATTGATGGATTTCGATTTGCCATGTATATGTTCGTTTACCTCAAGGTGGATTGTTTTGGGGGAAGATGGACAAGGGGAGGCAGAGTCATTAGCAAAATCAGAATCTCCATCATCTGAGAACTTTTCAGACCATTCACTGACCAGTTTGCGAAGTCCATTAACATGCTCCATTACATTGTCTAGTTCGGAGAATACATCGTCATCTCCTGGGGATTCAAGCTTGTTGAGGTGGAAAGGAAGATTTGGCACGTTATCATAAATGCTTAGTCGATTGTTAACAAGGGAAAGTGGACTTGGAGGAGTTTCGGTGTCTTTGGAGCTACTAGATCTCATCCTGTTCCTATTGCAACCATGAAAGCTTCCAGTCCTCCAATTTACAGAAGTATTATCTATAGGTGTCAATATAGTATTTGTAAGTGCTTTGGGAAATGTACCAGGTTTATGGCCCTGTGGTATCTGGAAAACTTGATTTTCATGCAAGTGCTGCTCATTTCTGAAATTTTGCTCAGATATATCACTCCATAGGGGGAATTTAGTAAGATCAAAGTCTTCTGCATACATGCCACCTCTTTTCATGTGACTTCTCACTCTTATAACAGGACTTGGGGTGCTCACAGTGCTGCTATTTTCAGATGGACTACTGCTGCTGCATGTCTGAGAAGAACATGAAAGTCCCTCTTTACTTTGAGCATCAGCTAGATCTGAAATGTTGACACAGTTTAGGTTCCGTAATTTATCGTCATCAAGTCCATCTAGCAAAACAGGACCACTGATACTAGGTCTCTCTTTTGGAAACGCATTTCTTTTTACAGTAGAGCTTCTTAAGCGTAGCTTTTCCATTTTCCTCAGCAGACTTTTACCTCTTTTATTAGGTGGCTTTTCAAGCAACCTTTCCTCTGTGATGATATTTAGTGTATCACTAGGAGATGGGGAACAACGAAATGTTGAATCTGGAGAGATGAGTTTAGTTGAAGATGAACACCTTGAAGAACTTCTGCTGGTCTCCAAGTCTTCATAAGTCTTGAGGAAGCCATCACTCTCAGCACTGCTAGAGCTGTGTAATGAAGATGCATCATTCCTCTCCCCAAGATCTGATAAATCATCTTTTGGGCTCTTACTACATGGACTACTTGGCAAGGACAGAGTTGAAGTTTCCTCAGGTTGAAAACAATCTAAATTCTCCAGTCGGGACCACCTTTGACTTTGTCTCTGATAGGACCATTTGTTGCTTATGGCACAAGGTTCATCTTCTTCAGAGTCACTCTAAAAACAAAGATGCGGTGAACATTACCAATAATTTTGGAAAAAAGATAATATTTTTTTAAAAAGGCTAAATAAAACAAGAGTATACAAGCATAAAACAATACAACACGGTGCAGTGATAAATGATCACTTTGATTAGGGGAGATCTACGGTAGATTTCATCACAGCCCCTACGATTTAAATATTTACAATTTAAAGCAAGACTTCAGTGATTACATACCTGTTTTCTGTTACGACTAATTTCAACTTTCATAGTGGCACATTTGTTCAAGGTATTCAAACGCCTGAATGAATAGGAATCGTAAAAATGTCAATATTAATTTTAAAACATTTGACATTACAAAACAAAACATAGCCAAATACTAAACATAGGAGAATAAATGCAATTCTAGAATGAGAAAATAAAATGTAAAAAAAAATTTCTGTCCCATTTTTTTTTGTTCTCATTACCCACAATGAATGCAAGTTAATTTTTATTATAACTGAGAATATTTATACAAAGAAATCTGTCCTCTTGCATATTTGTAGAGGTTTGGAACTACTTGCCCGATATACAGTCTAAAATTCAGAATAGATTTTAATAGTACCATGTTTCATATGTAGTGGTATTTGTATCTGCACCAACACATCTGCACTTAAATTGCTATCCCTGCAATGCAATTTAGAACCTGTATGCCAAATGTAGGCCTTTTTGACGCCATAATTAAATTGTGTGCGACATAGTCTATTTGTATTTGAATAAAAACAGACTGGTTTAACCCCTTAAGGACACATGACATGTGTGACATGTCATGATTCCCTTTTATTCCAGAAGTTTGGTCCTTAAGGGGTTAAAGAAACCAAATAGTTTTTTTGAGAGAGTTTTACTCCAATGTATTAGGACAAAGAAAATGTTCAAACACCTTAAACTTGCAAACACTGACATACATCTATAAACACACAAACACCAAAATAAATAAACAATGGGGGGGAGGAATCCATAGATGATTAAATAACATATACCTACACACCTGTACAATGATTCCATCGCATCTCGATCCAGGAATTCATGATCATTTTTCACAATTTCTATGTCAATTGGAAATAGCATATCTAAAAAATTAAAAACAAAATACATGAACATTTTATTTAAAATCTTTATCTGCAATGTTATGGTAGCCATTAAGTATTGATAGGATTTCCAATATAATTAGTGCTAACTAGTGTCACATAATTAATACATTTATCAACACCATATGAAAACCTTCAGGCAACTTCAATAAAAAAAAAGAAAAAAAAAAAAGGATAAAAGAGGGTTTAAGTGCCAAGTGATGTGTTTCTGCAATTAAACAGATTGTACTAGCAGTAATTTACACTCAAGTCTCACTATGCCAGCTTGGCCAATAAGATCATACACCAAGATTAATAGAACTCTTCTGCAGTTATACAGCGAAATGATGCATGCTGGGAGACCCAGACAAATAGCGTTTTTGTATCAGGGATGACATTTTGTACTTGCCTTCATAAAGCTGTGCATATTGCGGAAAACCAGCAGCTCTCAGCCAATCACAGGCCTCCTTGGCTTCAATTTCTAGTGGGAAAGAAATGCAGTTATATTTCAGCACAAAACACTAGTTAAAATGAAAGATAAAAACTTGAGCGTTCCCATAGCATCATTTCATGGCATTCTTGCTCACATTAATTCCTATATACCAACAGCTAAATACTTATACTGTTATACAGCCATACAAAGTAACAGTCTGACTCCCAACTCTTATCACACCATTGTATGGGTTCATATTTTTTTTTTTTTTAAAGTTTGCCTACATTGCAGTGTACTGAACCAGATCGTCAGAACAGAATAAGCTAGTAAATTATATACATACATATACACATATCTCACACACACACACACACACACACGCTGAGTTTTGGTTCAAAGCTGTTCCAAGGAATCCATGTTTAAAATGGAATGAGGCAAAAATGTGATTCTTTGTTAAATTCATTTGCATATGCCTACCCAGAACCCTTTGCGGTTGTAACATCACTGCAGATTTGTGATTTCTGTGGGAAAAGCAAGTCTTATGGCTTGACTTGTGTGCAGATCTGTGTTTAACAATGTATTGACCATCCATTGACTTCAGATGGAAGGGTTTTCTTCCCCCCCCCCCCCCCCCCCGATTTTAGGTTGGATGTTGTAAGCTAATTGAAAAGTATTCAGTAATGTTCAAATAAATGTTTGCTTCAGAAACCCATAAGAGGAAAAAAAAATATGAGAAAACTATTTACAAGATTTATAGAAGTATTTATTAACATACCAACGAAGTCCAAAGCAGTGCACAGTTGGAACTGCATTAAACAGAATAGAAAATTTAGAGCCTTCAACATTTGGAAGGGGTATTGATATGGATGTGTTTTTTCTTCTTTTCGTCAGAGATTTCTCTCTAGCCAAATATCACATCACTCTGGAGCTTGTGCTTTGGCCAACAGATGTTTAGAATTAACTGCTCATTTTGTGGCAATTAATAAAACTCTAGAGCCAACACTTTAACATTCCCACAGGAGCGGGGTCACAGCCTAACCTTCCCAAATTACAGAACACTCACCAGATGCCTTAAAAATGTAAACACGTTTAGTAGGTTTTAGAGGCAGAGAACATCACTAAACATCTAATAGGTGCAACACAAGTTTGTCTTTTTGGTTTAGTGGGGCCCAAAAGAGAGAGGGGGGAGGGAGCAAGAGGAATGAGAACAGACTTTAAAATGTTGGTGACATCACTGTTCTCTGTCAACTGGGAATTCACTGCAGATGTCAGCTGTGTATGTTAGAGAAGCTACATCAAGATATGGAACATTAAAATAAGAAGAAAAAAAATTAAGTGTCACGTAAATACAATTCTAATGCTCAAGTATGCTAGTGATGTCAGAGTTCACAATCCAGAGGAGATTGATTTTGCTAAGGGCCTACTGTGCCTCTTGATTCTGCTACTAACGGTTTTAGTTTGTGCCTATGGCACTTTATTACACTGTGAGAGGCCCAAGCAACTCTCTGGTAATGGAAGTAGGGACCTGTAAAGTCACAATGGTTTAACTCCTAGCAGTGGGGTAGGGCACTCCTGGCATCAAAACCACTGCTGCTCACTATAGTGGTTATGGTTCTTGGTGTGTTCCTATAGCGTTCTGAATAGAAAAGTCTGTATTCTTAACACTATAGCGTTCTCCTCTGCACTTAGTTTTTCCACAACCTATTAAAAAAAATTTTATTACTCACCATCTATTCCAGCACAGAGATCCAATAACTACACCCACCTGATCTGCTACCACATCACCACAAAATGCGCTTGCGTGTGAGTTGTGAATCTAGTGGCTGCCAGGCAGACAGCCATTATTTAACCATGCAATGTAGACCTTACCATAACCACTAAATAGCAAGGTTTTACATTGCAGGGTTACAATTAAAGGATCGCTGCAGCCAGATAAATTCACTGAGATGAGGTGCCTTCAAATACACCAAACCAGGGTTTTTGTGACATGGGTTCAATTGAAAATAAACCCGAATTAGAGAATTTTTCCACTACAGATATTTTGGCCGATATTTTGTATTTCAGATTTTAAAATCAGCACAATTCACAGTTTAGTTTAGTAAATAAAGCTAAAATGTGTGCAACTGACCAAGTGTGTGTGGACAGACAACAAAATTCCACTTTGATGCCAACATTTCCGTTTTTCTTTTCACAGTTTACTGTAATACACTGTATTTCACACTTGGGTAACATATTGCAAAGATTTAAGGTGGAAAACCCTGATGAGTACATTTGAACAGAATGTCTACACATTCAAAAATTCCACATGCAACTTTGAAATAACATTCACAATCCCAAAATAGACAAATCTTTAAAGACAAGATTACTATCCATCATATGCATTTAATTTATGTATTTTTAAAATTTTAGACACCCTAGGCAATATAACCACTAGAAGCAGGTGTTAAATTGCTTAGAATTCCTGGGCACGGACTCAGTTTTTTGTCAAAATTAAATAAAGATAGATAGATTTTTTTTTATTTAACAGTTTGTCCACTAACCTGGGTCGCCGCCAGCCTCCAGGGATCCTCTCCTGATAGCTTCTGCCCTAGCCATTGAAAGCAATTCTCAGCATAGGAATATGCACAGAATTTTAGCCAGCCGCTTGCCAATGACACTCCTGTGATGAAGCCGGAGTAGGTAAACCTCTGGCAGCAGAGGGGTTAAACTTTGTATGTGCAGCATTTCAAAGTGAAATGCCGCACATACACAGTGTCCAGGCACAATGACCACTTCAAATCACTTAAGTGATTGTGGTGCTGGGAGAAATCCTATAAAAGCAATTTGAAGTGGTCATGGTGGTAGCTGTCTGTATGTGCAGTGTTTCTGCTTGAAAGTGTGCACACCCAGAGATACCTGCACTTGTTTTGCAACCCCGGCACAAATGACTTTGGGAGCCAAGAACGATGTTCCTGAATGCCATAGGTCAATCTGTACAAATATATTGTCAGCATGTTGGCAACAAACATAATTAGCTTCTCCCTTGCAGACAACGCGCCTACAAGGGGAAGCTTGCGCTTCCAACCATCGATAGCTTAGATTGCTTTCATATACATACACATGTATCCCATTCCTCCCCTGCTCAGAGCGTGCACATGCGCACTGGCCCGACTTCTATGAGAAGACTTTGATTGGACCGTGTGAGGCCCTTATTGAAAGACGAAGCAGTGGAGATAAGTACCGGGAGCTATGCCTTCACTTGATTACAGACCAGTTTTAAAGTATTTTTGCACCTTTTGGGAGGTGGAGGGGGGAGGGAGGAAGGGGGGCAAGCAAAGAATTCCTAATATAGCATTATAAATAAATAGAGGTTTTTAAAAAGGGTTACAGTAATCCTTTAATGTTAATGTCATCGGACCAGAAGAGCCATCCAGTTTGCCACAAAAAAAAAAAATTCATTATTCTGAAAGCAGGTTTCTTTCTCAATATGTAAATTATGCATACCCGATACTCTGGGAAAAGGTAATTATTTAAAGATCGTCCAATGTTCTGTTCCCATAGGGTATAAGAAGAAATATCATTGTTGATCGTCATTTTAATGATTCTTAGAATTTGAAGGCTGTACCCATTGCTATTCTAAAATAAACCACACCAATTAGCATGGAATCTATCGTGAATGTTTGAAAATGTGAATTAGAACATTTTTTTTTTAGCATTGTGAATGACATTCTTTTCTTGGTTTGAACAAGTCTAGGTTCTTAAGAGATATTATGGTTTTCATAATCATAACATTATCCAAAAGTTCCAGGAAGAAGATGTGAGAAACCTACACTTACAAGCAGTTAGTAATTTATATTTTGTTTTGCACAATGCCGGGAAAAGTAATAAATAACATAAATGACACACGCGATACACAAGCTATTTCTGATTTAACCTTATTTACTTGTAGATTGAATAATATGGCTTGTTTTGCGGCATTGCCGTGTTTTTATTTTTATGATTATTAGTTTTCCTAATTAAAGAAATAAGTCAAAGTTAGCATAATTCAGAGTGAGGGAGATCAGCAGTGGGGATGTTAGTAGACGGAATCATTGAGTTACAGATTGTTTTATTGCAGTCTTCATCAAAATGGAGAATGGATGTTGCCAAGTCATATGTACTCCAAGTACAAATAGATGATTGAGTAATTCGGAAAATCCTCATTTATTTAAAAACAAGAGAAGGCATTGATGGCTTAGTGGGAGGTTTACATTTTTAAAGGCAGTGCTACTTCCTTCCTAGATACATAATATCATCATAACAAAATCTTAAAAAAAAAAAAAAAAAAAAAACAAACAACAACATTGTACTGATACCCAAGTCAGCTTGTTATGGTTTATTTTAAAGAGATATTATAGGCATTGAAACAAGTTTGTAGTAGACTATATTTCCTATAATGCTTTTACAGTCATAATACTGGCAAATTGATCAAGGGAGATGTAGTCCACAACAAAATTATATAACTCAAGATCCATAGGTCTAATCAGTGACTGGTGTCACACTCACACTGTACAATTACAGACAAGTTGCAAACATGTGCATTGCCAATAAGTCTAGAGATAATGAGGCATTGGGATCTCTGCCATTCGCACACCAAAGAAGCATTGGCTGAATGAGAAATTTGGTATGGTATACATGCAGTACTAGCCTGCATTAGAATCCAGCATCAATAAGCATTCAATAACGCTTTTTCATTTTCGGACAGCAATATACCTTTTGATCACCCGGCGAACAGAGCCCCATGCACCTTACAACCCTGATACCAAATTTAGAACGTTTAGTCAGAACGTTCACACTTGGCTAACTAGTTGTGAAAACCACAGACTTCCGAGTATGAACTTCCAGACCACCCCGGCATTTGGAATGTTTACTTAGAATGTTCACACCTTACTAGAGAGGTGTGAAAATCGCAGACTGCAAGGGAACGAACGGCGCGTGCTTCCCCTAGGTAGCCGCCTGTTCGTATCACCGAACGCCCAGCAGGGGCAGCATTCGGCTCCTGAACCAGCCCGCGTGCACCGTCTTCGATCCCGGTGTCAGGGATCATCCTACCTGCTCCTAACGGAGCTATAATCACTTGCCACGCTCAAGCCTGGGAGCTACGAGGCTAGGCTCATGCCTACCCAGGCGAACGCTCTCTCCAGCTTCTCGCGGTCACTGCCCGCCTTCCTGATTTCGCCGTCGGATGAGCCGCGCACGGCTAGAACAGAGGACCCCGGCCGGCCCCTGGAGAGGGTAAGTACCGCTACAGTAACTAAATGTAGGGCCTACAAAATATACAGCCATGTTGTTCTTCTTACATCTTGTCTCTCGAGCGCCTCACAGATCCTTTTTGGTATTTTCTTAGTATATGGTAAATGAGACCTCTGTTTTAACACAAGTGATTTTAGAATTGTCTTCAGCGACTACTAAACATTTTTACTACTAAATAGTAGAGGATCCCGCCTCCTTGTGTGTACTTTCTGCTTCACAAACTAAACACTATTTTGAATCTCTGCTGATCTATGACAGGAATTCTGTCCAACAAATTACTCTTCAGGCCAATGGTGCACTAAAGGAAATTATGTCAAGACCACACAGTTCAATTTTTTTTTTTTTTTTTTTTTCCCCAAAGTCAACTCATTTAAAAGTTTACAAGTGCCCCAAAACAATTGCCTAAATGCGCTCATTGCATGTTCAGTAGCTTCCATAAACACATTTCTGATTTACTACTTCCTAGAATGATGGTAAAAAGCCTGACTAAATCTAAGCTTTCATTTTGACCAAACTCATGTTTGGACATACTTGAAAATGAGAGAAATCTCAATGTATCTTTCCTGGTAAAATATTTTATAAATAAATAAATGATATAACTGTATTCAGGACAAAATAATAACAGGGAAAAAAAAATGTAATTTAAAAAAGTGTGATATGGTTCAAACGGTTTTTAGTCAATACCCTTATAACAGTGGTTGGCAACCTTCGGCACTTCCTGATACTTTGCCAACATTATGGGAGACGTAGTCCACAACATCTGGAGTGCCAAAGGTGGCCAACCTCTGCTCTATTAATATACACAACCTCTCAGTCAATATTCTGTTGATATTGCCAATATATTTGATGTAAGATCAAGAAACAAAAAAAAAACCACAATAATGAGTTGTTTTGAAAATCAAAACATACACACTTAAATAAAAGCAAGAGAGAGTGTATGCCTAATCAGATTAATAGTTTCAGTGAGTGATTTGAATGCCTACACAATCAACACTTTTTCTCAACAAAGGAGACCTTCTTCACTCTGTTTAGGCTGTAGACTAAAGGATGTTTTTATAGTCCGATGGTGTAGTGATAAGGGAGCAGATTGTTTGTTGGGTGGGGGGCAACCAACCATTTCCTAGAAAATTCAAGTCCAAAGATCTGTTGAAAAGTTGGCAGGAACCATGAGAGTGTTCACAGTCCTACGTGCAGGTTTTGCCATTCTTATCTTAACATCTGTCAAAGTTAAGTGAGGGGAAAAGGCTTTTCCAACGAGGCGTGTGCTCGAAATGCTATATAGGCACGTCTAATAGTTGAAAATATGAAAGCATCTGCTCACTTGGTAAGATAGGATGCCGTGTTGATTAAAGGCATTTAATCATTTTATTTTGCATTTTTATTGGAGCGCAAAAAAGTTCACAAATTTTAGTGGAGTGTTCCAATATATGTTTTTCGTAACAGACTCAATGTTCAATGGTCATGAAATTATCACTTCTCACTTTTTAGAAGTTTATTACATTTAATGAGACATTTCTTGAGGAAATGTCACTATCTGGCTACGCAGCTATGTTGGGTCAGATTCTACAGTTATTCAGACCAACTGCTGCAAGTTCACACATAGCTGCACATGATTGTAAAGGGGAGAGAAAAGGCATGGACGATTGCCATTACTTTTATCACTTACTGGAGCAGAGTAGCCTCAACCTTGGTGTCCGGTGGCTAAAGGGAGCCACAGGAGATGCGTTTGGGCCGGTTCTAAACACAGCTCGCTTTGTAGTAATATCACAGGGTGCAGACATTGCCACCTCCCCTGGAGCCAGGAGTTTTATTTATTTATTTTTAGCTCCACTGAGCTAAAACAGTCATGTAGGGCTCGTTCAATGGCTGAAAATGTCAACTAGGCACGGTCAGCCAATGAGGTGCCTTCTCCCTGCATCCGGTCGCTGAACTTCCGGATGCAGGGAGAGGCACCTAACCAACCGCAGGCAAGTTGCAAAACTATTCCTGAACGATTTGCCATGTTACGCTAAGAGTGTCCAGGCCCTTCTGGCACCATAGCTACTACACACTGCATTAGGTTTGGTTCTTGGATTGTCCCTTTAACGCATAGGATTTAAAGTGTATTTTAAAGGGACACTATAGTCACCTGAACAACTACAGCTTAATGTATTTGTTCAGGTGACATTTATAGCTCCCTGCAGGCAATCTAATGTAAACACTGTATTTTCAGAGAAAATACAGTGTTTACATTGATTGATAGGAATACCTCCAGTGGCCGTCACTCAGACGGCCACTAGAGGGACTTCCTATCATGCAGGGCCCTAAAAAGGCCCTGTACACGTCAGACGTATTAAGATACGTCTGACGTGTGCAGGAGAGAGAAGGCACTGTGTGCGTGCCTTCTCTCTCCAGCCTGTCAGAGAGGAGAGGGGGCGGGCAAAAAACACGAGCTGAGCTGTCAGTCAGCTCAGCTCGCGGCCACGCACACCGCGCGCATGCGTGGTAGTGCGCTCAGGACTTCAGAGGGCGGCATGAATGCCGCCCTCTGAAGTCTGTGCGGCGAAGTCCTATTGGGCCCCGCGATTTTGTGATTTAGACGAAAAAGGGGGCGCGGCATGGCTGGGAGCTCGGCGCTGGAACGGAGGTTAGTTTGTAATATAAAGCATCGAAAATGATTTTTATATTTGAAAGTACATATAAAAGCAAGAAGGAAGGCTGGGGGACCTGTCTTTCTTGCTTTTAAATGTAGACTATAGAGTCCCTTTAAGCTTGCTTTTGTGTACCTTTTAATTAAAGACTTTATCCTCTTTTGTTTATTCATACCAATATCTTTTCATTTAGTCCCAGATAGTCATTGCTCCACCTTTTGAAATTATGTTACATTACCTTTAAAAAGTATTAATCTCCATCATTCAGTTAAACAGATCATTTGAGGCATCCTTTGACCAGTTTCCCTTTAAACCATATTTCCTTTGATACATCAGCTAGCATGCTGTTTGTGCTTGGCAGCTGTATGTTCCAGTTGCCAAGATGTGAAACAATCTGAGCATCTGTGTTATTGGCTAGCTTGATGACAAGCCCTTAGTGTTTCATGATTGGATCTGGCTGTAACATTACAGCCTCCAGCTGCATCATGAAACCCGAACTGCAAAGCATGTGCAAACACCCTCTCTAGTGTAAAAAAAGAAAACAAATACATTTGTGCAATTCACTCCGGAAATTGATAGTGAAGCACCGATTAACTAAAAAGTTTCACATGGAACTGTCAAGCTTCTTGTTCGAACAAAAAAATAAAAATAGAATATTAACAACAACCAAGAACTAGAAGACTCAAGTACAGAAATCACACAAATGGATCTGACATTTTGGAAAAAATTGAATAGATCAAATGTAGTTTATGGATTAAACCTTTATCAAACAAATGGAAATATAGAACAAGATGCTGTATTTATGATCTAATCTTACAAATGTGATGTCGCAGAGTGTTCACAAACATTGTCGAGTTATCACAACACCACATGCATTATAAGGCGCAGACTACAGGTAAAAAAAAAATATATATATATATATATATATATATATATATATATATATATATATATATATATATAAATAAATATAATCACACACACACACACACACACACACACACACACACACACACACTGTGCAAAACAGTAAATAGAAGCCATAGTATACCCTCATGGACGGATTTCCAGTACTCAGGACTAGGGTCACACGTAAGTGTAAATTTTGAGCTGTGATAATGGGATATGCCAAGCTTCTTGTGTTGGTTATAGTTCCAGTGAGTTTCCCTGTTCCAGTTTTTTTGCTGCCTTCTGTCACTTGTAATAAAATAAATTTAAAAAAACGCAGCCATTTGAAAAAAAAATCATCATTAAAATCCAGCACAGACATTACAGGCCAGAGTAATCATACTCTGTGTGCATACTATGCGACTTCAAACTACTACAGACAGGTTCAGTCACTGCTTATTAGGCTTACAATTATCGGGGCTCAACATTTTCATTAGCTCCCCCCACCATAGTGAAGTGAAAACTAAACTCCGAGGGGAGGGGAAAGGGGGACTCAGTGAGGGAGCCAATCAGCAGGACAGGTAGTAGGGGCCCTGAATGCTCCAGGACTCTACACATTACCACATATTGACACACAGTGCAGACATGGGTAACGTCACACACACAGTGTCATATTTACTGCATAAGCACCCAGGCAAGTGGTGAAGGCCTTGTTCAAACTAACCTACAAAATTCACAATAGCAAACATGCATTTTCATGATTGGTCTATAATGGAGAGGCAAGGAAATCAGCAATGCCCAGTTGTTTCTTCATTTGGGGCATGTAAAAAACACAATAGCCGGTTTTGGAGAGAGCTCACCATAGAAACTGAAGCGGTCAAAATGTACCTTTTGATAAAGTAAGAAAAACGGATATGGCTTATAAAGCACTGACAAATTCTGCAGCGCTGTACAATGGGTGGACAAACCGACAAGTATTTGTAACAAGCCAAGTTGGACATACAGGAACAGAGGGCGTTTGGGGTTCTGCAAAAAACGAGTTTATATTCAAAAAGGTAGTGGGGTAAAGGTACACAAGTAGTAAGGGCAGGATGTATTTCGTGTATGGGAAAAAGTAGGTTACTAGAACAGTTTACAATGAAGGCTTCTTTTTTTGGATGACAGTTGCAGGTGAGGAAGCAGGGTGTGCTGTGGGAAAGCAATTAACTGTTTAACTGATACGCTTTCCTGAAGAATGAAGCTTTTAATGAAATTTTGAAGGAATGGAGACTGGGTAAGAGTAGGAGCAGTTACACAGGAACAGTGCAGCCCCAGATAACTCCTGAAGGTGAGCATCAGAGGCGAGAACACGAGCAGAGGATATGGCCAATAATTTCAAAGTTTACCATACCATTCCTTTACATACTTTAGATAATTTTATATTTCAAAATACATTTTGTCAACACAGATCTAATGTTTATGGCAATTACACACCAACACAACTAAAAGACTTTTCCTTCACAGATTTCTTCAATGTAAAACCATGGGATATGGACAAAATCAGAGGCTCCAATCCATTACCTATTAACGGTTACAAGTAGGTATCTGGCTAAAGAGTGGTTACAAGTAGGAAACACTTGGATCCAGGGTAGTCACCATTGCCCACATGGTCCCTATGTGAGCATCAATCGAAGCAGCCTTTACATGTCAACTTTAACAATTTCCAGGAGATTCTATCCACATGGTTCAATACATGAATCCACATCAATTACATTATTTAAAAAAAAAAAATGGCAATTCCCAATTCCTGAAGCTTGGTCAGTCATAGCACATGTCCTGAATCCAATAGCTGACTGCAAGTAGCATAGTGATAGAAAGGAAAAAAAACCTACCAAAATGTTAAACAAAGAAGGACATTTTAATTTTAGGTGTGTTTTTTGCCTTGGCATTGCTCACCTCCTCAGTGATTATCCAATCCAGAGCAGGTCGTAGAGGAGCACAGGGGAACCAATGCACATGAATGGCAAGTGTGCATTCAAACTTCATATTTCCTGCCACTATAGGTGGTCTTAACCCTGCAATCTAAAATTGCTGTTTCTCAAAACATTACATTATTTTACAATGAAAGATTAAAAAAAAAAAAAAAAAAAAAATTAAAGGGGGACATGGACCATGCATGCACATTTCATTGAGATGAAACAGTGCCAAGGTACCAAAATAAACAAGCTTTTAAATACACTGCAATATCATGAATCCTAATGGATACATGAAGTTACAACACACATTAGGCCTGAGGTTTCTGCAGCACAATGGTTAAAAAAAATGGTTTTGGCATGAAAGTCAAAATAAATACAACATGAATGGATTTCCAGGTTCCATTTCAGAACTCTCTGCCTCTAGGGAGAACGCAAAACTCTGGGAACGTTCTATCCATCAACAGTTGTCTTACGTCCCCATAGAAACCGCTTGGAGGAAAGTCAGTTACTAGTAAGAACAGACGTCTTTGTTGCCTTGATTAAATGTTATCCAATGAATAATACTATAAAAAAAACCACAAGCACACTGAAAATACAAACAGTTTCAATCTGATGTATACTTCAAAAGCAGTTCAGCGCTAAAGATTATAAAGCGGCTGTAGTTCCCAGGATCTCAGAGGCTGTGTACGTCATCATGTAGGTCTGTTAAACAACTCTGAAACAGCCTATAGATAACTGAAGAGAGTTTCCTGCCTTCTCATTAGGGCTTTTAAAAGCTGGTAATGAAAACTTAGCTCTGCATAAATTTCTAATTAAAAGCAGTTATAAAAATACATTTTTAAAAACCGACAAAACAAAAAACAGACACATAAGAAAAGGCAACCAACCCTCAGTTCTTTAAAATACAGTTTTATAAAGTAAAAACGGAGTAGAATAAATCTGCTAGTATCTCCATGAACACACGTGCTGGATGTTCTGCAATCTCCGTATTAATCCTTGCTTGTTGTCCTGACACTCTCCTTTTCACTCGGGGAGCTTGCGTCAATACTATTGTGTTTCATGCATTGACCCAGGCTAAGCTCCTATTAAAACCATGCAGTCTGTCAATCAGGGTTGCCAGTTTCCACAGGGGATTTCAACTGCAGCTCATTTGTGTACCGGAAACCATGGTTTCCTGCAATTCACCTCAATGAAAGGTGCTGTCCCTCACACCCTTTCGTTTTCACATCCATCCTGTGCAAATGTCTCCATGGCAGTGAATTGTTCTGGAGAGGTCTGTTTGATTGCTGAACAAGACACATTCCATTCACTGGGATTGTAAAAGTCATTGTTGCCATGCTGGTGGCTATTTATATAGCCAATTTTGGAGCCAAATGACCGCAGACGTCAGATGGAGTGTTACTGATGTATGCACCATTTAGAACTTTACTACTGGATTGCTTTTAATACAACTACACCAATATCTATTTTTAAAAGGAACACTCCAAGTACCATAACCACTATACCAATCTCCTAATGTAAGTAGTCAAACTGTTTTAGGAGTAGTCCAACTTCTTATCTGAGGTCCGCTTGCCATGGTTAACTGCATTCACTATAGCCTACAGTGAGCCCGAGCTTTTTGTTTGAGCAAGCCCAGTGTAGCAGGACTGAATTCACTGGCCAAGAGTGATCAGCTGACACACTCAGCCAATGATATAACCCTGCTTTGTGTTATACAGGTGGTCCTCGTTTTGCGTACTACCTGTTTTACGACAGCTTGCACTTACGACCAGCTCTCTCGCAGGGTGGTGAGGTGTCCTTTAAAAATTTTTTTTTTTTTTTTTTTAAAGGAGGGATTCCCTGCTCTGGTGCGTTCGTCTATGTTCGGGGACACACCCACTCAAGGCTCCCCTATTAAAAAAAATAAACAAAGCTAGATTTCTAACAAAGTCTTACTTTACCTTGAGAAAACATGAAAGTTTATAACAAAGTGAACCTTAACAGTAGAAAAGTAATTGCATTGGATGCTGCCATCACATGCAATTTGGAACTTTAACCAGCTGTCAATACTGAAGATTGAAAATAGTAAAGTAATTTCATGATTGACACCTCTGCAATGAACAATAGTCCGATCATGAGGCTAAGTTTAAACTTACATTTTTATGAGAGTACGATTTTACTGTAGTATGTATATCCATTGTTGTGGGCTTCAGGGATCCCAAACTCTAGATCTCCTACACCTCTCTTGAATGCAACAGATGGCCAAAGACTCATGGGAGCTGTTCAGATACTTTTGGGGTGACAGAAATTGAGCTGCCTGGTTTACAGTACAAACACATCAACATTGGAGCACATTGGGGAAATCCTGAATGAGGAGTAAACAATGGCTAGTTTGGGAACAACCCCTTCGCCTAGGTGTTATGCACACCTACCTGCCCTGTTAAATATACATTTAACAGCATACAAAAACAAAACAAACAAAAAACAAATATATAAAATAAATAGGCAAATTAAAAAAAGAAAAAACAGATCTAAAAAGATACATTTAGTTTACAGGTAATATGGACCATACAATACCATTGGGGTCTTTAATATGTAGATGTGTGTCTTAAGCAAATAAAGATCATGTACGAAGAACATTTTTTTTTTTTAAATGACCCACTCATTATCTCTCTCCAGTACCAAACCCTTAATCTTAGAACGCTTCAGGTAAGCTACATATTGCGATCAGAAGTATAAAGCACCTCTAGGCTTTAAGAAATTCCCAGTAAATTTCAAAACAAGAGTACAATCATAAGCATAGCATTTAAAGGGACACTATAGTCACCAGTGCAACTACATGTATTCCTGACCCTGTAGTGTTAACATGACCATCTAGCCCCCCTGGGCCCCTCATGCCTCCATTAATATAGTAAAAACCTTACTGTATTCAAGCCAGCAGCGGTAAATCTGCATGCTGTTAGACTCAGGAAAAACAAGCAGTCTGCTGACATGTGATAGTCTGATCCAATCACAGTGCTTCCCCATAGGATTGGCTAAGACTGACAAGGAGGCAGATCAGGGGCAGAGCCAGCATGATTCAAACACAGCCCTGGCCAATCAGCATCTCCTCATAGAGATGATTTGAATCAATGAATCTCTACAAGGAAAGTTCAGTGTCTGCATGCAGTGGGAGGAGATACTGAATCACAGGATGCATATTATGCCTCCATCAACTCCAAAGTCTCTCTGAGTGCAACTAGAGGTGTTCCTAGCTTTCAATGTAAACACTGTATTTTCTCAGAAAATACAGTGTTCACATGAGAAAGGCTGCAGGGAGCTATAGTTCTCACCTGAACAACCTCATTAAGCTGAAGTTGTTCAGGTGACTATAGTGTCCCTTTAAGAGTTACTCCAAGCACCATGGCCACTTTAGTGATTTGACGTGGTCATGGTGCATGGAGTCTATATGTGCAGCCTTTCACTTTGAAACACTGCATCATTAGAGATTAATTCCTGATCTAGTAACCAGAGTCCACCTCCGGTAGCATCATACAGCTTGGAACTAGAGAGTCGCACTTGCGAATGTAAATTCTGTGCACAGAATATCAGTCTTAAAGTAAAGCTCTCAGTCAATGAAGGTCAACTCTGCAGAAGCCAAAAGCATGTTACCAGACAAAAAAAAGGGAGTATTGGAGCCCAATGGAGACCTAGGTAAAAAGGCAACTTGTTGCCAAAATGTTTTTTCCCCTTAGCAGGGTACCCCTGGCTTTAGTGGTCATGATATTTGGTGTTGTCCCTTCCTAAGATTTTGAATATGATAAAAAAAAAAAATTCTGTTTAGCAATTATACAATTGTGAAATGTTAAAAATAAAATTTTACATTCTGTAGTGTTATGAATGCAAGCAGACGTGTAACTGTATGTACATGTACACGTATGTGATCTCAGAAAAGCCAATGCTTCCCATAGGAAATCAATGTGAGTCCATTGCATATGCGTGGAAAGATGCCACACTGCGCCAATCAGCATCACCTAAAAGATGCATAGACTCAATGCCTCTATGTGGAGTTTTCAGTATCTCCATGCAGAGACGCTGAATAAGAAGCACCTCTGGTGGCCATCTGAGTGACTGCCACTAGTGATATTACTAAGCAGCAATGTAAACATGGTATTTTCTCTGAAAAGCCTGCAGGGGACAGGTTGTAGAAACCAGAACCACTACATGAAGATGATGTAGTGGTTCTGGTAAAGATAGTCCCCCTTTAAATGCAGCTTTCAACATATTTTTATCCAGCAAAGGGGTGCCTTCATCTAGGCTCCTTGTCAATCATTCTTTAATGTTCTGTACTTTGCACCAGAGTCAGCATACAGAAAGCGCACAGAGCAGTTAAAGAATGTGCATAATTCCATACTGGTTTGGCTGTGTCTGGACTGAACCGGATTGTGAAGACATTTACTAAATCTTTAATATAAAATTTAAAAATAAAAAAACTGTGCATTAAATAAAAATATTAAGTTGCTGGCAATTTTCAATGTGTTATTCAGTGGTGTTTTTCCCTGTGAAGTGATGGTTTTCCTCTAAATGAAAATGTAAATAGTGCACTGTAGTGGTTACAGTGTTTGGGGTGATGCTTTACGTCTAGACTTAAAGTAATACACTAATCCTCTAAAGTAAAAAGCCATCTATCCATCATAAGGCCTATGGATCATCAACGAATACATGCCATGTGGACCTCCAGTGGGAAGCAGGCAAGCAAGATTAAAACAGTCATTAAAATAATGAGAAATTGTTCTCAATAAACTCCAAGATAACTACCTCATGGATAAACTAACATCCATAGTCAAAAACACGGCCAAAATGTTTGGAACGGTGTGGGATCTTTGGGAGCAATATATAGAGGAAACAGAAGATAGCCTATGGAGGAGCCCGAGGGGAGGGGGAAGGGGAGAGTACCGGGGGATACCACACAGGTCGTCGTCCCTGCGCCATTGGAATCACATGGACCCAAGGGTCAAAGAGCGGATCAACTGGAATCAGAGCTCGCTGATGCATGGGGCGATGGTTCAGGCAGAGAGACTTAAAAAGTGCACTGTTGCATACAGAGCGAGAACCAAGCCATGAAGCGCCCACTCGGGTGACCACAGCCGCATACACAACAGCCAACGCAACCATATGTTTTGTTACATTTATTTTAAAAAATAAATAAATAAAAACTCTGGCAAACACGAGGTCGCACACATAGACCGCAAAGGTTACTCCAGGATGTCAACATGTAAAATCCCTTACTGTATTACATACATTCTTATGTATTGGACAAACTATTATGCAAACAATGTCAAATCTGTAAACGTGCTTTAACGGTCAGAGCAAAAAAAAAAATAAGAAAAGAAATTGATTTCCTTTAAAAATAAATTTGTCAAATAAAAATGTTTTCAGATGCCTTAAAATGGCTCTTAAAATTTGGTTTCTTTGAAGAGAGAAATATCTTCAAACACTGGCTCCTTCCTTATATTAACGAGCTGGGGGTGTGTGTGTGTATTTAGTTAGCATAATTATGCAAGGAATGTGTTGACAGAGTTCAACACAGGGCAAAAGCCCTCCGCCTTCCTATGTGGTGCCAATAAAGAAGTGTCAACTTCACAAACATGGATTAAGTTTTATAAATAAAATGCCAACATGTTGAAGTATCGTATGGTGCATGAATGAAATACAAATATTTTTCACAACAAGTTTGGTAAATGGAAACAAGTTGTGACACAGATTCAGGTTAAGCACTCATGATATAAGCTGCTTTTAGCACTTACGTGGGCTCTTATTTTGAATAGACACCCAAAGGTAACATCACTAATTTGTTTACAGCAGGTGACGCAGAGAGCTAAAAGGTTGATATACTTACCTGAAGCTCTCCATCAATGGATGCAGTCGTTTTTCCCCCCTCTTTAGTACCAGGTGCTTCATCAACCAGGTTGCCTACATCACTGATGTACTGTTGCGCAAGCATGAGTGTACAATACAGGCATCTATAGAGGACCACAACATACTCCACAGCCCAACTCTCGCCTTGTGTGAATAGAGGTCCACTGCTCATAACCATCCTTAGCGACAGCTTAGTGTTGACAGAAGTAACTTCACCTTTAGTCAGTTTTTGCCTACAAAGACAGTCGCTAATTTGCCCTATAATATCTTGATTGAGCCGGTATTTCATTTCTCACAATTACACACCGTCACATACATAAAGACACGCTCACAGTTATTGAAACTGGTGTTTCGGCTTAAAATCCCTATAATTCATAGCAATTCTTTGCAGGACAAAGGCATCAAAACATACGATTGCACTTTACAACAGTTCTCACTTGGTGAAAGTTGGTTTAAAGGGGGACTTAAACCATGCTAACTGCTACAACTCGTTATGGTGCAAGGCTTACGTGCAGTCTGCAATTTTGTTTTGGCAAAATATTTTCAAGCAATTCAACAAAAACCAAAGCCCTGGTGGATCTCAAAGAACTGTCCCTCTGCGGTGGGCAATGTTTTTGATTTGCACCTAATCCTTTCAAATTTGGACATTAATAAGGTTGTGAGCGCTGAGCTCAGCCACTCCCAGTCATAAAAAATGTTTTAATCCACACATAACCACTGGTATATAACTATTACCATCCATATATCCCTTATCTTATTTCGATGCTCTAATTAAACAACACCAAGTAAAATCTCTTTACACATGGCCATACAGCCAACTTTAGAATGATGTGATCATAGCATCCACATAACTGAATGGCTATAAAAATCAATGGGAACAAGTCTGTCAACACAACCTACATTGGCTTTCATTTGATACAAAATGTTTTTCTGTGCTGTGGAAGGTATTTGCAGTGAATTCATATAAATACAAAGAAAGAAAGAAAATGGATTGCTTACTTTAAGCTTGTGTGTGTATAATGTTCCACTACTAAACAATGCTTGTCTACTCTCCATTTATTAGTTCAAGGTGGAGGCAAACCATTTTAATGCAGTATTCATTGGCTAAAACAAGGCTAAACTAGCTGAGCTAGAAGTTGAAGAGTGATACCCCAGGCAACCCACATGTTCCCTGTGCATGGGTGACATTATACCCGACAACATCCTTATGGACTCTGAACATACTTTGCCTAATAGCAGCCATTCATTAAAAACCTTTTTTCGCCAGACCTCCATGTGATCCTTGGTGATTTTTAGGATGCTGAATTCACACCTAGGCCACAACCCCTATCATTCTTAGCTGCCCCATCGAAACAGATCTGACAGCTGAGGACACAAACCGTGTTACAAATAAAGTCAGCTTAGAACAATATTTATTAATAGGTATGGACTATAAATGCACAACTTTAAAAAGGCACTATTTGTAAGATTTCCGTAGAAAGTCATATAGTATAAATGTTTTAGTTAGGAGCACTTTGTCGCACACTGATATCAAAATGGTTAATCAAACTATTTTAGGTACGATGTGATATTGAACTCAATTTCTGTACTAAATCAGATTACCATTTGATCTAGATACACTCCTCCAAAGCAGAGGGCGTGAGCAGATCTGTAAGATCACCGTACAAAACCAAATTGCACGCCTTTTGGAAATGAAAAGGTTAAACGAATTATGTTTTAGCCCCACATGCTGCAACAAGGATCACATCTAAAAAGGTTTAAAAGAAGACTCACAGTTCACAACTGTGCCAGGAAAAAGAAAAAATGTATGGTATGTGTGTCAGCTTAGTGAAAAAGGAGAAATTCCACTATCTATGAATTGGGTCAGTTGTACAGATTTTAGGGATGGGGGGTTATTAATTCATCAAATAAACGTTAGCCTTTTGGTTAGCAAAATAACAAACATTTACTTTTCAATAAATATTACGTTATACACCACCACAGCTTTCTGTGTAAACCCCCCCTTCCAGAACGAGTGATGCAATTGGCATCTGCATGAATTGTGAAAAGCCCCAAGCACTGAATAGGTCTAATGTCTTTATCAGGTTTTATGACCTCAGGCAAAATTCACACCCTGGACCTCAGGCACAAAAATTCCACATATTCTGGGCAATGAGTCAGTCAGTGTGCCGTGAAGGGGGGGAAAAGATTGTGCTTTAAAAAAAATGTTTTTTTTTAATTAAGTTTAGAATACAGAAAAGAATATCCATATTATATTGAGAGTTCTTTATTA